>NC_069504.1:781889641-782217141 GCF_027579735.1 Bombina bombina
CCATATGCCTACATAATACCTCAGATGAAACCCATGGCCCTATAGCCCCTGACAGCCATATGCTTGCATAATACCTCAGAAGAAACCCATGGCCCTGTAGCCCCTGTCAGCTATATGCTTACATAATACCTCAGAAGAAACCCATGGCCCTGTAGCCCCTGTCAGCCATATGCCTACATAATACCTCAGATGAAACCCAGGGTCCTATAGCCCCTGTCAGCCATATGCTTACAGAATACCTCAGATGAAATCCAGGCCCCTGTAGCCCCTGTCAGCCATATGTTTACATAATACCTCAGAAGAAACCTATGGCCCTGTAGCCCGTCAGCCATATGCCTACATAATACCTCCGATTAAACCCAGGGCCCTATAGCCCCTGTCAGCCATATGCTTACATAATACCTCAGATGAAACCCAGGGCCCTGTAGCCCCCTGTCAGCCATATGCTTACACAATACCTAAGATGAAACCCAGAGCCCTGTAGCCCCTGTCAGCCATATACTTATATAATACCTCAGCAGAAACCCATGGCCCTGTAGCCCCTGTCAGCCATATGCTTACATAATACCTCAGATGAAACCCAGGGCACTGTAGCCCTTGTCAGCCATATGCCTGCATAATACCTCAGATGAAACCCAGGGCCCTATAGCCCCTGTCAGCCATATGCTTACATAATACCTGATGAAACCCAGAGCCCTGAAGCCCCTGTCAGCCATATGCTTACATAATATCTAAGAAGAAACCCATGGCCCTGTAGCCCCTGTCAGCCATATGCCTACATAATACCTCAGATGAAACCCAGGTCCCTATAGCCCCTGTCAGCCATATGCTTACATAATACCTCAGATGAAACCACAGGCCCTCTAGCCCCTGTCAGTCATATGCTTACATAATACCTCAGAAGAAACCAATGGCCCTGTAGCCCCTGTCAGCCATAGGCTTACATAATACCTCAGATGAAACCCCAGTCCCTGACAGCCATATTAAAACATCAAACCTCAAATGAATCCCAGGGCCCTATAACATCAGGCATTAGAGCGTAATATCAGACCCCATTGCCTCAGATATTTATTCACATGTGATTTCTAATGTGACGTGGCTCAGAAGCCCCAGTAAACTATATGCCCACATTACACCTTTAGAAGTAACCAATAGTCCTGAATCCTCTGTCAACTATATGCCCACATCAAACATTACATAAAGCCCAATCCTTTATTCCTTGTCAGCCATATGCCCATATCACATATCAGATGATTCACATGGATTTACACAGCTGAAATGCCAGATTGTTCAGTTAAATTCTGTACACCTTACAACTAGTTGTAATATGTTATGTAATATGTCATGAGTTACACCATAGTCTATGGGGTCAATTTATTAAATGCCAGATGGACATGATTCGCTGTAGAGAATCATGTCTGCCTGACATTGCTAAAGGCAGACAGTATATGCTGTCGGCATTTAAAATTGTGCAAGCAACCAAATTTTTTCTTTCAGGATTCAGATAGAGAATACCATTTTAAACAACTTACTAATGTACTTCTATTATCTAAATTGCTCCATTCTCTTGATATTCTTTCCTGAAAAGCATATCTAGGCTCAGTAGCTTCTGATTGGTGGCTGCACATAGATGCCTCGTGTGATTGGGTCACCCATGTGCATTGCTATTTCTTTATCAAAGGATATCTAAAGAATGATGCAAATTAGATAATATAAGTAAATTGGCATGTTGTTTAAAATGTAATTCTCTTTCTGCATCATGAAATATTTTTGGGGGGTTTAATGTTCCTTTAATATATTACATGCTCACATCATGTTGCATTTAATAAAGACTGTGCCTGAAATAGATTTAACTGATACAGGCATAAAACTCTTTATACAAACTGCTTGGGACCGGAAAAGGTTTGGATTTTAGAATATCTGCATCTTTAAATTGCTCCAGTTTGGAGAGGGGATAGGACCAAGTGGGAACAACATCTTATGTCATTTATGCAATATTTACATGTCATGATACAGCTTATACATTTAAGCTAAAGGTAGTTTTATATAATTTATTAATACATTTATATACATATTACCCTCAATAAGATAGTTCTGTACTGTACTGTGATCAGAAAGGTAATATTTGTATTTTTTCAATAAATATAGACTATTATTTGTATTTTAGAACACACAAAAAAACCCGAAGACACAGACAGAGAAGAATGTGGGGCCGATTTATCATTGTCTGTCCGACATGATACGCTGTAGCGTATCTTGTCCGACAGACATAGCTGAATGCCACAAGCATACGCTGTCGGAATTTAACATTGCACAAGCAGTTCTGGTGAACTGCTTGTGCAATGCCGCCCCCTGCAGAATCGCGGCCAATCACCGCTAGCAGGGGGTGTCAATCAACCCGATCATATAGGATCAGGTGGATTGCAGACCGCAGCCTCAAAGGCAGCCGACCAGTTAAGGAGCAGCGGTCTTAAAGGGGCAGTAAGCCTAGAAAATGTTATATAATTCTGCACATAGTGCAGAATTATATAACATTATCTTAGCGCAAACTTTATGCAACATAATATTGCCTCTGAAATTTTTCAGACCCCCGCTCTTTGCTCTACTGAGCGGGTCTGGTTTTCCCCCTGAGCGCATCTGGGCAGATGTCGCAGCCAGCCCAATCGCGCCATTACACTCAATGTAGCTCGCTCCTGCTCTGTCTGATAGCGGGAGAGAGCTAGATTAAGTGTAATGGCGCTCAGGCCAGGCTGTGACTAGTCAGCTGCACAGATGCGCTCAGGGGGAAAACCAGACCCGCTCAGTAGAGCAAAGAGCAGCGGTCTAAAAAACCCTCTTTTCTTTCATGTAATTGGCAAGAGTCCATGAGCTAGTGACGAATGGGATATACAAACCTACCAGGAGGGGCAAAGTTTCCCAAACCTCAAAATACCTATAAATACACCCCTCACCACACCCACAATTCAGTTTTTACAAACTTTGTCTCCTATAGAGGTGGTGAAGTAAGTTTGTACTTTTAAGATTTCTACGTTGATATGCGCTTCTCAGCATTTTGAAGCCCGATTCCTCTCAGAGTACAATGAATGTCAGAGGGATGCGAAGGGAGTATCACCTATTCAATGCAATGGTTTTCCTCATGGGAGATCTATTTCATAGGTTGTCAGTTATCAGTCGTAGAGATTCATCTCCAACCTCACTTTTCAGATCGACGATATACTCTCATATTCCATTACCTCTATTGATAACCGTTTCAGTACTGGTTTGGCTATCTACTATATGTGGATGGGTGTCTTTTGAAAAGTATGTTTTCATTACTTAAGACACTCTCAGCTATGGTTGGCTCTTTATGTATTTATATAAAGTTCTAAATATATGTATTGTACTTATATTTGCCATGATTCAGGTTTCAGTTTATTTCCTTTTTGCAGACTGTCAGTTTCATATTTGGGAAATGCATTTTTTAGGATAAAATGTATTTCTTACCTGGGGTATAGTCTTTTTTTAATTGACTGTCATTGACTGCTAAAATATATTGTGTCATTCTTGGCGCAAAGTTACATTCGATGATGCAAATTCGACATTTCCGGGGTCTTAGTCGACGCAGAGTCCTTTTACAAGGGCGAGTGTGTCATTTCCGGATGATGTTAGCGGCAATTTTTTTTTTCTGTTTGTGTTGTGCGTCATTCTTGGCGCCAAATATTTCATTATTTTAAACCCCATTCCTATATGTCTCTTGCCTTTTTCTATGTCAGAGGGCTATGCGATTTGCATTTTTTCCCATTCCTGAAACTGCCATATAAGGAAAGTGATAATTTTGCTTTACAGGGAGTGCAGAATTATTAGGCAAGTTGTATTTTTGAGGATTAATTTTATTATTGAACAACAACCATGTTCTCAATGAACCCAACAAACTCATTAATATCAAAGCTGAATAGTTTTGGAAGTAGTTTTTAGTTTGTTTTTAGTTATAGCTATTTTAGGGGGATATCTGTGTGTGCAGGTGACTATTATTAGGCAACTTAACATGCATAATTATTAGGCAACTTAACAAAAAACAAATATATACCCATTTCAATTATTTATTTTTACCAGTGAAACCAATATAACATCTCAACATTCACAAATATACATTTCTGACATTCAAAAACAAAACAAAAACAAATCAGTGACCAATATAGCCACCTTTCTTTGCAAGGACACTCAAAAGCCTGCCATCCATGGATTCTGTCAGTGTTTTGATCTGTTCACCATCAACATTGCGTGCAGCAGCAACCACAGCCTCCCAGACACTGTTCAGAGAGGTGTACTGTTTTCCCTCCTTGTAAATCTCACATTTGATGATGGACCACAGGTTCTCAATGGGGTTCAGATCAGGTGAACAAGGAGGCCATGTCATTAGATTTTCTTCTTTTATACCCTTTCTTGCCAGCCACGCTGTGGAGTACTTGGATGCGTGTGATGAAGCATTGTCCTGCATGAAAATCATGTTTTTCTTGAAGGATGCAGACTTCTTCCTGTACCACTGCTTGAAGAAGGTGTCTTCCAGAAACTGGCAGTAGGACTGGGAGTTGAGCTTGACTCCATCCTCAACCCAAAAAGGCCCCACAAGCTCATCTTTGATGATACCAGCCCAAACCAGTACTCCACCTCCACCTTGCTGGCGTCTGAGTCGGACTGGAGCTCTCTGCCCTTTACCAATCCAGCCCATCCATCTGGCCCATCAAGACTCACTCTCATTTCATCAGTCCATAAAACCTTAGAAAAATCAGTCTTGAGATATTTCTTGGCCCAGTCTTGACGTTTCAGCTTGTGTGTCTTGTTCAGTGGGGTCGTCTTTCAGCCTTTCTTACCTTGGCCATGTCTCTGAGTATTGCACACCTTGTGCTTTTGGGCACTCCAGTGATGTTGCAGCTCTGAAATATGGCCAAACTGGTGGCAAGTGGCATCTTGGCAGCTGCACGCTTGACTTTTCTCAGTTCATGGGCAGTTATTTTGCGCCTTCGTTTTTCCACACGCTTCTTGCGACCCTGTTGACTATTTTTAATGAAACGCTTGATTGTTCGATGATCACGCTTCAGAAGCTTTGCAATTTTAAGAGTGCTGCATCCCTCTGCAAGACATCTCACTAATTTTGACTTTTCTGAGCCTGTCAAGTCCTTCTTTTGACCCATTTTGCCAAAGGAAAGGAAGTTGCCTAATAATTATGCACACCTGATATAGGGTGTTGATGTCATTAGACCACACCCCTTCTCATTACAGAGATGCACATCACTAAATATGCTTAACTGGTAGTAGGCTTTCGAGCCTATACAGCTTGGAGTAAGACAACATGCATACAGAGGATGATGTAGTCAAAATATTCATTTGCCTAATAATTCTGCACTCCCTGTATATGTTGTTTTTTCTCTTACATCTAATGCACAAGATATACCTGTGAATTTAAAAGATTTTATTGCTGATTCTATTCAGAAGGCTCTGTCTGCCATTCCGCCTTCTAATAAACGTAAAAGGTCTTTTAAAACTTCTCATAAAATTGATGAAATTTCAAATGACCGACAACATACTGAATTTTCCTCCTCTGATAAGGATCTATCTGATTCAGAAGATCCTTCCTCAGATATTGACATTGACAAATCTACTTATTTATTTAAAATAGAGTACATTCGTTCTTTGTTAAAAGAAGTGTTGATTACATTGGATATTGAGGAAACTAGTCCTCTTGATATTAAAACTAGTAAACATTTAAATTCTTTTTATAAACCTCCTGTGGTTACTCCAGACGTTTTTCCTTCTGATGCTATTTCTGATATGATTTCTAAGGAATGGAATAGGCCTGGTACATCTTTAATTCCTTCTTCAAGGTTTAAAAAATTGTATCCTTTGCCAGCAGTTACATTAGAGTTTTGGGAAAAGATCCCCAAAGTTGATGGGGTTATCTCTACTCTTGCTAAATGTACTACTATTCCTATGGAAGATAGTACTTATTTTAAAGATCCTTTAGATAGGAAACTTGAATCTTATCTAAGAAAAGCCTATTTATATTCTAGTCATCTTCTCAGGCCTGCAATTTCTTTGGCTGATGTTGCAGCTGCATCAACTTTTTGGTTGGAACATTTAGCGCAAGAAAAATTGGATTCTGATTTGTCTAGCATTGTTCTCTTGCTTCAACATGCTAATCATTTTATTTGTGATGACATTTTTGATATCATCAAAATTGATGTTAAATCTATGTCTTTAGCTATTTTAGCTAAAAGAGCTTTGTGGCTTAAATCTTGGAATGCTGACATGACTTCTAAATCTAGATTGCTATCTCTTTGTTTCCAAATTAATAAGTTATTTGGTTCTCAGTTAGATTCGATTATTTCAACTGTCACTGGGGGGAAAGGAGTTTTTTTGCCTCAGGATAAAACACCTAAGGGTAAATCTAAAGCTCCTAACCGCTTTCGTTCCTTTCGACAAATTAAGGAACAGAAACCTAATCCTTCCCCCAAGGAATCTGTTTCCAATTGGAAACCCTATTCAGTTTGGAATAAATCCAAGCCTTTTAAGAAACCAAAACCAGCCCCCAAGTCCGCATGAAGGTGCGGCCCACATTCCAGCTCAGCTGGTAGGGGGCAGATAAAGGTTTTTCAAGGATGTTTGGACAAATTCTGTCCAAAATCAATGGATTCTGAGTATTGTCTCTCAGGGGTAACGAATAGGATTCAGAGTAAGACCATACCAGCAAATCCGGTAAAGGGTCAGGCTTTCCTGAAATGTGTTTCAGACCTGGAGCTTTCAGGGGTAATCATGCCAGTTCCATTTCAGGAACAGGGTCTGGGGTTTTATTCAAATCTATTCATTGTCCCCAAGAAAGAAAATTCATTTAGACCAGTTCTGGATCTAAAAATGTTGAATCGTTATGTAAAAGTACCATCTTTCAAGATGGTGACTATACTGACTATTCTGCCTTTTGTTCAGCAATGGCATTATATGTCCACAATAGACTTACAGGATGCATATCTTCATATTATGATTCATCCAGATCATTATCAGTTTCTGAGATTCTCTTTTCTAGACAAGCATTACCAATTTGTCGCTCTTCCTTTTGGCCTGGCGACAGCTCCAAGAATCTTTTCAAAGGTTCTCTGTGCCCTACTCTCTGTAATCAGAGAGCGGGGTATTGCGGTGTTTCCTTATTTGGACGATATCTTGGTACTAGCTCAGTCTTTACATTCTGCAGAATCTCACACAAATCAACTAGTGTTGTTTCTTCGAAAACATGGTTGGAGGATCAATTTACCAAAAAGTTCTTTGATTCCTCAGACAAGGGTCACCTTTTTAGGTTTCCAGATGGATTCAGTGTCCATGACTCTGTCTCTAACAGACAAGAGACATTTAAAATTGGTTTCAGCCTGTCGGAACCTGCAGTCTCAGTCATTCCCTTCAGTAGCTATGTGCATGGAATTTTTAGGTCTCATGACTGCAGCATCGGACGCGATCCCCTTTGCTCGTTTTCATATGAGACCCCTCCAGCTTTGTATGCTGAACCAATGGTGCAGGGATTATACAAAGATATTACAATTAATATCCTTAAATCCCAATGTTTGACTATCTCTGACTTGGTGGTTAGATCACCATCATATAGTTCTAGGGGCCTCTTTTGTTCGTCCAACTTGGACTGTGATCACAACAGATGCGAGTCTTTCAGGTTGGAGAGCTGTTTGGGGATCTCTGACAGCACAAGGGGTCTGGAAATCTCAAGAGGCAAGATTACCAATCAATATTTTGGAACTCCGTGCGATTTTCTGGGCTCTTCAGATTTGGCCTCTGTTGAAGAGAGAACCGTTCATTTGTTTTCAGACAGACAATATCACAACTGTGGCATTTGTCAATCTTCAGGGTGGGACTCACAGTCCCCAAGCTATGAAAGAAGTATCTTGGATACTTGCTTTAGCGGAATCCAGCTCCTGTCTAATTTCTGCGGTTCATATCCCAGGTATAGACAATTGGGAGGCGGATTATCTCAGCCGTCAGACTTTACATCTGGGGGAGTGGCCCCTCCATCCAGATGTGTTTTCTCAGGTTGTTCAGATGTGATGGCTTCTTATCTAAACAAGAAACTTCCCAGGTACCTGTCCAGGTCCAGGGATCCTCAGGCAGAGGCAGTGGATGTGTTGACACTTCCTTGGTGTTATCAACCTGCTTATATTTTCCTGCCGCTAGTTCCTCTTCCAAGAGTGATATCCAAAATCATCATGGAGCAATCATTTGTGTTGTTGGTGGCTTCAGCATAGCCTCACAGGTTTTGGTATGCGGATCTTGTTCGGATGTCCAGTTGCCAACCTTGGCCACTTCCATTAAGGCCGGACCTTCTGTCTCAAGGTCCGTTTTTCCATCAGGATCTCAAATCATTAAATTTGAAGATATGGAAATTGAACGCCTAGTGCTTAGTCATAGCGGTTTCTCTGACTCAGTGCTTAATACTATGTTACAGGCTCTTAAATCTGTTTCTAGAAAGATTTAGTATTGAGTTTGCAAGACATATTTCATGGTGTTCTTCTCATAAATTCTCTTTGCATTCTTTCAGAATTCCTAGAATTTTGCAGTTTCTTCAGGATGTTTTGGATAAGGGTTTGTCTGCAAGTTCCTTGAAGGGACAAATCTCTGCTCTTTCTGTTTTGTTTCACAGAAAGATTGCTAAGCTTCCTGATATTCACTGTTTTGTACAGGCTTTGGTTCATATCAAGCCTGTCATTAAATCAATCTCTCTTGGAGTCTTAATTTGGTTTTGAAGGCTTTACAGCTCCTTTTAAACCTATGCATTCTTTGGACATTAAACTGCTTTCTTGGAAAATGTTGTTCCTTTTGGCCATCTCTTCTGCTAGAAGAGTTTCTGAATTATCTGCTCTTTCTTGTGAATCTCCTTTTCTGGTTTTTCATCAGGATAAGGCGGTTTTGCGGACTTCATTTAAATTCTTACCTAAGGTTGTGAATTCTAACAACATTAATAGAGAAATTGTTGTCCCTTCCTTGTGTCCTAATCCTAAGAATTCTTTGGAGAGATCTTTACATTCTTTGGATGTGGTAAGAGCTTTAAAATATTATGTTGAAGCTACTAAAGATTTCAGGAAGACTTCTAGTCTATGAGTTATCTTTTCTGGTTCTAGGACAGGTCAGAAGGCTTCTGCTGTTTCCTTGGCTTCTTGGTTAAAGCTTTTGATTCATCAAGCTTATTTGGAGTCAGGTCAAGCCCCACCTCAGAGAATTACAGCTCATTCTACGAGATCAGTCTCCAATTCGTGGGCTTTTAAGGATGAAGCTTCATTTGATCAGATTTGCAAAGCAGCAACTTGGTCTTCTTTGCATACTTTTACTAAATTCTATCATTTTTATGTATTTGCTTCTTCAGAAGCAGTTTTTGGTAGAAAATTTCTTCGGGCAGCTGTTTCAGTTTGATTCCTCTGCTTATGTTTTAAGTTTTCTTTTCATTTATGAGGATAAACTTATATTTTGGGTTGTGGATTAATTCTTTTCAGCAAAATATGGCTGTTTTTATTTTTATCCCTCCCTCTCTAGTGACTCTTGCGTGGAGTTCCACATCTTGGGTATTGCTATCCCATACGTCACTAGCTCATGGACTCTTGCCAATTACATGAAAGAAAACATAATTTATGTAAGAACTTACCTGATAAATTAATTTATTTCATATTGGCAAGAGTCCATGAGGCCCACCCTTTTTATTTTGTTTTTTACTCCTATCTTTATCACCCCACTACTAACTGAATTGTGGGTGTGGTGAGGGGTGTATTTATAGGCATTTTGAGGTTTGGGAAACTTTGCCCCTCCTTGTAGGATTGTATATCCCATACGTCACTAGCTCATGGACTCTTGCCAATTACGTGAAATAAATTAATTTATCAGGTAAGTTCTTACATAAATTATGTTTTTTAATCAAATTTCAGTGGCAATATTATGTTGCATAAAGTTTGCAGAATTATATAACATTATTTTCTAGGTTTACTGCCCCTTTAAGATCGCTGCTTCATAAATGCTGAAGCAGCCTAAAATAAATTGGCCCCTGTGACATGGAGGGAAAAAAAATCATTTTTGAAAATGTCATTAAAAAAAATTATTTAAAAAGTTTGGATTTCAGAATAAGTTTGGATATTGGAATTTCCAGATTTGGGGATTTAAACCTTTATTCATGGTGAAATGACAACATATTATAATACCTGTGATTCACAAACTTTCTTTTCTACTGAGATAGCTTTCTTAAGCTAATGCAGGAAGAATTTAAAGTTGCCAGTAAAAATATTATATAAAACTTAAAAGGACAGTGTACTGTAAAATAGTTTTTCCCTTAATATGTTTCCAATGACTTGCAATATCAGCTGTAGAGTATAAAATCTATAACAAATTTAATCTATGCGGTTATTTTTGTATATGAATTAGCTGCCTTTGTTCTATGTTTATTATTTAATTATTTTAATACATATTATTATTTTGTACTATTTTAAATTTAATATTTCAAGAACGGGCTTTAGGATTATTAATTCTTCATGTACGCTAACCCAACACCACGTTAGATCTAAAGCACAAAATCCGAAGTATGGTCTTCACATAGAAAAAAAGGTAATTTTTATTAATATATATATATATATATATATATATATAATATATATATATATATATATATATATATATATATATATATATACACTCACCGGCCACTTTATTAGGTACACCTGTTCAATTGCTTGGTAACACTAACTGCTAATCAGCCAATCACATGGCAGCAACTCAATGCATTTAGGCATTTACACGTGGTGAAGACGACTTGTTGAAGTTCAAACCGAGCATCAGAATGGGGAAGAAAGGGGATTTAAGTGAATTTGAACAAGGCATGGTTTTTGGTGCCAGACGGGCTGGTCTGAGTATTTCAAAAACTACTGATCTACTGGGATTTTCATGCACAACCATCTCTAGGGTTTACAGAGAATGGTCTGAAAAGGAGAAAATTTCCCGTGAGCGGCAGTTGTGTGGACGACAATGCCTTGTTGATGTCAGAGGTCAGAGGAGAATGGGCAGACTCATTCAAGATGATAGAAAGGCAACAGTAACTCAAATAACCATTTGTTACAACCAAGGTATGTAGAATACCATCTCTGAATGCACAACATGTCGAAACTTGAAGCAGATGGGCTACAGCAGTTGAAGACCACACCGGGTGCCACTCCTGTCAGCTAAGAACAGGAAACTGAGGCTACAATTCGCACAGGCTCACCAAAATTGGACAATAGAAGATTGGAAAAATGTTGCCTGGTCTGATGAGTCTCGATTTCAGCTGCAATATTCAGATGGTAGGGTCAGAATTTGGCGTAAACAACATGCAAGCATGGATCCATCCTGCCTTGTATCAACGGTACAGGCTGCTGGTGGTGGTGTAATGGTGTGGGGAATATTTTCTTGGCACATATTGGGCCCTTTAGTACCAATTGAGCATTGTTTAAACGCCACGGCCTACCTGAGTATTGTTGCTGACCATGTCCATCCCTTTATGACTACAGTGTACCCAGCTTCTGATGGCTACTTCTAGCAGGACAATGCACCATGTCACAAAGCTCAAATCATCTCAAACCAGTTTCTTGAACATGACAATGAGTTCACTGTACTCCACAGTCACCAGATCTCAATCCAATAGAGCACCTTTGGGATGTGGCGGGAGATTCGCATCATGGATGTGCAGTCTACAAATCTGCAGCAACTGCGTGATGCTATTATGTCAATATGGACCAAAATGTCTGAGGAATGTTTCCAACACCTTGTTGAATCTATGCTACGAAGAATTAAGGCTGTTCTGAAAGCAAAAGGGGTTCCAACCCGATACTAGCAAGGTGTACCTAATAAAGTGGCCGATATCTGTTAATGTTAATGTAAAATAGATATTTATATATGTATAGGAATATATATACAGGTATAGCAAATCATGTCTGCTCGACATTTAATACATTTACCGCTTAATCTACTTTACTGATTTTTAATTTAAAACATCATGCAAAGCTTTAAAAGTAAATACAATTACATTGATATTTTCTTTTTGCTTTATTTTTGTTTATAGTACACATACACTAAGCTCTATCTGTTTCACATAATGGGCCAGATTACGAGTGGAGTGCAAACGTTTGGGGTTTATTGCAGGTGGTTGCGCTCGTCAGTTTCTGCAAAACTAAAAAGTTGCACAAAACACATCAAAAATACATTAGAAAGTACAGTTACACTCATAATAACACCATCTAATAAAAAATAATTTAAACAAAAATATTGCACACAAAAGTTATAAGGGCTCAAAGATATGAGGTCTCAGGTGTTAGAAAAAAAGCAGGCAAAGGGCTTTAACATTGAGATACATACAGATACATGTCTAAAGATGTATATATATATATATATATATATATATACAGTCATTGCCAAAAATATTGGCACCTCTGCATTACTGTCAGATAATGCACCACTTCAGGCATTTTTATTTATTTTGTTTGTATTGGTATGACACAAAAAAGTGGAGGAAAAAAAAGCCAAATCTGACACATTCCACACAAAACTCCAAGGGGCCGAATTATCAAGCTCCGAATGGAGCTTGACGCCCCTGTTTCCGCGCAAGCCTTCAGGCTCGCTGGAAACAGCAGTTATGAAGCAGGGGTCTAATGACCGCTGCTCCATAACTTGTCCGCCTGCTCTGAGGCTGCGGACATCAATCCACCCGATCCTATACGATCAGGCTGAATGACACCCCCTGCTAGCGGCCACAAATCTGCAGGGGGCGACATTGCACAAGTAGTTCACAAGAACTTCTTGTGCAATGATAAATGCCGACAGGGTATGCTGTCTGCATTTATCAATGTGCGGCGGACATGATACGCTACATCGTATTATGTCCGCTCGCAGTTTCATAAATCGGCCCCCAAATGTGGACTGGACAAAATTATTGGCACCCTCAATTTAATATTTGGTAGCATACCCCTTAGAAAAAATAACTGAAATAATTTGCTTCCTGTAACCATCAATGAGTTTCTTACACCTCTCTACTGGAACTTTGGACCACTCTTCTTTCGCCAACTGCTCCAGATCTCTTAGATTGGAAGGGTTCCTTTTCCCAACTGCTGTTTTGAGATCTCTCCACAAGTGCTCTATGGGATTGAGATCTGGAGGCCGAATTATCAAAGGTCTTGTGGACCTGATCCGACAATGCGGATCAGGTCCGCAAGCCCTCGCTGAATGCGGAGAGCAATACGCTCTCCATATTCAGCATTGCACCAGCAGCTCACAAGAGCTTCTGGTGCAACGCTGCCCTCTGCAGACTCACGGCCAATTGGCCGCCAACAGGGAGGTGTCAATCAACCCAATCGTACTCGATCGGGTTGAATTTCGGCGATCTCTGTCCGCCTACTCAGAGCAGGCGGACAGGGTTATGGAGCAGCGGTCTTTAGACTGCTGCTTCATAACTGCTGTTTCTGGCGAGTCTGAAGACTCGCCAGAAACACAGGCCCACAAGCTCCATACCGAGATTGATAAATGGGCCTCCTGGACTCATTGATGGCCAATTCAGTATTCTCCAGTCCTTTGTCTTAAACCATTTCTGGGTACTGTTTGACGTGTGCTTAGGGTCATTGTTCTGCTGTAAGACCCATGACCTCTGACCGAGACCCAACTTTCTGACACTGGGCCCTACATTGCACCACAGAATTCTTTGGTAGTCTTCAGATTTCATAATGCCATGCACACAGTCAAGACATCCAGCGCCTGCAGCAGCAAAGCAACCCCAAAACATCAGTGAACCTCCACCATGTTTGACTGTAGGGACTGTATTATTTTCTTTAACAGCCTAAATTCTTTTTCTGAAAAAGTAGAATAATGGGCTTTACCAAAAAGCTGTAATTTTGCTTCCCAAAATTTTACTCCCAAAAGGATTTTGGCTTCCTCAGTTAAGTTTTGGCAAACTCTAATCTGGCTTTTTTATGTGTCTGTGTCAGCAGTGCGGTCCTCCTGGGTCTCCTACCATAGCGTCCCTTTTCATTCAGATGGCGATGTATAGTGCGAGCTAACACATTTGTACCCTGTGCCTGAAAGTCAGCTTGAATTTGTCTGGAAGTTGATTGAGGTTCTTTATCCACCATTCGAACAATCCTTCGTTGCAATCTTTGATACATTTTTCTCTTTCGTCCATGTCCAGGGAGATTAGCTACAGTGCCATGGACTGTAACCTTCTTTACAATGTTGCTCACAGTGGACACACTCTCTGGAGATGGACTTGTAACCTTGAGATTGTTCATGCTTTTCCACAATTTTTTTTCTCAAATCCTCAGGCAATTATTTGCTGCTCTTTCTCTTGCTCGTTGTGGCACACAGAGACACACAACAGAAAGGTTGAGTCATTTTTTTTACCATTTTATCTGGTTGCTGGTGTGATTTCTATATTGTCAGCACCTGTTAATGAATACAGGTGAGTTTAATTACAAATTACAGGAGCATCACAAAATTGGAATGCAATTATTTCTTACAATTTTGAGAAGGTGCCAATAAATTTTGTTCAATCAATTTTTGGAGTTTTGCGTGGAATGTTTCAGATTTGGCTTTTTTTCTCTCCACTTTTTTGTGTCATACCAATACAAACAAAAGAAATAAACATGAGAATGCCTTAACATTTGTAATTGAAACGATTTCCTTGGAGAAGTGTTGCATTATCTGACAGAAATGCAGGGGTGCCAATATTTTTGGCCATTACTGTATGTATATATATATATATATATATATATAAAAGTATATATATATATATATATTTATCGTGTATATATGTATTTAAAGACATATATACACATATAAACACATAAATACAGATGTATACATACATAGACATACAGTATATATAAGTGCATTGGAGCCCTTTGCAGTTAAGCAGATCAAAACATGTAAAAACATATTCATGCAATATTCATGTTTAATAAAGTGTTATAGTGTATGTACTGTAAATATTTCACATTCCAATGTTCTGCACATAGGGGAATATGCTCTAAGTATTTCTAAATAGATATTCCTATATATATATATATATATCTATACCTATATATAATCATCTATATAAATAGGTCTAGATATATATAGTACCAAAATACCATCAGATATATGTAGAAATATGTATTTATGAATAAATAGAACAAATTCTGCTATGTGAAGAACATTGGAGTGTGAAATATTCATATTTTCATGTCGGGTGAGTACACATAAGAATATGCAATAGGGTTTGTGCGAGAGTGGGGTGTTTTTTTCTACTTTTTTCTCTCCTTTGGCTTCTATTGGGGAATACATGAAAACACACGCCATATTCTAAGTTTGTCTTTTTGCTCTCGTGAGAGCGAAAACTATTTACTTTCAACTCGTAATACGAGCGCAACTCAACAAGCGTAAAAAGCTTACTTTCTACCGTAATTAACGCTCGAGCAATAGCGTTAATTAGCACTCCAGTTGTAATCTGGCCCAATATCAGCATATAAGCAGTTAACAGGTAGCTACTGTGTGTTTTGTCACAGCCTCTCATGTTTTAAGCGTTACCAATCAGATAAAACACTTAACAGTAAGTAAACAGTGCTAGAGGAACTTTATGAGGAAGCAGATATTGAAGAAAAGAATTCAGATTTTTACAGTAAAATATGTAAGCAACAATTTTTATGTTAATTATAAAGAAAATGCTATATGTGCTAACATTCGGCAAGATTACAAGTTTTGCGTTATGAGTAAAAAAGCAGCATTATGGGTTATAACGCTGCTTTTTCACTACCGCTGCTATTACGAGTCTTGTAGGTACAGCTGTCCCGCACACATTTTGGCCGTACCGCAAATTAACTTACGCAATTTGCGTAAAGTATTTTCTCAATGGGACTTCCATAGCGCCGATATTACAAGATTTTTCTGGGAGGCCAAAAAGTGAGCGGTACAGCCTATACCGCAAGAATCGTAATGCATTCTAAAGTCAGTAGTTATGAGTTTTACGCTACAAAGCTGTAACATAAAACTCATAACTAAAGTGCTAAAAAGTACACTAACACCCATAAACTACCTATTAACCCCTAAATTGAGGCCCTCCTGCATCGCAAACACTAAAATAAAATTATTAACCCCTAATCCTCTGCTCCCGACATCGCCGCCACTATAATAAACACTATAATAAACATATTAACCCCTAAACCGCCGCACTCCCGCCTCGCAAACATTAGTTAAATATTATTAACCCCTAATCTGCTGTCCCTAACATCGCCGCAACCTACATTACAGTTATAAACCCCTAATCTGCCGCCCCCAAAGTCGCTACCACTATACTAAAGTTATTAACCCCTAATCCTAAATCTAACCCTAACACCCCCTAACAAATATAATTAAAATAAATGTAAATAAAAATTAATTAACTAAATAATTCCTATTTAATACTAAATACTTACCTATAAAATAAACCCTAACGGCTAGATTTAGAGTTTTGTCGGTAACGACCAGCGTAGCTAACGCTGGCTTTTTTTCCCCCGCACCTTTTAAATACCACTGGTATTGAGAGTTCACAGAATGGCTGCGTTAGGCTCCAAAAAAGGAGTGTAGAGCATAATTTACCGCCACTGCAACTCTCAATACCAGCGGTGCTTACGGACGCAGCCAGCTTCAAAAACGTGCTCGTGCACGATTCCCCCATAGGAAACAATGGGGCAGTTTGAGCTGAAAAAAAAACCTAACACCTGCAAAAAAGCAGCATTCAGCTCCTAACGCAGCCCCTTTGTTTCCTATGGGAAAACACTTCTGCACCTAACACCCTAACATGTACCCCGAGTCTAAACACCCCTAACCTTAAACTTATTAACCCCTAATCTGCCGCCCCCGCTATCGCTGACACCTGCATATTTTTTTAACCCCTAATCTGCCGCTCCGTACACCGTCGCAACCTACATTATCCCTATGTACCCCTAATCTGCTGCCCCTAACACCGCCGACCCCTATATTATATTTATTAACCCCTAATCTGCCCCCCACAACGTCGCCGCCAGCTACCTACAATAATTAACCCCTAATCTGCCGACCGGACCTCATCGCTACTATAATAAATGTATTAACCCCTAATCCGCCTCACTCCCGCCTCAATAACCCTATAATAAATAGTATTAACCCCTAATCTGCCCTCCCTAACATCGCTGACACCTAACTTCAAGTATTAACCCCTAATCTGCCGACCGGACCTCGCTGCTACTCTATTAAACTTATTAACCCCTAAAGCTGTCTAACACTAACACCCCCCTAAGTTAAATATAATTTTAATCTAACGAAATAAATTAACTCTTATTAAATAAATTAATCCTATTTAAAGCTAAATACTTACCTGTAAAATAAACCCTAATATAGCTACAATATAACTAATAAATATATTGTAGCTATTTTAGGATTAATATTTATTTTACAGGCAACTTTGTAATTATTTTAACCAGGTACAATATCTATTAAATAGTTAATAACTATTTAATAGCTACCTAGTTAAAATAATTAGAAAATTACCTGTAAAATAAAACCTAACCTAAGTTACAATTAAACCTAACACTACACTATCAATAAATTAATTACATAAAATACCTACAAATAAATACAATTAAATAAACTAACTAAAGTACAAAAAATAAAAAAAGAACTAAGTTACAAAAAATAAAAAAATAATTTACAAACATTAGAAAAATATTACAACAATTTTAAGCTAATTACACCTACTCTAAGCCCTCTAATAAAATAACTAAGCCCCCCAAAATAAAAAAATGCCCTACCCTATTCTAAAATTAAAATAGAAAAGCTCTTTTACCTTACCAGCCCTTAAAAGGGCCTTTGCGGGGCATGCCCCAAAGAAAACAGCTCTTTTGCCTGTAAAAAATAACATACAATACCCCCCAACATTACAACATTACAACCCACCACCCACATACCCCTAATCTAACCCAAACCCCCCTTAAATAAACCTAACACTAAGCCCCTGAAGATCATCCTACCTTATCTTCACCACGCCGGGTATCACCGATCCGTCCAGGCTCCGAAGTCTTCATCCAGGCCCAAGCGGGGGCTGAAGATGTCCATGATCCAGCTGAAGTCTTGATCCAAGCGGGAGCTGAAGAGGTCCATGATCCGGCTGAAGTCTTCTATCAAGCGGCATCTTCAATCTTCTTTCTTCTGGATCCATCTTCATACCTCCGACGCGGAACATCCTTCTTCACCGACGACTTCCCGACGAATGACGGTTCCTTTAAGGGACGTCATCCAAGATAATTATAATTTATATTGTAGCTATATTAGGGTTTATTTAAAAGGTAAGAAGTTAGCTTTAATTAGGATTAATTTATTTAATAAGAGTTAATTTATTTCGTTAGATAAAAATTATATTTAACTTAGGGGGGTGTTAGTGTTAGGGTTAGACTTAGCTTTAGGGGTTAATAAATTTAATAGAGTAGCGGTGAGGTCCGGTCGGCAGATTAGGGGTTAATACCTGAAGTTAGGTGTCGGTGATGTTAGGGAGGGTAGATTAGGGGTTAATACTATTTATTATAGGGTTATTGAGGCGGGAGTGAGGCGGATTAGGGGTTAATACATTTATTATAGTAGCGGTGAGGTCCGGTCGGCAGATTAGGGGTTAATAATTGTAGGTAAGGTAGCAGCGACGTTGGGGGCGGCAGATTAGGGGTTAATAAATATAATATAGGGGTCGGCGGTGTTAGGGGCAGCAGATTAGGGGTACATAAGTATAACGTAGGTGGCGGCGGTCGGCAGATTAGGGGTTAAAAAAATTTAATAGAGTGGCGGCGATGTGGGGGGCCTCGGTTTAGGGGTGCATAGGTAGTTTATGGGTGTTAGTGTACTTTAGAGCACAGTAGTTTTGTCGTTAGATTTCTAACGCTCACTTCAGCCAAGACTCTAAATACCGGCGTTAGAAAGATCCCATTGAAAAGATAGGATACGCAAATGGCGTAGGGGGATCTGCGGTATGGAAAAGTCGCGGATGGAAAGTGAGCGTTAGACCCTTACCTACACGACTCTAAATACCAGCGGTAGCCCAAAACCAGCGTTAGGAGCCTCTAACGCTGGTTTTGATGGCTAACGCCAAACTCTAAATCTATGCGTAAGATAGCTACAATATAACTAATAGTTACATTGTATCTAGCTTAGGTTTTATTTATTTTTTACAGGCAAGTTTGTATTTATTTTAACTAGGTAGAATAGTTACTAAATAGTTATTAACTATTTACTAACTACCTAGCTAAAATAAATACAAATTTACCTGTAAAATTAAACCTAACCTGAGTTACACTAACACCTAACCTTACACTACAATTAAATTAATTACATTAATTAAATACAATTATCTAAATTACAAAAAACCCACTAAATTACACAAAATAAAAAACAAATTATCAGATATTTAAACTAATTACACCTAATATAATAATAGCCCTATCAAAATAAAAAAAGCCCCCCAAAATAAAAAAAACCCTAGCCTAAACTACCAATAGCCTTTTGCGAGGCATTACCCCAAAGAAATCAGCTCTTTTACCTGTAAAAAAAAATACAAACAACCCCCCAACAGTAAAACCCACCACCCACACAACCAACCCCCCAAATAAAATCCTAACTAAAAAACCCTAAGCTCCCCATTGCCCTGAAAAGGACATTTGTATGGGCATTGCCCTTAAAAGGGCATTTAGCTTTATTGCTGCCCAAACCCTAACCTAAAAATAAAACCCACCCAATAAACCCTTAAAAAAAACTAACACTAACCCCCGAAGATCCACTTACAGTTTTGAAGACCGGACATCCATCCTCAACAAAACCGGGAGAAGTCCTCAGCGAAGCGGCAAGAAGTCCTCAACGAAGCCGGGAGAAGTCTTCATCCAAGCCGGCAGAAGTGGTCCTCCAGACGGGAAGAAGTCTTCATCCAGACGCCATCTTCTATCTTCATCCATCCGGCGCGGAGCGGGTCCATCTTCAAGACATCCGGAGCGGGGCATCCTCTTCAAACGAAGTCTTCTTCCCGAATGAATGTTCCTTTAAGTGACGTCATCCAAGATGGTGTCCCTTTAATTCCGATTGGCTGATAGAATTCTATAAGCCAATCAGAATTAAAGGTGAAAAAATCCTATTGGCTGATGCAATCAGCCAATAGGATTGAGCTTCAATAGCCAATAGGATTGAGCTTGCATTCTATAAGCTGTTCCAATCAGCCAATAGAATGTGAGCTCAATCCTATCAGCCAATCGGAATTAAAGGTGAAAAAATCCTATTGGCTGATGCAATCAGCCAATAGGATTGCGCTTCAATTGGCTGATTGGAACAGCCAATAGAATGCGAGCTCAATCCTATTGGCTGATTGGATCAGCCAATAGGATTGAAGCTCAATCCTATTGGCTGATTGCATCAGCCAATAGGATTTTTCACCTTTAATTCCGATTGGCTCATAGAATTCTATCAGCCAATCGGAATTAAAGGGACGCCATCTTGGATGACGTCACTTAAAGGAACATTCATTCGGGAAGAAGACTTTGTTTGAAGAGGATGCTCCGCGCCGGATGTCTTGAAGATGGATCCGCTCCACGCCAGATGGATGAAGATAGAAGATGCCGTCTGGATGAAGACTTCTTCCCGTCTGGAGGACCACTTCTGCCAGCTTGGATGAAGACTTCTCCCGGTTTCGTTGAGGACTTCTTGCCGCTTCGCTGAGGACTTCTCCCGGCTTCGTTTACGATGGATGTCCGGTCTTCAAAACTGTAAGTGGATCTTCGGGGGTTAGTGTTAGGTTTTTGTAAGGGTTTATTGGGTGGGGTTTTTTTTAGGTTAGGGTTTGGGCAGGATGGGCAATGCCCATCCAAATGCCCTTTTCAGGGCAATGGGGAGCTTAGGTTTTTTTAGTTAGGATTTTATTTGGGGGTTGGCTGTGTGGGTGGTGGGTTTTACTGTTGGGGGGTTGTTTGTATTTTTTTTTTACAGGTAAAAAAGCTGATTTCTTTGGGGCAATGCCCAGCAAAAGGCCCTTTTAATGGCTATTGGTAGTTTAGGCTAGGGTTTTTTTAATTTGGGGGGGCTTTTTTTATTTTGATAGGGCTATTAGATTAGGCGTAATTAACTTAAATATCAGATATATTTTTTATTTTGTGTAATTTAGTGTTTTTCTTTTGTAATTTAGGTAATTGTATTTAATTAATGTAATTAATTTAATTGTAGTGTAAGGTTAGGTGTTAGTGTAACTCAGTGTCAGGGTTTTTTCCCTGTTTTGTTTGCCATGTGCTGCTGGCAGCTATTTTACTCACCTCTCTTGCTGACTCTGATGCATACTGTGTGATGCTGCTCATTTCCTGCACTTCCTTTTATGGCCAGACTGGTGTACATCATCCGTGTGAGCCAGGATGCAGTCTCAGAATTGTGATGTCATCACTTATTATTTAAAGGGCCTCTGTTCAGTATGCTTTGCCCTTGCGTTGTCTCAGACCTGTTTGTGAGAGCTCCTGTGTATTACCTGGCTGTCTGGCGTCCCTCCTGGTTCCTGATCCCTGGCTTGTTCCTGACTCTGTTGTTCTCCTTGTTCCTGATTCCGGCTCGTCGTTTTGGCTCCTAACTTGGCTCGCCTGACTATTCGCTTTGGCTCCTGACTCAGCTTGTCTGACTACCAGCTCTGGTTTTGATTCCTGGCTTGTTATTTGACTTGTGGACTTTTTTTATTATTTTTTGCTATTAATAAAGGTGTGATTATTTTTGCACTTCTTGTCTCATTCTGATTCCTGGCATCCTGACACTCAGGTTAGGTTTTATTTTACAGGTAAATTTGTATTTATTTTAGCTAGATAGTTAGTAAATAGTTAATAACTATTTAGTAACTATTCTACCTAGTTAAAATAAATACAAGCTTAGCTGTGAAATAAAAATAAAACCTAAGATTGCTACAATGTAACTATTAGTTATAGTGTAGCTATCTTAGGCCTAGATTTTGAGTTGGGCGGTAGCCGTCAAAAACCAGCGTTAGAGGCTCCTAACGCTGGTTTTTACCGCCCTCTGGTATTTGGAGCCAGTCATTAAAGGGTCTAACGCTCACTTTCCAGCCGCGACTTTTCCATACCGCAGATCCCCTTACGTCAATTGCGTATCCTATCTTTTCAATGGGATCTTTCTAACGCCGGTATTTAGAGTCTTGGCTGAAGTGAGTGTTAGAAATCTAACGACAAAACTCCAGCCGCAGAAAAAACAGAATTTATGCTTACCTGATAAATTACTTTCTCCAACGGTGTGTCCGGTCCACGGCGTCATCCTTACTTGTGGGAATATCTCTTCCCCAACAGGAAATGGCAAAGAGTCCCAGCAAAGCTGGCCATATAGTCCCCCCTAGGCTCCGCCCACCCCAGTCATTCGACCGACGGACAGGAGGAAAAAATAGGAGAAACCATAGGGTGTCATGGTGACTGTAGTTAAAGAAAATAATTCATCGGACCTGATTAAAAAACCAGGGCGGGCCGTGGACCGGACATACCGTTGGAGAAAGTAATTTATCAGGTAAGCATAAATTCTGTTTTCTCCAACATTGGTGTGTCCGGTCCACGGCGTCATCCTTACTTGTGGGAACCAATACCAAAGCTTTAGGACACGGATGAAGGGAGGGAGCAAATCAGGTCACCTAAACGGAAGGCACCACGGCTTGCAAAACCTTTCTCCCAAAAATAGCCTCCGAAGAAGCAAAAGTATCAAATTTGTAAAATTTGGCAAAAGTGTGCAGTGAAGACCAAGTCGCTGCCTTACATATCTGATCAACAGAAGCCTCGTTCTTGAAGGCCCATGTGGAAGCTACAGCCCTAGTGGAGTGAGCTGTGATTCTTTCAGGAAGCTGCCATCCGGCAGTCTCATAAGCCAATCGGATGATGCTTTTAAGCCAAAAGGAAAGAGAGGTAGAAGTTGCTTTTTGACCTTTCCTTTTACCAGAATAGACGACAAACAGAGAAGAAGTTTGTCTGAACTCTTTTGTAGCTTCTAAGCAGAACTTTAGAGCACGAACTACATCTAAATTGTGTAGCAAACGTTCCTTCTTTGAAACTGGATTCGGACACAAAGAAGGTACAACTATCTCCTGATTAATATTTTTGTTGGAAACAACCTTTGGTAGAAAACCAGGCTTAGTACGCAGAACAACCTTATCTGAATGGAACACCAGATAGGGTGGAGTACACTGTAGAGCAGATAACTCAGAAACTCTTCTAGCAGAAGAAATAGCAACCAAAAACAAAACTTTCCAAGATAACAACTTAATATCTATGGAATGTAAAGGTTCAAACGGAACCCCTTGAAGAACTGAAAGAACTAGATTTAAACTCCAGGGAGGAGTCAAAGGTCTGTAAACATGCTTGATCCTACCCAAACCTGAACAAATGCTTGAACATCTGGCACAACTGCCAGTCGTTTGTGTAGTAGGACAGATAAAGCAGAAATCTGTCGCTTTAGAAAACTCGCAGATAATCCTTTATCCAAACCTTCTTGTAGAAAGGAAAGAATCCTAGGAATCTTTATCTTATTCCATGGGAATCCCTTGGATTCACACCAGCAGATATATCTTTTCCATATTTTATGGTAAATCTTTCTAGTTACCGGTTTTCTGGCTTGAACCAGAGTATCTATCACGGAATCTGAAAACCCCCGCTTTGATAGAATCAAGCGTTCAATCTCCAAGCCGTCAGCTGGAGGGAGACCAGATTTGGATATTCGAATGGACCCTGAACAAGAAGGTCCTGTCTCAAAGGTAGCTTCCATGGTGGAACCGATGACATATTCACCAGGTCTGCATACCAAGTCCTCCGTGGCCACGCAGGAGGTATCAAGATCACCGAGGCCCTCTCCTGTTTGATCCTGGCTACCAGCCTGGGAATGAGAGGAAACGGTGGAAACACATAAGCTAGGTTGAAGGTCCAAGGCGCTACTAGTGCATCCACTAGAGTCGCCTTGGGTTCCCTAGATCTGGACCCATAGCAAGGAACCTTGAAGTTCTGACGAGACGCCATCAGATCCATATCTGGAATGCCCCATAGTTGCGTCAACTGGGCAAAGATCTCCGGGTGGAGTTCCCACTCCCCCGGATGGAATGTCTGACGACTCAAATAATCCGCTTCCCAGTTTTCCACACCTGGGATGTGGATCGCAGATAGGTGGCAGGAGTGATTCTCCGCCCATTGTATTATTTTGGTCACTTCTTTCATCGCCAGGGAACTCCTTGTTCCCCCCTGATGATTGAGATACGCAACAGTCGTCATGTTGTCTGATTGGAATCTTATGAATCTGGCCTTTGCTAGCTGAGGCCAAGCCCTGAGAGCATTGAATATCGCTCTTAGTTCCAGAATGTTTATCGGGAGAAGAGACTCTTCCCGAGACCACAGTCCCTGAGCTTTCAGGGATTCCCAGACCGCGCCCCAGCCCACTAGTCTGGCGTCGGTCGTGACGATGACCCACTCTGGACTGCGGAAGCTCATTCCCTGGGATAGGTGATCCTGGGTTAGCCACCAACGGAGTGAGCCTCTGGTCTTCTGATCTACTTGAATCACTGGAGACAAGTCTGTATAGTCCCCATTCCACTGTTTCAGCATGCACAGTTGTAATGGTCTTAGATGAATTCGCGCAAAAGGAACTATGTCCATTGCTGCAACCATCAAACCTACTACTTCCATGCACTGAGCTACGGAAGGACGAGGAATAGAATGAAGAACTTGACAAGCATTTAGAAGTTTTGACTTTCTGACTTCTGTCAAGAAAATCCTCATTTCTAAGGAATCTATTATTGTTCCCAATAAGGGAACTCTTGTCGACGGAGACAGGGAACTTTTTTCTATGTTCACCTTTCATCCGTGAGATCTGAGAAAGGCCAGAACGATGTCTGAGTGAGCCTTTGCCTTTGAAAGAGACGACGCTTGTACTAGAATGTCGTCCAAGTACAGTACTACTGCAATGCCCCTTGGTCTTAGAACCGCTAGAAGGGATCCGAGTACCTTTGTGAAAATCCTTGGAGCAGTGGCTAACCCGAATGGGAACAGCCAATAGAATGCGAGCTCAATCTGATTGGCTGATCGGATCAGCCAATCGGATTGAACTTGAATCTGATTGGCTGATTCCATCAGCCAATCAGAATTTTCCTACCTTAATTCCGATTGGCTGATAGAATCCTATCAGCCAATCGGAATTCGACGGACGCCATCTTGGATGACGTAATTTAAAGGAACCGTCATTCAGCGAGTAGGCGTCGGTAGAAGAGGATGTTCCGCGTCGGCTGGAAGATGATGGCTCCGGAAGAAAGAAGATTGAAGATGCTGCTTCATAGAAGACTTCATCCCGATGATGGACTTCTTCAGCGCCCGCTTGGATCAAGACTTCAGCCCGATGATGGATTTCTTCAGCCGCCGCTTGGATCCAGACTTCAGCCCGAGGATGGACGTCACTCTTCAGCCCCCCGCTTGGGCTTGGATCAAGACTTTGGACCCTCTTCTGGACCGTTCGGTGAACCTGGCATGGTGAAGACAAGGTAGGGAGATCTTCAGGGGCTTAGTGTTAGGTTTATTTAAGGGGGGTTTGGGTTAGATTAGGGGTATGTGGGTGGTGGGTTGTAATGTGGGGGGGGTATTGTATGTTTTTTTTTTACAGGCAAAAGAGCAGTTTTCTTTGGGGCATGCCCCGCAAAGGGCCCTTTTAAGGGCTGGTAAGGTAAAAGAGCTTTGAACTTTTGTAATTTAGAATAGGGTAGGGCATTTTTTTATTTTGGGGGTCTTTGTTATTTTATTAGGGGGCTTAGAGTAGGTGTAATTAGTTTAAAATTGTTGTAATTTTTTTCTAATGTTTGTAAATATTTTTTTATTTTTTGTAACAGTTCTTTTTTATTTTTTGTACTTTAGTTAGTTTATTTAATTGTATTTATTTGTAGGAATTGTATTTAATTTATTTATTGATAGTGTAGTGTTAGGTTTAATTGTAGATAATTGTAGGTATTTTATTTAATTAATTTATTGATAGTGTAGTATTAGGTTTAATTGTAACTTAGGTTAGGATTTATTTTACAGGTAATTTTGTAATTATTTTAACTAGGTAACTATTAAATAGTTATTAACTATTTGATAGCTATTGTACCTGGTTAAAATAATTACAAAGTTGCCTGTAAAATAAATATTAATCCTAAAATAGCTACAATATAATTATAATTTATATTGTAGCTATATTAGGGTTTATTTTACAGGTAAGTATTTAGCTTTAAATAGGAATAATTTATTTAATAAGAGTTAATTTATTTCGTTAGATTTAAATTATATTTAATTTAGGGGGGTGTTAGGGTTAAAGTTAGACTTAGCTTTAGGGGTTAATAAATTTATTAGAGTAGCGGTGAGCTCCTGTCGGCAGATTAGGGGTTAATACTTGAAGTTAGGTGTCGGCAATGTTAGGGAGGGCAGATTAGGGGTTAATACTATTTATTATAGGGTTATTGAGGCAGGAGTGAGGCAGATTAGGGGTTAATACATTTATTATAGTAGCGCTCAGGTCCGGTCGGCAGATTAGGGGTTAATAAGTGTAGTTAGGTGGAGGCGACATTGGGGGCGGCAGATTAGGGGTTAATAAATATAATATAGGGGTCGGCAATGTTATGGCAGCAGATTAGGGGTACATAGGGATAACGTAGGTGGCGGGGGTGTACGGAGCGGCAGATTAGGGGTTAAAAATAATATGCAGGGGTCAGCGATAGCGGGGGCGGCAGATTAGTGGTTAATAAGTGTAAGGTTAGGGGTGTTTAGACTCGGGGTACATGTTAGAGTGTTAGGTGCAGACGTAGGAAGTGTTTCCCCATAGGAAACAATGGGGCTGCGTTAGGAGCTGAACGCGGCTTTTTTGCAGGTGTTAGGTTTTTTTTCAGCTCAAACAGCCCCATTGTTTTCTATGGGGGAATCGTGCACGAGCACGTTTTTGAAGCTGGCCGCGTTCGTAAGCACCGCTGGTATCGAGAGTTGCAGTGGCGTTAAATTATGCTCTACGCTCCCTTTTTGGAGCCTAACGCACTGAAAACCCAGCCATTCTGTGAACTCTAAATACCAGCGGTATTTAAAAGGTGCGGGGGAAAAAAAGCACGCGTAGCTAACGCACCCCTTTGGCCGCCAAACTCTAAATCTAGCCGTTAGAGTTTATTTTACAGGTAAGTATTTAGTTTTAAATAGGAATTATTTAGTTAATGATAGGAATTTTTATTTAGATTTATTTTAATTATATTTAAATTAGGGGGTGTTAGGGTTAGGGTTAGATTTAGGTTTAGGGGTTAATAAATTTAGTATAGTGGCGGCGACGTTGGGGGCGGCAGATTAGGTTTTAATAAATGTAGGTAGGTGGCGGTGATGTTAGGGACGACAGATTAGGGGTTAATAATATTTAACTAGTGCTTGCGATGCGGGAGTGCGGCGGTTTAGGGGTTAATATGTTTATTATAGTGGCGGCGACGTTGGGGGCAGCAGATTAGGGGTTAATAAGTGTAGGTAGGTTGCGGCGACATTGGGGGCGGGAGATTAGGGGTTAATAAATATAATGCAGGTGTCGGCGATGTTGGGGGCAGCAGATTAGGGGTTAATTAGTATAATGTAGGTGTCGGCAATGTCGGGGCGGCAGATTAGGGGTTAATAAGTGTAAGATTAGGGGTGTTTAGACTCGGGGTTCATGTTAGGGTGTTAGGTGTAAACATAAATTTGGTTTCTCCATAGGAATCAATGGGGCTGCATTAAGGAGGTTTACGCTGCTTTTTTGCAGGTGTTAGACTTTTTTTCAACCGGCTCTCCCCATTGATGTCTATGGGGAAATCGTGCACGAGCACGTAAAACCAGCTCACCGCTGACTTAAGCAGCGGTGGTATTGTAGTGCGGTATGGAGCTCAATTTTGCTCTACGCTCTTTATGATAACCTGTCATACCAGCGCTGTAGGAAAGTGAGTGGTGACAATAACGTGCAAGTTAGTACCGCACCCCTCATAACGCAAAACTCGTAATCTAGCCGATTGTTACCAAAAGATACTTTTATTTCTTTCATGTAATTGGCAAGAGTCCATGAGCTAGTGACGTATGGGATATACATTCCTACTAGGAGGGACAAAGTTTCCCAAACCTCAAAATGCCTATAAATACACCCCCCACCACACCCACAATTCAGTTTTACAAACTTTGCCTCCTATGGAGGTGGTGAAGTAAGTTTGTGCTAGATTTCTACGTTGATATGCGCTTCGCAGCATGCTGAAGCCCGGTTTTCCTCTCAGAGTGCAGTGAATGACAGAGGGATGTGAAGGGAGTATTGCCTATTGAATGCTATGGTCATCCTATCGGGGATCTATTTCATAGGTTCTCTGTTATCGGTCGTAGAGATTCTTCTCCTACCTCCCTTTTCAGATCGACGATATACTCTTATATACCATTACCTCTGCTGATTCTCGTTTCAGTACTGGTTTGGCTATCTACTATATGTAGATGAGTGTCTTTTGGTAAGTAAGTCTTATTTTATTTATGACACTCTCAGCTATGGTTTGGCACTTTATATATAAAGTTCTAAATATATGTTTTATAGTTATATTTGCCATGATTCAGGTTAATCAGTATATTTCCTTCTTACAGACTGTCAGTTTCATTTTTGGGAAATGCATTTAAACAAAAAAAATTCTTACCTGAAAATTTTTCATTTGACCTTTTTTTTTTCTAAATTGCAGGCTTTTAGGCTCGCGGATGCAAAAAATGCTAGAATTTATTGCGTCATTTTTGGCGCAAGACTTTTTTGGCGCAAGACTATTTTGGCGCGAGAATTATGTTTGTTTGACGTCGATGACGTCATTTCCGGCATCGTAGTTGACGCAGAGAGTTTTCACGTAGTTGCATAATCTATGACGCTCGTGTCTGTTACAGACATTCTTGGCGCCAAAAAATATTTTGTCAGTTGTGGGCGTCATACTTGGCGCCAGATTCTGACAAGTCTTTATTTCATTCTGCTTCTGGTTTTTAGAGTCTTATTTTGTTTGCATTTTTTCTCATTCCTGAAACTGTCATTTAAGGAAATTGATATTTTGCTTTATATGTTGTTTTTTTCTCTTACATTTGCAAGATATCTCAAAAACTGTTCCTGTGTCAGAAAATACTGTTAGATTCCTAATGACTGATATCAGTCCTACCAAAGCTAAGTTCATTTATTTTAATGTTATGAATTTTTATCTTTAGCTATGGTTTGTAATAAGTTATCATGATAAACTTTTACATGCAGAGTCCATTAGTATTAATGCATTATCTATTGCTATTCCTTTTAAATCTAATGTACAAGATATACCTAGGAATTTATAAGAATATTTTTCTGATTCTATCCTAAAGGCTTTGGGGCCTAGTTATCAAGCCGTCTACTTTACCTGCCTTCGCCGACCCAATACGCCCGCCTACCATCTCCGCCGCGGACCTGAAAATTTTTGCCTAAGTTATCAAAAAAGCTGTCAAAAAGCCGCGCACCAAGTACGGGGCGATGAGCAGCGGACTGTGAGAGTTATCACTCATCCGATCTCGCTGCTCTTCGGCTTTTTGACAGCTTTATTGCTAGCCTATCACTAAGCACCCACACTAACTACACTGTTCTACCCCCTATACCGGCGCCCCCGGAGCCCCCGTAACTAAATAAAGTTATTAACCCCTAAACCGCCGCTCCTAGACCCCGCCGCAACTCTTATAAATGTATTAACCCCTAAACCGCCGCTCCCGGAGACCGCCGCCACCTACATTATACCTAGTAACCCCTATCCTGCCCCCCCTAAACCGCCGCCACCTATAATAAAGTTATTAACTCCTATCCTGCGGATCCCGGACCTCGCCGCAACTAAATAAATAGTTAAACCCCTAAACCGCCGCTCCCGGACCCCGCCGCAACCTATATTAAACTTATTAACTCCTAATCTGCCCCCCTACACCGTCGCCACCTATAATAAATTTATTAACCCCTATCCTGCCCCCCCCCTACACCGCCGTCCACTATAATAAAATTATTAACCCCTAAACCTAAGTCTAACACTAACCCTAACACCCCCCTAACTTAAATATTAATTAAATAAATCTAAATAATATTTCTCTTATTAACTAAATTAATCCTATTTAAAAATAAATACTTACCTTTAAAATAAACCCTAATATAGCTACAATATAAATAATAATTATATTGTAGCTATCTTAGGATTTATTTTTATTTTACAGGCAACTTTCAATTTATTTGAACTAGGTACAATAGCTATTGAATAGTTATTAACTATTTAATAGCTACCTAGCTAAAATAAAGAGAAATTAACCTGTAAAATAAAAACTAACCTAAGTTACAATTACACCTAACACTACACTATACTTAAATAAATTATTCCTATTTAAAACTAAATACTTACCTGTAAAATAAACCCTAAGATAGCTACAATGTAATTAATAATTACATTGTAGCTATTTTAGGATTTATATTTATTTTACAGGTAACTTTGTATTTATTTTAGCTAGTTAGAATAGTTATTAAATAGTTATTAACTATTTAATAACTACCTAGCTAAAAGAAATACAAAATTACCTGTAAAATAAATCCTAACCTAAGATACAATTAAACCTAACACTACACTATCATTAAATTAATTAAATAAATTACCTACAAATAACTACAATTAAATTAAATTAAATAAACTAAAGTACAAAAATTTAAAAAATGCTAAGTTTCAAAAAATAAAAAAAGCTAAGTTACAAACATTTTAAAAATATTACAACAATTTTAACCCCCCCTATAAAATAACAAAGCCCCCCAAAATAAAAAAATTCCCTACCCTATTCTACATTAAAAAGTTACCAGCTCTATTACCTTACCAGCCCTTAAAAGGGCCTTTTGCGGGGAATGCCCAAAAAACAGAATTTATGCTTACCTGATAAATTACTTTCTCCAACGGTGTGTCCGGTCCACGGCGTCATCCTTACTTGTGGGAATATCTCTTCCCCAACAGGAAATGGCAAAGAGTCCCAGCAAAGCTGTCCATATAGTCCCTCCTAGGCTCCGCCCACCCCAGTCATTCGACCGACGGACAGGAGGAAAAAAACAGGAGAAACCATAGGGTGCCGTGGTGACTGTAGTTAGAGAAAATAATTCATCAAACCTGATTAAAAAACCAGGGCGGGCCGTGGACCGGACACATCATTGGAGAAAGTAATTTATCAGGTAAGCATAAATTCTGTTTTCTCCAACATTGGTGTGTCCGGTCCACAGCGTCATCCTTACTTGTGGGAACCAATACCAAAGCTTTAGGACACGGATGAAGGGAGGGAGCAAATCAGGTTACCTAAACAGAAGGCACCACGGCTTGCAAAACCTTTCTCCCAAAAATAGCCTCTGAAGAAGCAAAAGTATCAAATTTGTAAAATTTGGCAAAAGTGTGCAGTGAAGACCAAGTCGCTGCCTTACATATCTGATCAACAGAAGCCTCGTTCTTGAAGGCCCATGTGGAAGCCACAGCCCTAGTGGAGTGAGCTGTGCTTCTTTCTGGAGGTTGCTGTCCGGCAGTCTCGTAAGCCAATCGGATGATGCTTTTAAGCCAAAAAGAAAGAGAGGTAGAAGTCGCTTTTTGACCACTCCTTTTACCATAATAGACGACAAACAGAGAAGAAGTTTGTCTGAACTCTTTTGTAGCTTCTAAATAGAATTTTAGAGCACGGACTACATCTAAATTGTGTAACAAACGTTCCTTCTTTGAAACTGGATTCGGACACAAAGAAGGAACAACTATCAAAACCAGGCTTAGTACGCAAAACAACCTTATCTACATGGAACACCAGATAGGGCGGAGAACACTGCAGAGCAGATAACTCAGAAACTCTTCTAGCAGAAGAAATAGCAACCAAAAACAAAACTTTCCAAGATAACAACTTAATATCTATGGAATGTAGAGGTTCAAACGGAACCCCTTGAAGAACTGAAAGAACTAGATTTAAACTCCAGGGAGGAGTCAAAGGTCTGTAAACAGGCTTGATCCTAACCAGAGCCTGAACAAATGCTTGAACATCTGGCACAGCTGCCAGTCGTTTGTGTAATAAGACAGATAAAGCAGAAATCTGTCCCTTTAGAGAACTCACTGATAATCCTTTATCCAAACCCTTTTGTAGAAAGGAAAGGATCCTAGGAATTTTGATCTTATTCCATGAGAATCCCTTGGATTCACACCAGCAGATATACAGGGAGTGCAGAATTATTAGGCAAATGAGTATTTTGACCACATCATCCTCTTTATGCATGTTGTCTTACTCCAAGCTGTATAGGCTCGAAAGCCTACTACCAATTAAGCATATTAGGTGATGTGCATCTCTGTAATGAGAAGGGGTGTGGTCTAATGACATCAACACCCTATATCAGGTGTGCATAATTATTAGGCAACTTCCTTTCCTTTGGCAAAATGGGTCAAAAGAAGGACTTGATAGGCTCAGAAAAGTCAAAAATAGTGAGATATCTTGCAGAGGGATGCAGCACTCTTAAAATTGCAAAGCTTCTGAAGCGTGATCATCGAACAATCAAGCGTTTCATTCAAAATAGTCAACAGGGTCGCAAGAAGCGTGTGGAAAAACCAAGGCGCAAAATAACTGGCCATGAACTGAGAAAAGTCAAGCGTGCAGCTGCCAAGATGCCACTTGCCACCAGTTTGGCCATATTTCAGAGCTGCAACATCACTGGAGTGCCCAAAAGCACAAGGTGTGCAATACTCAGAGACATGGCCAAGGTAAGAAAGGCTGAAAGACAACCACCACTGAACAAGACTGAAACGTCAAGACTGGGCCAAGAAATATCTCAAGACTGATTTTTCTAAGGTTTTATGGACTGATGAAATGAGAGTGAGTCTTGATGAGCCAGATGGATGGGCCCGTGGCTGGATTGGTAAAGGGCAGAGAGCTCCAGTCCGACTCAGACGCCAGCAAGGTGAAGGTGGAGTACTGGTTTGGGCTGGTATCATCAAAGATGAGCTTGTGGGGCCTTTTTGGGTTGAGGATGGAGTCAAGCTCAACTCCCAGTCCTACTGCCAGTTTCTGGAAGACACCTTCTTCAAGCAGTGGTACAGGAAGAAGTCTGCATCCTTCAAGAAAAACATGGTTTTCATGCAGGACAATGCTCCATCACACGCGTCCAAGTACTCCACAGCGTGGCTGGCAAGAAAGGGTATAAAAGAAGAAAATCTAATGACATGGCCTCCATGTTCACCTGATCTGAACCCCATTGAGAACCTGTGGTCCATCATCAAATGTGAGATTTACAAGGAGGGAAAACAGTACACCTCTCTGAACAGTGTCTGGGAGGCTGTGGTTGCTGCTGCACGCAATGTTGATGGTGAACAGATCAAAACACTGACAGAATCCATGGATGGCAGGCTTTTGAGTGTCCTTGCAAAGAAAGGTGGCTATATTGGTCATTGATTTGTTTTTGTTTTGTTTTTGAATGTCAGAAATGTATATTTGTGAATGTTGAGATGTTATATTGGTTTCACTGGTAAAAATAAATAATTGAAATGGGTATATATTTGTTTTTTGTTAAGTTGCCTAATAATTATGCACAGTAATAGTCACCTGCACACACAGATATCCCCCTAAAATGGCTAAAACTAAAAACAAACTAAAAACTACTTCCAAAAATATTCAGCTTTGATATTAATGAGTTTTTTGGGTTCATTGAGAACATGGTTGTTGTTCAATAATAAAATTAATCCTCAAAAATACAACTTGCCTAATAATTCTGCACTCCCTGTATCTTTTCCATATTTTATGGTAAATTTTTCTAGTTACCGGTTTTCTGGCTTGAACTAGAGTATCTATCACAGAATCTGAAAACCCACGCTTTGATAGAATCAAGCGTTCAATTTCCAAGCCGTCAGCTGGAGGGAAACTAGATTTGGATGTTCGAATGGACCTTGTACTAGAAGATCCTGTCTCAAAGGTAGCTTCCATGGTGGAGCCGATGACATATTCACCAGGTCTGCATACCAAGTCCTGCGTGGCCACGCAGGAGCTATCAAGATCACCGAGGCCCTCTCCTGCTTGATCCTGGCTACCAGCCTGGGAATGAGAGGAAACGGTGGAAACACATAGGCTAGGTTGAAGGTCCAAGGCGCTACTAGTGCATCCACTAGAGTCACCTTGGGATCCCTGGATCTGGACCCGTAGCAAGGAACCTTGAAGTTCTGACGAGACGCCATCAGATCCATATCTGGAATGCCCCATAATTGAGTCAACTGGGCAAAGATCTCCGGGTGGAGTTCCCACTCCCCCGGATGGAATGTCTGACGACTCAGATAATCCGCCTCCCAGTTTTCCACACCTGGGATGTGGATCGCAGATAGGTGGCAGGAGTGATCCTCTGCCCATTTTATTATTTTGGTCACTTCTTTCATCGCCAGGGAACTCCTTGTTCCCCCCTGATGATTGATATAAGCAACAGTCGTCATGTTGTCTGATTGGAATCTTATGAATCTGGCCTTTGCTAGTTGAGGCCAAGCCCTGAGAGCATTGAATATCGCTCTCAGTTCCAGAATGTTTATCGGGAGAAGAGACGCTTCCCGAGACCATAGTCCCTGAGCCTTCAGGGATTTCCAGACCACGCCCCAGCCCACTAGACTGGCGTCAGTCGTGACGATGACCCACTCTGGTCTGCGGAAGCTCATTCCCTGGGACAGGTGGTCCAGGGTTAGCCACCAACGGAGTGAGTCTCTGGTCTTCTGATCTACTTGAATCACTGGAGACAAGTCTGTATAGTCCCCATTCCACTGTTTCAGCATGCACAGTTGTAATGGTCTTAGATGAATTCGCGCAAAAGGAACTATGTCCATTGCTGCAACTATCAATCCTACTACTTCCATGCACTGAGCTACGGAAGGACGAGGAATAGAATGAAGAACTTGACAAGCGTTTAGAAGTTTTGACTTTCTGACTTCTGTCAGGAAAATCCTAATTTCTAAAGAATCTATTATTGTTCCCAAGAAGGGAACTCTTGTCGACGGAGACAGGGAACTTTTTTCTATGTTCACCTTCCATCCGTGAGATCTGAGAAAGGCCAGAACGATGTCTGTGTGAGCCTTTGCCTTTGAAAGAGACGACACTTGTATTAGAATGTCGTCCAAGTACGGTACTACTGCAATGCCCCTTGGTCTTAGAACCGCTAGAAGGGATCCCAGTACCTTTGTGAAAATCCTTGGAGCAGTGGCTAACCCGAATGGAAGGGCCACAAACTGGTAATGTTTGTCCAGAAAGGCAAACCTTATGAACTGATGATGTTCTTTGTGGATAGGAATATGTAGATACGCATCCTTTAGATCCACGGTAGTCATAAATTGACCTTCCTGGATGGTGGGTAGAATCGTTCGAATGGTTTCCATTTTGAACGATGGTACTCTGAGAAATTTGTTTAGGATCTTTAAATCCAGAATTGGTCTGAAAGTTCCCTCTTTTTTGGGAACTACAAACAGATTTGAGTAAAATCCCATTCCTTGTTCCGCCGTTGGAACTGGGTGTATCACTCCCATCTTTAACAGGTCTTCTACACAATGTAAGAATGCCTGTCTCTTTATTTGGTTTGAGGATAAGTGAGACATGTGAAACCTTCCCCTTGGGGGTAGTTCCTTGAATTCCAGAAGATAACCCTGAGAAACTATTTCTAGTGTCCAGGGATCCTGAACATCTCTTGCCCAAGCCTGAGCAAAGAGAGAGAGTCTGCCCCCTATTAGATCCGGTCCCGGATCGGGGGCTACTCCTTCATGCTGTTTTGTTAGCAGCAGCAGGCTTCTTGGCCTGCTTACCCTTGTTCCAGCCTTGCATCGGTTTCCAGGCTGGTTTGGATTGAGAGGCATTACCCTCTTGTTTAGAGGATGCAGAGTTAGAGGCCGGTCCGTTCCTGAAATTGCGAAAGGAACGAAAATTAGACTTATTCTTGGCTTTGAAATGCCTATCTTGTGGGAGGGCATGGCCCTTTCCCCCAGTGATGTCTGAAATAATCTCTTTCAATTCTGGCCCAAAGAGAGTCTTACCCTTAAAGGGGATATTAAGTAATTTTGTCTTGGAAGATACATCCGCTGACCAAGACTTTAGCCAAAGCGCTCTGCGCGCCACAATTGCAAACCCTGAATTTTTCGCCGCTAATCTAGCTAGTTGCAAAGTGGCATCTAAAATAAAAGAATTAGCCAACTTGAGTGCGTGAACTCTGTCCATAACCTCCTCATACGGAGTCTCTCTACTGAGCGACTTTTCTAGTTCCTCGAACCAGAACCACGCTGCTGTAGTGACAGGAACAATGCACTAAATGGGTTGCAGGAGGTAACCTTGCTGTACAAAAATCTTTTTAAGCAAACCCTCCAATTTTTTATCCATAGGATCTTTGAAAGCACAATTATCCTCGATAGGAATAGTAGTGTGCTTGTTTAAAGTAGAAACTGCCCCCTCGACCTTAGGGACTGTCTGCCATAAGTCCTTTCTGGGGTCGACCATAGGAAATAATTTCTTAAATATAGGAGGGGGGACAAAAGGTATGCCGGGCTTCTCCCACTCCTTATTCACTATATCCGCCACCCGCTTGGGTATAGGAAAAGCGTCAGGGTGCAGCGGAACCTCTAGGAACTTGTCCATCTTGCATAATTTTTCTGGAATGACCAGGTTGTCACAATCATCCAGAGTAGATAACACCTCCTTAAGCAGTGCGCGGAGATGCTCTAATTTAAATTTAAATGTCACAACATCAGGTTCTGCTTGTTGAGAAATTTTACCTGAATTTGAAATTTCCCCATCCGACAAAACCTCCCTCATGACCCCTTCAGATTGGTGTGAGGGTATGACAGAGCAATTATCATCAGCGCCCTCCTGCTCTACAGTGTTTAAAACAGAGCAATCACGCTTTCTCTGATATGCAGGCATTTTGGATAAAATATTTGCTATGGAGTTATCCATTACTGCCGTTAATTGTTGCATAGTAATAAGCATTGGCGCGCTAGAAGTACTAGGGGCCTCCTGCGTGAGCAAAACTGGTGTAGACACAGAAGGAGATGATGTAGAATTATGTCTACTCCCCTCATCTGATGAATCATCTTGGGCAACTTTACTATCTGTGGCAATACTGTCCTTACTTTGTTTGGACGCTATGGCGCAATTATCACACAATTTTGAAGGGGGACACACATTGATCTTCAAACATATAGAACATAGCTTATCTGAAGGTGCAGACATGTTAAACAGGCTTAAACTTGTCAAAAAAGTACAAAAACCGCTTTAAAACAAAACCGTTACTGTCTCTTTAAATTTTAAACAGTGCACACTTTATTACTGAATATGTGACAAAGTATGAAGGAATTGTTCAAAATTTACCAAATTTTCACCACAGTGTCTTAAAGCATTCAAAGTATTGCACACCAATTTTCAGAGCTTTAACCCTTAAAATAAAGAAACCGGAGCCGGTTACAGTTTTAACCCCTCTACAGTCCCAGCTACAGCCTTTGCTGCGACTTTACCAAACCCAGGGGGGAATACGATACCAGATGAAGCCTTCTAGGAACTTTTCCAACTACTTTCAGATACTCACACATGCATCTGCATGTCTTGCTCTCAAAAGTAACTGCGCATTAATGGCGCAAAAATGAGGCTCAGCCTACAACTGGGAAGGCCCTTCCTGACTGGAAAGGTGTCTAACACAGTGCCTGACGTTAAAAAAACGTTCCCCAAGCTTATAAGTGTGAATTACAAGCATAAACATGTATAAAATGCCCAAATAAAGCAATCGATTTTGCCCATAAAAGTGTCTACCAGTTTTATAGCCCATATTAAGCCCTTTATTCTGTTTGAGACTAAGAAAATGGCTTACCGGTCCCCATGAGGGGAAATGACAGCCTTCCAGCATTACACAGTCTTGTTAGAAATATGGCTAGTCATACCTTAAGCAGAAAAGTCTGCTAACTGTTTCCCCCAACTGAAGTTACTTCATCTCAACAGTCCTATGTGGAAACAGCAAACGATTTTAGTTACTGTCTGCTAAAATCATCTTCCTCTCACAAACAGAACTCTTCATCTTTTTCTGTTTCAGAGTAAATAGTACATACCAGTACTATTTTAAAATAACAAACTCTTGATAGTAGAATTAAAAAACTACAACTAAACACCACATACTCTTAACCATCTCCGAGGAGATGTTGCCTGTGCAACGCCAAAGAGAATAACTGGGGTGGGCGGAGCCTAGGAGGGACTATATGGACAGCTTTGCTGGGACTCTTTGCCATTTCCTGTTGGGGAAGAGATATTCCCACAAGTAAGGATGACGCCGTGGACCGGACACACCAATGTTGGAGAAAAACAGCTCTTTTGCCTGTAAAATAAAAATACAACCCCCCCAACATTAAGGCCAATAGAATGCGAGCTCAATCTGATTGGCTGATTGGATCAGCCAATCGGATTGAACTTCAATCTGATTGGCTGATTCAATCAGCCAATCAGATTTTTCCTACCTTAATTCCGATTGGCTGATAGAATCCTATCAGCCAATCGGAATTGAAGGGACGCCATCTTGGATGACGTCCCTTAAAGGAGCCTTCATTCGTCGTTAGTCGTCGGGAAGAAGAGGATGGCTCTGCGTCGGCTCGTCTGAAGATGGCTCCGCTCCGCTCCGGATGGATGAAGATTGAAGACGCCGCATGGATGAAGACTTCTATCGGATGGAAGACCTCTTCAGCGCCGCCTGGATGTTGACTTCAATCGGATGGAAGACTTCTTCAGTGCCCCTTGGATGATGACTTCTGCCGCTCCGGATCTTCTCTTCGGTTCCATCGGTGGTCGTCTGGCTGAAGATGGCTCAAGGTATTATGATCTTCAGGGGGGTAGTGTTAGGTTTATTTAAGGGGGGTTTGGGTTAGATTAGGGGTATGTGGTGGGTTTTAATGTTGGGGGGTTTGTATTTTTATTTTACAGGCAAAAGAGCTGTTTTCTTTGGGGCATGCCCGGCAAAAGGCCCTTTTAACGGCTGGTAAGGTAATAGAGCTGGTAACTTTTTAATGTAGAATGGGAATTCTTTATTTTGGGGGGCTTTGTTATTTTATTAGGGGGCTTAGATTAGGTGTAAGTAGCTTAAAATTGTTGTAATATTTTTAAAATGTTTGTAACTTATTTTTTTATTTTTTGTAACAGCTTTTTTTATTATTTGTACTTTAGTTAGTTTATTTAATTTAATTTAATTTAATTGTAGTTATTTGTAGGTAATTTATTTAATTAATTTAATGATAGTGTAGTGTTAGGTGTATTTGTAACTTAGGTTAGGATTTATTTTACAGGTAATTTTGTATTTCTTTTAGCTAGGTAGTTATTAAATAGTTTATAACTATTTAATAACTATTCTAACTATCTAAAATAAATTCAAAGTTACCTGTAAAATAAATATAAATCCTAAAATAGCTGGGTCCGGGAGCGGCGGTTTAGGGGTTAATACATATTTATTATAGCTTGCAGTGGGCTCCGGGAGCGGCAGTTTAGGGGGTAAACACTTTATTTAGTTGCGGCGGTGTAGGGGGGACAGATTAGGGGTGTTTAGACTCGGGGTACATAGTAGGGTGTTAGATGTAGAAACTACCATAGGAATCAATGGGATGTCTGGCAGCAGCAAACATGAACTTTCGCTATGGTCAGACTCCCATTGATTCCTCCAGGGCGGCGGGTTGAAAACCTGGTACGCTGGGCCGGAAAAGTGCCGAGCGTACCTGCTAGTTTTTTGATAACTAGCAAAAGTAGTCAGATTGTGCCGCACTTGTGTGCGGAACATCTGTAGTGACGTAAGCATCAATCTGTGTCGGACTGAGTCCGGCGGATCGAAGCTTACGTCACAAAATTCTACTTTTGCCGGTGTCTAGGGCTTGATAACTAAGGCAAATCAGCCTCGCCAGAAATACGCTGCGGAATTCCAGCGTATTTGAGGATGACGGCTTGATATCTAGGCCCCTTTGTCTGCCATCCCGCCTTCTAATAAAATGTATAGGTCTTTTTTAAACTTCTCATTTTGTTGATGAATTTTCAAATGACCGACAACATACTGAATTATCCTTCTCTGATGATGTGTTATCTCATTCAGAATATCCTTCATCAGATATTGACACTAACAAATCTATTTTTTTATATTAAATAGAGTACATTCGTTCTTTGTTGAAAAGGTGTTGATTATATTGGATATTGAGGAGACTAGTTCTTTTGATTTTAAGACTAGCTAACATTCTCTGCTTATTAACCTCCTGTGCTTTCTTCAGAGGTTTTTTTCAAGATCCTGTTACTAGGGAATGGAATAGGCCTGGGACTTCTTTTATTCCTTCTTTAAGGTTTTTAAATTGTATCCTTTGCCAGCAGTTAGTTTAGAGTTTGGGGAAAGATCCCCAAGGTTAATGGGGCTATCTCTACTCTTGCTAAACATACTACTATTCCTATAGAAAATAGTATTTATTTTTTAAATTCCTTCAGATGGGAAACTTGTATCTTATCTAAGGAAAATTATTTTATTTTCAGGTCCTTTTCTTAGGCCTGCAATTTATTTGGCTGATGTTACAACTGCTTCAACTTTCTGGTTGGATACTTTAGTGCAACAAGTATCGGATTATGATTTGTTTAGCATTTTTAAGTTAATCAACATGCTAATAATTTCATTTGTGTTGTCATTTTTTGATATTTTCACAATTGAGGTTAAATCTATGTCTTTAGCTATTTTAGCTAGAAGAACTTTGTGTCTTAAATCTTGGAATGCTATTTTGATTTCTAAGATCCATATTTCTTTTTTTCCAAGGTAATCAATTATTTGGTTCATAATTGGATTTGATTCTTTCAACTGTTACTCTGGGGAAGGGAGTTTTTTTACTTCAAGTTTAAGTTCTAAGAGTAAATCTTAAGCTTATATTAGTTTTTGTTCTTAATAAGGAACGGAATCCTAATTCTTCCCCAAGTATCATGTTTATATTTAGAAGTTTTCTTCAACATGGAATGAATTCAAGCCATTTAAAAGATCAAAGTCAGCCCCCAAATTTGCATTTAGATGCGGCTCTTATTCCAGCTTAGCTGGTAAGGGACAGGTTAAGACTTTGTTTCAATTTGTTTGGTTCAATTCGGTCCAAACTTCTTACGGCTAGATTTAGAGTTCTGCGGCCAAAGGGGTGCATTAGCTACGCATGCTTTTTCCCCCCCGCACCTTTTAAATACCGCTGGTATTTAGAGTTCACAGAATGGCTGCGTTAGGCTCCAAAAAGGTAGCGTAGAGCATATTTACCGCCACTGCAACTCTAAATACCAGCGTTGCTTACGGACGCGGCCAGCTTCAAAAACGTGCTCGTGCACGATTCCCCCATAGGAAACAATGGGGCTGTTTGAGCTGAAAAAAAACCTAACACCTGCAAAAAAGCAGCGTTCAGCTCCTAACGCAGCTACATTGTTTCCTATGGGGAAACACTTCCTAAGTCTGCACTTAACACCCTAACATGTACCCCGAGTCTAAACACCCCTAACCTTACACTTATTAACCCCTAATCTGCCGCCCCCCGCTATAGCTGACCCCTGCACTTTATTATTAACCCCTAATCTGCCACTCCGTACACCACCGCAAGCTACATTATAGCTATGTACCCCTAATCTGCTGCCCCTAACACCGCCGACCCCTATATTATATTTATTAACCCCTAATATGCCGCCCCCGCTATCGCTGACCCCTGCATTTTATTATTAACCCCTAATCTGCCGACCGCACACCGCTGCCACCTACGTTATCCCTATGAACCCCTAATCTGCTGCCCCTAACACCGCCGACCCCTATATTATATTTATTAACCCCTAATATGCCGCCCCTAACGTCGCCGCTACCTACCTACAAAACTCCAGCCGCAGAAAAAAGTCAGTAGTTAAGAGCTTTCTGGGCTAACGCCGGTTTATAAAGCTCTTACTACTGTGCTATAAAGTACACTAACACCCATAAACTACCTATGTACCCCTAAACCGAGGTACCCCCACATCGCCGCCACTCTATTAAAATTTTTTAACCCCTAATCTGCCGACCGCACACCGCTGCCACCTACGTTATCCCATATGAACTCCTAATCTGCTGCCCCTAACACCGGCGACCCCTATATTATATTTATTAACCCCTAATATGCCGCCCCCAACGTCGCCGCTACCTACCTACACTTATTAACCCCTAATCTGCCGACCGGACCGCGCCGCTATTATAATAAAGTTATTAACCCCTAATCCGCCTCACTCCCGCCTCAATAACCCTATAATAAATAGTATTAACCCCTAATCTGCCCTCCCTAACATCGCCGACACCTAACTTCAAGTATTAACCCCTAATCTGCCGATCGGAGCTCACCGCTACTCTAATAAATTTTTTAACCCCTAAAGCTAATTCTAACCCTAACCCCCCCTAAGTTAAATATAATTTTATTCTAACGAAATAAATTAACTCTTATTAAATAAATTATTCCTATTTAAATCTAAATACTTACCTGTAAAATAAACCCTAATATAGCTACAATATAAATTATAATTATATTGTAGCTATTTTAGGATTAATATTTATTTTACAGGCAACTTTGTATTTATTTTAACCAGGTACAATAGATATTAAATAGTTAATAACTATTTAATAGTTACCTAGTTAAAATAATTACAAAATTACCTGTAAAATAAATCCTAACCTAAGTTACAATTAAACCTAACTCTACACTATCAATAAATTAATTAAATAAAATAACATAATTTATGTAAGAACTTACCTGATAAATTCATTTCTTTCATATTAGCAAGAGTCCATGAGCTAGTGACGTATGGGATATACATTCCTACCAGGAGGGGCAAAGTTTCCCAAACCTTAAAATGCCTATAAATACACCCCTCACCACACCCACAATTCAGTTTAACGAATAGCCAAGAAGTGGGGTGATAAGAAAAAAGTGCGAAAGCATATAAAATAAGGAATTGGAATAATTGTGCTTTATACAAAAAAATCAAAACCACCACAAAAAAGGGCGGGCCTCATGGACTCTTGCTAATATGAAAGAAATGAATTTATCAGGTAAGTTCTTACATAAATTATGTTTTCTTTCATGTAATTAGCAAGAGTCCATGAGCTAGTGACGTATGGGATAATGATTACCCAAGATGTGGATCTTTCCACACAAGAGTCACTAGAGAGGGAGGGATAAAATAAAGACAGCCAATTCCTGCTGAAAATAATCCACACCCAGAATAAAATTTTTAATGAAAAAACATAAGCAGAAGATTCAAACTGAAACCACTGCCTGAAGTACGTTTCTACCAAAAACTGCTTCAGAAGAAGAAAACACATCAAAATGGTAGAATTTAGTAAAAGTATGCAAAGAGGACCAAGTTGCTGTTTTGCAAATCTGATCAACCGAAGCTTCATTCTTAAACGCCCAGGAAGTAGAAACTAACCTAGTAGAATGAGCTGTAATCCTTTGAGGCGGAGTGTTACCCGACTCAACATAGGCATGATGAAATAAAGATTTCAACCAAGATACCAAAGAAATGGCAGAAGCTTTCTGGTCTTTTCTAGAACCGGAAAAGATGACAAATAGACTAGAAGTCTTTCGGAAAGACTTAATAGCTTCAACATAATATTACAAAGCTCTAACAGCATCCAAAGAATGCAATGATTTCTCCTTAGAATTCATAGGATTAGGACATAATGAAGGAACCACAATTTCTCTACTAATGTTGTTAGAATTCACAACCTTAGGTAAAAAATTCAAAAGAAGTTCGCAGCACCGCCTTATCCTGATGCAAAAACAGAAAAGGAGACTCACAAAAAAGAGTAGATAATTCAGAGACTCTTCTGGCAGAAGAGATGGCCAAAAGAAACAAAACTTTCCAAAAAAGTAATATAATGACCAAAGAATGCATAGGTTCAAAAGGAGGAGCTTGAAGAGCCCCCAGAACCAAATTCAAACTCCAAGGAGGAGAAATTGACTTAATGACAGGTTTTATACGAACCAAAGCTTGTACAAAACAATGAATATCAGGAAGATTAGCAATCCTTCTGTGAAAAAGAACAGAAAGAGCAGAGATTTGTCTTTCAAGAAACTTGCGGACAAACCTTTATCTAAACCATCCTGAAGAAATATAAGTCTTCCAGACTCTATAATATATCTCTCTAGATACAGATTTACGAGCCTGTCACATAGTATCAATCACAGAGTCAGAGAAACCTCTTTGACCAAGAATCAAGCGCTCAAACTCCACACCTTAAAATTAAGGTTTTGAGATCCTGATGGAAAAAAGAACCTTGAGACAGAAAGACTGGTCTTAACGGAAGAGTCCACAGCTGGCAAGAGGCCATCCGGACAAGATCCGCATACCAAAACCTGTGAAGCCATGCTGGAGCTACCAGCAGGACAAACGAGCATTCCTTTAGAATATTGGAGAATACCCTTGGAAGAAGAACTAGAGGCGGAAAGATATAGGCAGGATGACACTTGTAAGAAAGAGATAATGCATCCACTGCCTCCGCCCGAGGATCCCTGGATCCGGACAGATACCAGGGAAGTTTCTTGTTTAGATGAGAAGCCATCAGATCTATTTCTGGGAGTTCCCACATTTGAACAATCTGAGGAAATACCTCTGGGTGAAGACCATTCGCCCAGGTGCAACGTTTGGCGACTGAGATAATCCGCTTTCCAATTGTCCATACCTGGGATATGAACCGCAGAGATTAGACAGGAGCTGGATTCCGCCCAAACCAAAATTGAGATACTTCTTTCATAGCCAGAGGACTGTGAGTCCCTCTTTGATGATTGATGTATGCCACAGTTGTGACATTGTCTATCTGAAAACAAATGAACAACTCTCTCTTCAGAAGAGGCCAAGACTGAAGAGCTCTGAAATTGCACGGAGTTCCAAAATATTGATCGGAAATCTCACCTCCTGAGATTCCCAAACCCCTTGTGCCGTCAGATACCCCCACACAGCTCCCCAACCTGTAAGACTTGCATCTGTTGAGATTATAGTCCAGGTCGGAAGAACAAAGAAGCCCCCTGAACTAAACGATGGTGATCTGTCCACCATGTCAGAGAGTGTCGTATAATCGGTTTAAAGATATTAATTGAGATATCTTTGAGTAATCCCTGCACCATTGGTTCAGCATACAGAGCTGAAGAGGTCGCATGTGAAAACGAGCAAAGGAGATCGCATCTGATGCGGCAGTCCTAAGACCTAAAATTTCCATGCATAAGGCTACCAAAGGGAATGATTGTGACTGAAGGTTTTGACAAGTTGAAATCAATGTTAAACTTCTCTTGTCTGACAAGAACAGAGTCATAGACACTGAATCTATTCTAGAAACCTAAAAAGGTTACCCTTGTCTGAGGAATCAATGAACTGATTGGTAAATTGATCCTCCAACCATGAACTTGAAGAAACAACACAAGTCGATTCGTATGAGATTCTTCGAAAATGAGAAGACTGAGCAAGTACCCAGATATCGTCCAATAAGGAAATACCAAAACCCTGTTCTCTGATTACAGAAAGAAGGGCACCGAGAACCTTTGAAAAAAATTCTTGGAACTGAGGCTAGGCCAAACGGTAGAGCCACAAAACTGGTAATGCTTGTCTAAAAAGAGAATCTCAGACACGAAAAGTGATCTGGATGAATCGGAATATGCAGATACACAGCCTGTAAATCTATTGTAGACATATAATGCCCTTGCTAAACAAAAGGCAGGACAGTCCTACAGAAACTGAATGTTGGTATCCTTACATAACGATTCAATATTGATAGATCCGGAACTGATCTGAAGGAATTGACCTTATTTGGTACAATGAAGAGATAAAATAAAACCCCAGCCCCTGTTCCAGAACTGGAACTGGCATAATTACTCCAGCCAACTCTAGATCTGAAACACATTTCAGAAATGCTGAGCCTCTGCTGTGTTAACTGGGACACGGGAAAGAAAAAAATCTCTTAGCAGGAGGCCTTAACTGAAGCCAATTCTGTACCTTTCTGAAACAATGTTCTGAAACCAGAAATTGAGAATGGAATTGATCAAAATTTCTTTGAAGAAAACGTAATCTGCCCCATACCAGCTGAGCTGGAATAAGGTCCGCACCTTCATGGGTACTTAGGAGCTGGCTATAGGTTTTCTATAAGGCTTGGATATATTCCAAACTGGAAATAGTTTCCAAACTGATACCGCTCCTGAGGATGAAGGATCAGGCTTTTGTTCCTTATTGTGAGGAAAGGAACGAAAATGATTATTAGACCTAAATTTACCTTAGATTTTTTATCCTTTGGTAAAAAAGTTCCCTTCCTTCCAGAAACAGTTGAAATAATAATTTATTACCCTGGAAAGAAAAGGAAAGCAAAGTTGACTTAGAAGACATATCAGCATTCCAAGTTTAAACCATAAAGCTTTTCTAGCTAAAATAGCTAGAGACATATACCTGACATCAACTCTAATGATATCAAAAGATGGTATCACCAATAAAATTATTAGCATGTTATAGAATAATAATAATGCTATAAAATTATGATCTGTTACTTGTTGCGCTAAAGCTTCTAACCAAAAAGTTGAAGCTGCAGCAACATCCGCTAAAAATATAGCAGGTCTAAGAAGATTACCTGAACATAAGTAAGCTTTTCTTAGAAAGGATTCAATTTTCCTATCTAAAGGATCCTTAAATGAATTACTATCTGCCGTAGGAATAGTAGCACATTTAGCAGGAGTAGAGACAGCCCCATAACCTTAGGGATTTTGTCCCAAAAAAACTCTAATCTGTCAGATGGCACAGGATATAATTGCTTAAACGTTTAGAAGGAGTAAAAGAATTACCCAAATTATTCCATTCCCTGGAAATTACTTCAGAAATAGCATCAGGTAGATTAAACACTTCTGGAATAACTACAGGAGATCTAAAAACCTTATTTAAACGTATAGATTTAGTATCAAGAGGACCAGAATCCTCTATTTCTAATGCAATTAATACTTCTTTAAATAAAGAATGAATAAGTTCCATCTTGAACAAATACAAAGATTTATCAGCATCAACCTCTGAGACAGAAACCTCTGAACCAGAAGAACCATTATCAGTATCAGAATGATGATGTTCATTTAAAAATTCATCTGAAAAAAGAGAAGTTTTAAAAGACTTTTATGTAAACTAGAAGGAGAAATAACAGACATAGCCTTCTTAATGGATTTAAAAAATAAAATCTCTTATGTTTATTAGGAACACTCTGAAAATTAGATGTTGACGGAACAGCAACAGGTAATGTAACAGTACTAAAGGAAATTTTATCTGCATTAATAAGTTTGTCATGACATGCAATACAAACAACAGCTGGAAAAACAGATACCAAAAATTATAGCAGATACACTTAGCTTGGTAGCTCCAGCACTAGACAGCGATTTTCCTGTAGTATCTTCTGGCTCAGATGCAACGTGAGACATCTTGCAATATGTAAGAGAAAAAACAACATATAAAGCAAAATTGATCAAATTCCTTAAATGACAGTTTCAGGAATGGGAAAAAAATGCCAAAGAACAAGCTTCTAGCAACCAGAAGCAATGAAAAAATAAGACTTAAATAATGTGGAGACAAAAGCGACGCCCTTATTTTTTAGCGCCAAATAAGACGCCCACATTATTTGGCGCCTAAATGCTTTTGGCGCCACATCCGGAACGCCGACATTTTTGGCGCAAAATAACGTCAAAAAATGACGCAACTTCCGGCGACACGTATGACGCCAGAAACGGAAAATAATTTTTGCGCCAAAAAAGTCCGCGCCAAGAATGACGCAATAAAATTAAGCATTTTCAGCCCCCGCGAGCCTAACAGCCCACAGGAAAAAAAGAGTCAAATTTTTGAAGGTAAGAAAAAATGATTAATTCAAATGCATTATCCCAAATATGAAACTGACTGTCTGAAAAATAAGGAAAGTTGAACATTCTGAGTCAAGGCAAATAAATGTTTGAATACATATATTTAGAACTTTATAAACAAAGTGCCCAACCATAGCTTAGAGTGTCACAGAAAATAAGATTTACTTACCCCAGGACACTCATCTACATGTTTGTAGAAAGCCAAACCAGTACTGAAACGAGAATCAGCAGAGGTAATGGTATATATAAGAGTATATCGTCGATCTGAAAAGGGAGGTAAGAGATGAATCTCTACGACCGATAACAGAGAACCTATGAAATAGACCCCGTAGAAGGAGATCACTGCATTCAAATAGGCAATACTCTCCTCACATCCCTCTGACATTCACTGCACGCTGAGAGGAAAACCGGGCTCCAACTTGCTGCGGAGCGCATATCAACGTAGAATCTAGCACAAACTTACTTCACCACCTCCATCGGAGGCAAAGTTTGTAAAACTGAATTGTGGGTGTGGTGAGGGGTGTATTTATAGGCATTTTAAGGTTTGGGAAACTTTGCCCCTCCTGGTAGGAATGTATATCCCATACGTCACTAGCTCATGGACTCTTGCTAATTACATGAAAGAAACCTACAATTATCTACAATTAAACCTAACACTACACTATCAATAAATTACTTAAATAAAATACCTACAATTATCTACAATTAAACCTAACACTACACTATCAATAAATTAATTAAATACAATACCTTCAAATAAATACAATTAAATAAACTAACTAAAGTACAAAAAATAAAAAAGAACTAAGTTACAAAAAATAAAAAAATATTTACAAACATTAGAAAAATATTACAACAATTTTAAACTAATTACACCTACTCTAAGCCCCCTAATAAAATAACAAAGCCCCCTAAAATAAAAAAAATGCCCTACCCTATTCTAAAATAAAAATAGAAAAGCTCTTTTACCTTACCAGCCCTGAAAAGGGCCAATCAGATTCAAGTTCAATCCGATTGGCTGATCCGATCAGCCAATCAGATTGAGCTCGCATTCTATTGGCTGTTCCGATCAGCCAATAGAATGCAAGCTCAATCTGATTGGCTGATCGGATCAGCCAATCGGATTGAACTTGATTCTGATTGGCTGATTCTATCAGCCAATCAGAATTTTCCTACCTTAATTCCGATTGGCTGATGGATGACGTCATTTAAAGGAACAGTCATTCGGCGAGTAGGCGTCGGTAGAAGAGGATGTTCCGCGTTGGCTGGAAGATGATGGCTCCGGAAGAAAGAAGATTGAAGATGCTGCTTAATAGAAGACTTCATCCCGATGGACTTCTTCAGCGCCCGCTTGGATCAAGACTTCAGCCCGATGATGGATTTCTTCAGCCGCCGCTTGGATCCAGACTTCAGCCCGAGGATGGACGTCACTCTTCAGCCCCCCGCTTGGGCTTGGAGCAAGACATCGGAGGCTCTTCTGGACAGATCGGGACCCGGTGTGGTGAAGACAAGGTAGGGAGATCTTCAGGGGCTTAGTGTTAGGTTTATTTAAGGGGGGTTTGGGTTAGATTAGGGGTATGTGGATGGTGGGTTGTAATGTTGGGGGGGGGTATTGTATGTTTTTTTTTTACAGGCAAAAGAGCTGAATTCTTTGGGGCATGCCCCGCAAAGGGCCCTTTTCAGGGCTGGTAAGGTAAAAGAGCTTTTCTATTTTAATTTTAGAATAGGGTAGGGCATTTTTTTATTTTGGGGGGCTTTGTTATTTTATTAGGGGGCTTAGAGTAGGTGTAATTAGTTTAAAATTGTTGTAATATTTTTCTAATGTTTGTAAATATTTTTTTATTTTTTGTAACTTAGCTCTTTTTTATTTTTTGTACTTTAGTTAGTTTATTTAATTGTATTTATTTGTAGGTATTGTATTTAATTAATTTATTGATAGTGTAGTGTTAGGTTTAATTGTAGATAATTGTAGGTATTTTATTTAAGCAATTTATTGATAGTGTAGTGTTAGGTTTAATTGTAGATAATTGTAGGTATTTTATTTAAGCAATTTATTGATAGTGTAGTGTTAGGTTTAATTGTAACTTAGGTTAGGATTTATTTTACAGGTAATTTTGTAATTATTTTAACTAGGTAACTATTAAATAGTTATTAACTATTTAATAGCTATTGTACCTGGTTAAAATAAATACAAAGTTGCCTGTAAAATAAATATTAATCCTAAAATAGCTACAATATAATTATAATTTATATTGTAGCTATATTAGGGTTTATTTTACAGGTAAGTATTTAGCTTTAAATAGGAATAATTTATTTAATAAGAGTTAATTTATTTTGTTAGAATAAAATTATATTTAACTTAGGGGGTGTTAGGGTTAGGGTTAGAATTAGCTTTAGGGGTTAAAAAATTTATTAGAGTAGCGGTGAGCTCCGATCGGCAGATTAGGGGTTAATACTTGAAGTTAGGTGTCGGCGATGTTAGGGAGGGCAGATTAGGGGTTAATACTATTTATTATAGGGTTATTGAGGCGGGAGTGAGGCGGATTAGGGGTTAATAACTTTATTATAATAGCGGCGCGGTCCGGTCGGCAGATTAGGGGTTAATAAGTGTAGGTAGGTAGCGGCGACGTTGGGGGCGGCATATTAGGGGTTAATAAATATAATATAGGGGTCGCCGGTGTTAGGGGCAGCAGATTAGGAGTTCATATGGGATAACGTAGGTGGCAGCGGTGTGCGGTCGGCAGATTAGGGGTTAAAAAATTTTAATAGAGTGGCGGCGATGTGGGGGTACCTCGGTTTAGGGGTACATAGGTAGTTTATGGGTGTTAGTGTACTTTAGAGCACAGTAGTAAGAGCTTAATAAACCGGCGTTAGCCCAGAAAGCTCTTAACTACTGACTTTTTTCTGCGGCTGGAGTTTTGTCGTTAGATTTCTAATGCTCACTTCAGCCAAGACTCTAAATACCGGCGTTAGGAAGATCCCATTGAAAAGATAGGATACGCAAATGGCGTAGGGGGATCTGCGGTATGGAAAAGTCGCGGCTGGAAAGTTAGCGTTAGACCCTTTCCTGACTGACTCCAAATACCAGAGGGCGGTAAAAACCAGCGTTAGGAGCCTCTAACGCTGGTTTTGATGTCTACCGCCCAACTCTAAATCTAGCCGTTAGTTTGGGGTACAGAATAGGATTCAGAGTAAAACTGCCTGTGAGAAGTCTTTTTTTCTAAAGCATATTCCAGCTATTCCAGTAAGGCTCACACTTTCCTGAAGTGTGTTTCAAACCTATATGTATTGGGTACTTGTAAAGCGCGGCTGGTCACCCATTGGGGTCTCAAGGCGCTGCTCAGACCTGGAGTTATCTGGGGTATTAATACCAGTTCTATTTCAGGAACGGGGTTTGGGGTTTTGTTCAAAACTATTCATTGTCCCAAAGATAGAAAATCTTTTTGAATTGTCATATAAGAGTACCATCTTTTAGAATGGTGTTTATATGGTCTATTCTGCCTTTTGGTCAGCAAGGGCATTATTTGTTTAAATAGATACAATAGATGCATATCTTCATATTCTGTTTTCATTCAGATTATTTTCATTTTCTGAAATTCTCTTTTTTAAATAAGCATTACCAATTTGTTGCTTTTCCTTCTGGCCTAGCGACAGCTCTAAGAATCTTTTCAAGGTTCTCAGTGTTTCCTTATTTGGACGATCTCGTGGTACTTGCTCAGTCTTTTCGTTCTGCAAAATCTCATACGATTCAACTTTTGTTGTTTCTTCAAAGACATGGTTGGAGGATCTTTTTATCAAAAGCTCCTTGATTCCTCAGACAAGGGTCACCTTTTTTAGGTTCCCAGATAGATTGTGTCAGTGTCTTTGTCTCTAACAGATATGAGACAATTATATTGGGTTCATCTTGTCGGAACCTTTAGTCTCTATTATTTCCTTCAGTAGCTATATGCATGGAAGTTTTAGGTCTCATGGCTGCAGCATTGGATTCAATTCCCTTTGCTCATTTTCTTATGAAACCTTTCCAGTTTTTTTATGCTGAATTAATGGTGCAGGGATTATTCTAGGATATCACTTTTAATATCTTTGAATCCAAATATTCAACTATCTTTAACTTGGTGGTTAGATCACCATCATATAGTTCTACAGGTCTCTTCGGTTCATCCAACCTGGACCATGATCACAACAGATGCAAGTCTTTTAGGTTGGGAAGCTGTCTGGGGATCTCTGTCAGCACAAGGGGTTTGGAAATTTCAAGAGGCGAGATTTCCATTCAATATTTTGGAACTCCGTGTGTTTCTCAGAGTTCTTCAGTTTTGGCTTCTTTTTGAAGAGAGAGACGTTTATTGGTTTTCAGACAGACAATGTCACAACTATGGCGTATGTCAATCATCAGGGTGGGACTCTCAGTCCTTAGGCTGTGAAAGAAGTATCTCGGATACTTGCTTGGGCTAAATCCAGCTCCTGCCTAAATTCTGTGGTCCATATCCCAAGTATAGACAATTGGGAAGCGGATTATCTATGTCAATCAAGCTTTACATCCGGGAGAATGGTCTCTTCACCCAGATGTGTTTTTTCAAATTATTCAGATGTGGGGGCTTCCAGAAATAGATCTGATGGCATCTCATCTAAACAAGAAACTTCCCAGGTACCTATCCAGGTCCGGGGATCCTCAGGCGGAAGCAGTGTATGCTTTGATACTTCCTTGGAGTTATCAACCTGCCTATATTTTTCCACCTCTGGTTCTTCTTTTAAGAGTGATTTTTAAAATGATCATGGAGCAATCGTTTGTGCTGCTGGTGGCTCCAGCATGGCCACTCAGGTTTTGGTATATGGTTCTTGTTCGGATGTCCAGTTGCCAACCTTGGTCACTTCCATTAAGGCCAGACCTTATATTTTAAGGTTCGTTTTTTCTGTCAGGAACTCAAATTATTAAATTTGATGGTATGGAAATTAAACGCTTAGTGCTTAGTCATAGAGGTTTCTCTGACTCAGTGATTAATACTATGTTGCAGGCTCGTAATTCTGTGTCTAGAAAGATTTATTATCGAGTTTGGAAGACTTACATCTCATGATGCTCTTCTCATAAATTCTCTTGGCATTCTTTTAGAATTCCTAGGATTTTACAGTTTCTTCAGGATGGTTTGGATAAAGGTTTTGTCTGCAAGTTCCTTGAAAGGACAAATCTCTGCTCTTTCTGTGCTGTTTCACAGAAAAATTGCTAATCTTCCTGATATTCATTGTTTTGTTCAGGCTTTGGTTCGTATCAAGCCTGTCATTAAGCCAATTTCTCCTCCTTGGAGTCTTAATTTGGTTCTGAGGGCTTTACAGGCTCTTCCGTTTGAGCCTATGCATTCTTTGGACTTTAAATTACTTTCATGGAAAGTATTGTTCCTTTTGGCCATTTATTCTGCTAGAAGAGTTTCTGAATTATCTGCTCTTTCTTGTGAGTCTCCTTTTCTGATTTTTCATCAGGATAAGGCAGTTTTGCGGACTTCATTTAAATTTTTACCTAAAGTTGTGAATTCTAACAACATTAGTAGAGAAAACATAATTTATGCTTACCTGATAAATTCCTTTCTCCTGTAGTGTGGTCAGTCCACGGGTCATCATTACTTCTGGGATATTAACTCCTCCCCAACAGGAAGTGCAAGAGGATCACCCAAGCAGAGCTGCTATACAGCTCCTCCCCCCTACGTCACACCCAGTCATTCGACCAAGAACCAAACGAGAAAGGAGAAACTATAGGGTGCAGTGGTGACTGGAGTATAATTTAAAAATTTAGACCTGCCATAAAAAACAGGGCGGGCCGTGGACTGACCACACTACAGGAGAAAGGAATTTATCAGGTAAGCATAAATTATGTTTTCTCCTGTTAAGTGTGGTCAGTCCACGGGTCATCATTACTTCTGGGATACCAATACCAAAGCTAAAGTACACGGATGACGGGAGGGACAGGCAGGATCTTTATATGGAAGGAACCACTGCCTGAAGAACCTTTCTCCCAAAAACAGCCTCCGAAGAAGCAAAAGTGTCAAATTTGTAAAATTTGGAAAAAGTATGAAGAGAAGACCAAGTTGCAGCCTTGCAAATCTGTTCAACAGAGGCCTCATTCTTAAAGGCCCAAGTGGAAGCCACAGCTCTAGTGGAATGAGCTGTAATTCTTTCAGGAGGCTGCTGTCCAGCAGTCTCATAGGCTAAACGTATTATGCTACGAAGCCAAAAAGAGAGAGAGGTAGCAGAAGCTTTTTGACCTCTCCTCTGTCCCGAATAAACGACAAACAGGGAAGAAGTTTGGCGAAAATCTTTAGTTGCCTGTAAATAAAATTTCAGGGCACGGACTACATCTAGATTGTGCAGAAGTCGTTCCTTCTTTGAAGAAGGATTCGGACACAATGATGGCACAACAATCTCTTGATTGATATTCTTATTAGTGACAACCTTAGGTAAGAACCCAGGTTTAGTACGCAGAACTACCTTATCTGAATGAAAAATCAGATACGGAGAATCACAATGTAAGGCTGATAACTCAGAGACTCTACGAGCCGAGGAAATAGCCATTAAAAACAGAACTTTCCAAGATAACAGCTTGATATCAATGGAATGAAGGGGTTCAAACGGAACACCCTGTAAAACGTTAAGAACTAAATTTAAGCTCCATGGTGGAGCAACAGTTTTAAACACAGGCTTAATCCTGGCCAAAGCCTGGCAAAAAGCCTGAACGTCTGGAACTTCTGACAGACACTTGTGTAAAAGAATGGACAGAGCTGAGATCTGTCCCTTTAAGGAACTAGCAGATAAACCCTTTTCTAAACCTTCTTGTAGAAAGGACAATATTCTAGGAATCCTAACTTTACTCCATGAGTAATTCTTGGATTCGCACCAATGTAAGTATTTACGCCATATTTTATGGTAAATCTTTCTGGTAACAGGCTTCCTAGCCTGTATTAAGGTATCAATAACTGACTCCGAAAAACCACGCTTTGATAAAATCAAGCGTTCAATTTCCAAGCAGTCAGCTTCAGAGAAATTAGATTTTGATGTTTGAAAGGACCCTGAATTAGAAGGTCCTGTCTCAGAGGCAGAGACCAAGGTGGACAGGATGACATGTCCACTAGATCTGCATACCAGGTCCTGCGTGGCCACGCAGGCGCTATCAGAATCACCGATGCTCTCTCCTGTTTGATCCTGGCAATCAATCGAGGAAGCATCGGGAAGGGTGGAAACACATAGGCCATCCCGAAGGTCCAAGGTGCTGTCAAAGCATCTACCAGGACTGCTCCCGGGTCCCTGGACCTGGACCCGTAACAAGGAAGCTTGGCGTTTTGGCGAGACGCCATAAGATCTATCTCTGGTTTGCCCCAAAGTCGAAGTATTTGGGCAAAGATCTCCGGATGAAGTTCCCACTCCCCCGGATGAAAAGTCTGACGACTTAGGAAATCTGCCTCCCAGTTTTCCACTCCAGGAATGTGGATCGCTGACAGGTGGCAAGAGTGAGACTCTGCCCAGCGAATTATCTTTGATACTTCCATCATGGCTAGGGAGCTTCTTGTCCCTCCTTGATGGTTGATGTAAGCTACAGTCGTGATGTTGTCCGACTGAAAGCTGATGAACCCCCGAGTTGTTAACTGAGGCCAAGCCAGAAGGGCATTGAGAACTGCTCTCAATTCCAGAATGTTTATTGGAAGGAGACTTTCCTCCTGAGTCCATGATCCCTGAGCCTTCAGGGAATTCCAGACAGCGCCCCAACCTAGTAGGCTGGCGTCTGTTGTTACAATTGTCCAATCTGGTCTGCTGAATGGCATCCCTCTGGACAGATGTGGCCGAGAAAGCCACCATAGAAGAGAATTTCTGGTCTCTTGATCCAGATTCAGAGTAGGGGACAAATCTGAGTAATCCCCATTCCACTGACTTAGCATGCACAATTGCAGCGGTCTGAGATGTAGGCGTGCAAAGGGTACTATGTCCATTGCCGCTACCATTAAGCCGATTACCTCCATGCATTGAGCCACTGACGGGTGTTGAATGGAATGAAGGACACGGCAAGCATTTTGAAGCTTTGTTAACCTGTCTTCTGTCAGGTAAATCTTCATTTCTACAGAGTCTATAAGAGTCCCCAAGAAGGGAACCCTTGTGAGTGGTAAGAGAGAACTCTTCTCTACGTTCACCTTCCACCCATGCGACCTTAGAAATGCCAGTACTAACTCTGTATGAGACTTGGCAGTTTGAAAGCTTGACGCTTGTATCAGAATGTCGTCTAGGTACGGAGCCACCGAAATTCCTCGCGGCCTTAGCACCGCCAGAAGAGAGCCCAGAACCTTTGTGAAGATTCTTGGAGCCGTAGCCAACCCGAATGGAAGAGCTACAAACTGGTAATGCCTGTCTAGGAAGGCAAACCTTAGATACCGGTAATGATCTTTGTGAATCGGTATATGAAGGTAGGCATCCTTTAAATCCACTGTGGTCATGTACTGACCCTTTTGGATCATGGGTAAGATTGTCCGAATAGTTTCCATTTTGAACGATGGAACTCTTAGGAATTTGTTTAGGATCTTTAAATCCAAGATTGGTCTGAAGGTTCCTTCTTTCTTGGGAACCACAAACAGATTTGAGTAAAAACCTTGTCCGTGTTCCGACCGCGGAACCGGATGGATCACTCCCATTAGTAAAAGATCTTGTACACAGCGTAGAAAACGCCTCTTTCTTTATCTGGTTTGTTGACAACCTTGACAGATGAAATCTCCCTTTTGGGGGAGAGGCTTTGAAGTCCAGAAGATATCCCTGAGATATGATCTCTAACGCCCAGGGATCCTGGACATCTCTTGCCCAAGCCTGGGCGAAGAGAGAGAGTCTGCCCCCCACTAGATCCGTTCCCGGATCGGGGGCCCTCACTTCATGCTGTCTTAGGGGCAGCAGCAGGCTTTCTGGCCTGTTTGCCCTTGTTCCAGGACTGGTTAGGTTTCCAGCCTTGTCTGTATCGAGCAACAGCTCCTTCCTATTTTGGTGCAGAGGAAGTTGATGCTGCTCCTGCCTTGAAGTTACGAAAGGCACGAAAATTAGACTGTCTAGCCCTAGGTTTGGCTCTGTCTTGAGGCAGGGCATGGCCTTTACCTCCTGTAATGTCAGCGATAATTTCCTTCAAAACGGGCCCGAATAAGGTCTGCCCTTTGAAAGGTATGTTAAGTAGTTTAGATTTAGAAGTAACATCAGCTGACCAGGATTTTAGCCACAGCGCTCTGCGTGCCTGAATGGCGAATCCGGAATTCTTAGCCGTAAGTTTAGTTAAGTGTTCTACGGCATCAGAAATAAATGAATTAGCTAGCTTAAGGGTTTTAAGCTTGTGTGTAATCTCATCTAATGGAGCTGATTCAAGGGTCTCTTCCAGAAACTCAAACCAAAATGCTGCTGCAGCCGTGACAGGCGCAATGCATGCAAGGGGTTGCAATATAAAACCTTGTTGAACAAACATTTTCTTAAGGTAACCCTCTAATTTTTTATCCATTGGATCTGAAAAGGCGCAGCTATCCTCAACCGGGATAGTGGTACGCTTAGCTAAAGTAGAAACTGCTCCCTCCACCTTAGGGACCGTTTGCCATAAGTCCCGTGTGGTGGCGTCTATTGGAAACATCTTTCTGAATATAGGAGGGGGTGAGAAAGGCACACCGGGTCTGTCCCACTCCTTAGTAACAATTTCAGTAAGTCTCTTAGGTATTGGAGAAACGTCAGTACTCGACGGTACCGCAAAATATTTATCCAACCTACACATTTTCTCTGGTATTGCAACTGTGTTACAATCATTCAGAGCCGCTAAGACCTCCCCTAGTAATACACGGAGGTTTTCCAGCTTAAACTTAAAATTTGAAATGTCTGAATCCAGTTTATTTGGATCAGATCCGTCACCCGCAAAATGAAGCTCTCCGTCCTCATGTTCTGCAAATTGTGACGCAGAATCTGACATGGCCCTAATATTATCAGCGCACTCTGTTCTCACCCCAGAGTGATCTCGCTTACCTCTAAGTTCTGGTAATTTAGACAAAACTTCAGTCATAACATTAGCCATGTCCTGTAGTGTGATTTGTAATGGCCGCCCTGAAGTACTCGGCGTTACAATATCACGCACCTCCCGAGCGGGAGATGCAGGTACTGACACGTGAGGCAAGTTAGTCGGCATAACTTCCCCCTCGTTGTTTGGTGAATGATGTTCAATTTGTACAGAATGACTCTTATTCAAAGTAGCATCAATGCAATTAGTACATAAATTTCTATTGGGCTCCACCTTGGCTTTTGCACATATAGCACAGAGATATTCCTCTGAGTCAGACATGTTTAACAAACTAGCAATTAAACTAGCAAGCTTGGAAATACTTTTCACTCAAATTACAAGTAATGTGAAAAACGCACTGTGCCTTTAAGAAGCACAGAAAAAAATTATGACAGTTTAATAATAAGGAACTGGAAAAATTATAACAATCAGATTTTTCCCAGTAAAGGCATAAATTTAGCAAAGGATTGCCCCCATTAGCAATGGATAACTAACCCTTAATGGCAGAAAAAAATGTACAAAATATAAACGTTTTTTATCACAGTCAAAGCACAATCTCACAGGTCTGCTGTGAGTGATTACCTCCCTCAAAATAATTTTTGAAGACCCTTGAGCTCTGTAGAGACGATCCGGATCATGCAGGAAGAGAAACAGACTTTTGACTGAATTTTTGATGCGTAGCAAAAGCGCCAAAATAGGCCCCTCCCCCTCACTCACAGCAGTGAGGGAAGTTCAGTAAACTGTCTCAGATTAAAATAAACGATAGCCAAGTGGAAAAAACATAATTTATGCTTACCTGATAAATTCCTTTCTTCTGTAGTGTGATCAGTCCACGGGTCATCATTACTTCTGGAATATTACTCCTCCCCAACAGGAAGTGCAAGAGGATTCACCCAGCAGAGCTGCATATAGCTCCTCCCCTCTACGTCACTCCCAGTCATTCGACCAAGGACCAACGAGAAAGGAAAAGCCAAGGGTGAAGTGGTGACTGGAGTATAAATTAAAAAATATTTACCTGCCTTAAAAACAGGGCGGGCCGTGGACTGATCACACTACAGAAGAAAGGAATTTATCAGGTAAGCATAAATTATGTTTTCTTCTGTTAAGTGTGATCAGTCCACGGGTCATCATTACTTCTGGGATACCAATACCAAAGCAAAAGTACACGGATGACGGGAGGGATAGGCAGGCTCTTTATACAGAAGGAACCACTGCCTGAAGAACCTTTCTCCCAAAAATAGCCTCCGATGAAGCAAAAGTGTCAAATTTGGAAAATTTGGAAAAAGTATGAAGCGAAGACCAAGTTGCAGCCTTGCAAATCTGTTCAACAGAGGCCTCATTCTTGAAGGCCCAAGTGGAAGCCACAGCTCTAGTAGAATGAGCTGTAATTCTTTCAGGAGGCTGCTGTCCAGCAGTCTCATAAGCTAAACGAATTATGCTACGAAGCCAAAAAGAAAGAGAGGTAGCGGAAGCTTTTTGACCTCTCCTCTGCCCAGAGTAAATGACAAACAGAGAAGACGTTTGTCGAAATTCCTTAGTTGCCTGTAAGTAAAATTTTAGAGCACGGACTACATCCAGGTTGTGCAGTAGACGTTCCTTCTTTGAAGAAGGATTTGGGCATAAAGAAGGAACAACAATCTCTTGATTGATATTCCTGTTAGTAACTACCTTAGGTAAGAACCCAGGTTTAGTACGCAGGACTACCTTATCTGAATGAAAAATCAAATAAGGAGAATCACAATGTAAGGCTGATAATTCAGAGACTCTTCGAGCCGAGGAAATAGCCATTAAAAATAGAACTTTCCAAGATAACAACTTTATATCAATGGAATGAAGGGGTTCAAACGGAACGCCCTGTAAAACATTAAGAACAAGGTTTAAACTCCATGGTGGAGCAACAGTTTTAAACACAGGCTTAATCCTGGCCAAAGCCTGACAAAAAGCCTGGACGTCAGGAACTTCTGAGAGACGTTTGTGTAACAGAATGGACAGAGCTGAGATCTGTCCCTTTAATGAACTAGCAGATAAACCCTTTTCTAAACCTTCTTGTAGAAAAGACAATATCCTAGGAATCCTAACCTTACTCCAAGAGTAACCTTTGGATTCACACCAATATAGGTATTTACGCCATATCTTATGGTAAATCTTTCTGGTAACAGGTTTCCTAGCCTGTATTAAGGTATCAATAACTGACTCAGAAAACCCACGTCTTGATAAAATCAAGCGTTCAATTTCCAAACAGTCAGCTTCAGAGAAGTTAGATTTTGATGTTTGAAGGGACCTTGTATCAGAAGGTCCTGTTTCAGAGGTAGAGACCAAGGTGGACAGGATGACAAGTCCACCAGGTCTGCATACCAAGTCCTGCGTGGCCACGCAGGTGCTATTAGAATCACTGATGCTCTCTCTTGTTTGATTCTGGCAATCAATCGAGGAAGTAACGGGAAGGGTGGAAACACGTAAGCCATCCTGAAGTCCCAAGGTGCTGTCAGAGCATCTATCAGGACTGCTCCTGGATCCCTGGATCTGGACCCGTAACGAGGAAGCTTGGCGTTCTGTCGAGACGCCATGAGATCTATCTCTGGTTTGCCCCAACGTCGAAGTATTTGGGCAAAGACCTCCGGATGAAGTTCCCACTCCCCCGGATGAAAAGTCTGACGACTTAAGAAATCTGCCTCCCAGTTCTCCACTCCCGGGATGTGGATTGCTGACAGGTGGCAAGAGTGAGACTCTGCCCAGCGAATTATCTTTGATACTTCCATCATAGCTAGGGAGCTTCTTGTCCCTCCCTGATGGTTGATGTAAGCTACAGTCGTGATGTTGTCCGACTGAAACCTGATGAACCCCCGAGTTGTCAACTGGGGCCAAGCCAGGAGGGCATTGAGAACTGCTCTCAATTCCAGAATGTTTATTGGCAGGAGACTCTCCTCCTGACTCCATTGTCCCTGAGCCTTCAGAGAATTCCAGACGGCACCCCAACCTAGAAGGCTGGCGTCTGTTGTTACAATTGTCCAGTCTGGTCTGCTGAATGGCATCCCCCTGGACAGATGTGGCCGAGAAAGCCACCATAGAAGAGAATTTCTGGTCTCTTGATCCAGATTCAGAGAAGGGGATAAGTCTGAGTAATCCCCATTCCACTGACTTAGCATGCACAGTTGCAGTGGTCTGAGGTGTAAGCGTGCAAAGGGAACTATGTCCATTGCCGCTACCATTAAGCCGATTACCTCCATGCATTGAGCCACTGACGGGTGTTGAATGGAATGAAGGGTGCGGCAAGCACTTTGAAGTCTTGTTAGCCTGTCCTCTGTCAGGTAAATCTTCATTTCTACAGAATCTATAAGAGTCCCCAGGAAGGGAACTCTTGTGAGTGGAACGAGTGAACTTTTCTTTTCGTTCCCCTTCCATCCATGTGACCTTAGAAATGCCAGCACTAACTCTGTATGAGACTTGGCAGTTTGAAAGCTTGAAGCTTGTATCAGAATGTCGTCTAGGTATGGAGCTACCGAGATTCCCCGCGGTCTTAGTACCGCCAGAAGAGCACCCAGAACCTTTGTGAAGATTCTTGGAGCTGTAGCCAATCCGAATGGAAGAGCCACAAACTGGTAATGCCTGTCTAGGAAGGCAAACCTTAGGTACCGATAATGATCTTTGTGAATCGGTATGTGAAGGTAAGCATCTTTTAAATCTACAGTGGTCATGTACTGACCCTCTTGGATCATAGGTAAAATTGTCCGAATAGTCTCCATCTTGAACGATGGAACTCTTAGGAATTTGTTTAGGATCTTTAAGTCCAGGATTGGTCTGAAAGTTCCCTCTTTTTTGGGAACCACAAACAGATTTGAGTAAAACCCCTGTCCCTGTTCCGATCGTGGAACTGGATGGATTACTCCCATTAACAAGAGCTCTTGTACGCAGCGTAGAAACGCCTCTTTCTTTGTCTGGATTGTTGACAATCTTGACAGATGAAATCTCTCTCTTGGAGGAGAGTATTTGAAGTCCAGAAGGTATCCCTGAGATATTATCTCTAGCGCCCAGGGATCCTGAACATCTCTTGCCCAAGCCTGGGCGAAGAGAGAAAGTCTGCCCCCCACTAGATCCGATCCCGGATCGGGGGCCCTCAATTCATGCTGTTTTAGGGGCAGCAGCAGGTTTCCTAGTCTGCTTGCCCTTGTTCCAGGACTGGTTAGGTTTCCAGCCTTGTCTGTAGCGAGCAACAGCTCCTTCCTGTTTTGGTGCAGAGGAAGTTGATGCTGCTCCTGCTTTGAAATTACGAAAGGAACGAAAATTAGACTGTCTAGTCTTGGCTTTGGCTTTGTCCTGAGGCAGGGCATGGCCTTTACCTCCTGTAATGTCAGCGATAATCTCTTTCAACCCGGGCCCGAATAAGGTCTGCCCTTTGAAAGGTATATTAAGCAATTTAGACTTAGAAGTAACATCAGCTGACCAGGATTTTAGCCACAGCGCCCTGCGTGCCTGAATGGCGAATCCTGAATTCTTCGCCGTAAGTTTAGTAAGATGTACTACGGCTTCCGAAATGAATGAATTAGCTAGTTTAAGGACTCTAAGCCTGTCCGTAATGTCGTCCAGAGTAGCTGAACCAAAGTTCTCTTCCAGAGACTCAATCCAGAATGCCGCTGCTGCCGTGATCGGCGCAATGCATGCAAGGGGTTGCAATATAAAACCTTGTTGAACAAACATTTTCTTAAGGTAACCCTCTAATTTTTTATCCATTGGATCTGAAAAAGCACAGCTATCCTCCACCGGGATAGTGGTACGCTTAGCTAAGGTAGAAACTGCTCCCTCCACCTTAGGGACCGTTTGCCATAAGTCCCTTGTGGTGGCGTCTATTGGAAACATTTTTCTAAATATCGGAGGGGGTGAGAACGGCACACCGGGTCTATCCCACTCCTTAGTAACAATTTCAGTAAGTCTCTTAGGTATAAGAAAAACCTCAGTACTCGTCGGTACCGCAAAATATTTATCCAACCTACACATTTTCTCTGGTATTGCAACTGTGTTACAATCATTCAGAGCCGCTAACACCTCCCCTAGTAATACACGGAGGTTTTCCAGTTTAAATTTAAAATTTGAAATATCTGAATCCAGTCTGTTTGGATCAGAACCGTCACCCACAGAATGAAGCTCTCCGTCCTCATGTTCTGCCACCTGTGACGCAGTGTCTGACATGGCCCTAATATTATCAGCGCACTCTGTTCTCACCCCAGAGTGATCACGCTTACCTCTTAGCTCTGGTAATTTAGCCAAAACCTCAGTCATAACAGTAGCCATATCCTGTAATGTGATTTGTAATGGCCGCCCAGATGTACTCGGCGCTACAATATCACGCACCTCCCTCTGAGCGGGAGATGTAGGTACTGACACGTGAGGCGAGTTAGTCGGCATAACTCTCCCCTCGTTGTTTGGTGAAATTTGTTCAATTTGTACAGATTGACTTTTATTTAAAGTAGCATCAATACAGTTAGTACATAAATTTCTATTGGGCTCCACTTTGGCATTGCAACAAATGACACAGGTATCATCCTCTGAATCAGACATGTTTAACACACTAGCAAATAAACTTGTAACTTGGAAATACAATTCAATTAGAATAATATTAAAACGTACTGTGCCTTTAAGAAGCACAGAAGATCTATGACAGTTGAAAATTAATAAATTGAAACAGTTATAGCCTCAATCCTTGTAAATAACACAACTTTAGCAAAGGTTTAATCCCATTAGCAAAGATAACAAATTCTGAAAGCAGGAAACAAATTACAGAATAAACGTTTTTTATCTCAGTCAAACTATAATTCTCACAGCTCTGCTGAGAAAAATTACCTCCCTCAAAATAAGTTTTGAAGACCCCTGAGCTCTGTAGAGATGAACCGGATCATGCAGGGAATACAATGAGTTGCTGACTGAAATATTTGATGTGTAGTAAAAGCGCCAAAAAACGGCCCCTCCCCCTCACACACAGCAGTGAGGGAGAACAGAAACTGTCAGAAAACAGATTAAGCAACTGCCAAGTGGAAAAATAGTGCCCAAACATTTATTCACTCAGTACCTCAGTAAATGAAAACGATTTTACATTCCAGCAAAAACGTTAAACATAATCTCTAGTTATTAAACAGCTTTATGTATTTCTTACAGTGTAATTCTAGTGAAGTACCATTCCCCAGAATACTGAAGTGTAAAGTATACATACATGACATTATATCGGTATGGCAGGATTTTCTCATCAATTCCATTGTCAGAAAATAAAAACTGCTACATACCTCTATGCAGATTCATCTGCCCGCTGTCCCCTGATCTGAAGTTTACCTCTCCTCAGATGGCCGAGAAACAGCAATATGATCTTAACTACTCCGGCTAAAATCATAACAAAAACTCTGGTAGATTCTTCTTCAAACTCTGCCAGAGAGATAATAACACACTCCGGTGCTATTTTAAAATAACAAACTTTTGATTGAAGATATAAAACTAAGTATAATCACCATAGTCCTCTCACACATCCTATCTAGTCGTTGGGTGCAAGAGAATGACTGGGAGTGACGTAGAGGGGAGGAGCTATATGCAGCTCTGCTGGGTGAATCCTCTTGCACTTCCTGTTGGGGAGGAGTAATATTCCAGAAGTAATGATGACCCGTGGACTGATCACACTTAACAGAAGAAACAGTGCCCAAAAACAATTTTTCACCCAGTACCTCAGATATTTAAACAATTTAGCATGCCAGCAAAAACGTTTAAAATCAAATATCATGAAATGCCATTAAACAGCCTGTTGCTAGATGTTCCCACTGCAAGTAAGGCTAAAGATTATATGCATATAGTATTACCCAGAGAAGTGCCATTCCCCAGAATACAGAAGTGTACACATATATACATAAACAGCCTGATACCAGTTGCTACTACTGCATTTAAGGCTGAACTTACATTATATTGGTATTGGCAGTATTTTCTCAGTCAATTCCATTCCTCAGAAAATAATATACTGCAACATACCTCTTTGCAGGTGAACCTGCCCGCTGTCCCCTGATCTGAAGTTTACCTCACTCCTCAGAATGGCCGAGAACAGCAAAATGAATTTTAACTACGCCGGCTAAAATCATCCAAAAACTCAGGTAGATTCTTCTTCAAATTCTACCTGAGAAGGAACAACACACTCCGGTGCTGTTTTAAAATAACAAACTTTTGATTGAAGATATAAAAACTAAGTATAATCACCACAGTCCTCTCACACATCCTATCTATTAGTTGGGTGCAAGAGAATGACTGGGTGTGACGTAGGGGGGAGGAGCTGTATAGCAGCTTTGCTTGGGTGATCCTCTTGCACTTCCTGTTGGGGAGGAGTTAATATCCCAGAAGTAATGATGACCCGTGGACTGACCACACTTAACAGGAGAAATTATTGTCCCTTCCTTGTGTCCTAATCCTAAGAATTCTTTGGAAAGATCCTTACATTCTTTGGATGTGGTAAGAGCTTTGAAATATTATGTTGAAGCTACTAAGATTTCAGAAAGACTTCTATTTGTTATCTTTTCTGGTTTTAGGAAAGGTCAGAAGGCTTCTGCCATTTCTTTGGCATCTTGGTTAAAGCTTTTGATTCATCATGCTTATTTGGAGTCGGGTTAATCCCCGCCTCAGAGGATTACGGCTCATTCTACCAGGTCAGTTTCTACTTCCTGGGCTTTTAAGAATGAAGCTTCTGTTGATCAGATTTGCAAAGCAACAACTTGGTCTTCTTTGCATACTTTTACCAAATTCTACCATTTTGATGTTTTCTCTTATTCAGAAGCAGTTTTTTGGTAGAAAAGTACTTCAAGCAGCCGTTTTAGTTTGATTCTTCTGCTTATAATTTCAGTTTTTTTCATTATAAAGATTTAAACTTTTTTGATTTGGGTTGTGGATTAATTTTTCAGCGGAATTGGCTGTCTTTATTTTTATCCCTCCCTCTCTAGTGACTCTTGTGTGGAGTTCCACATCTTGGGTATTTGCTATCCCATACGTCACTAGCTCATGGACTCTTGCCAATTACATGAAAGAAAACATAATTTATGTAAGAACTTACCTGAAAAATTCATTTCTTTCATATTGGCAAGAGTCCATGAGGCCCACCCTTTTTTATGGTGGTTATGATTTTTTTGTATAAAGCACAATTATTCCAATTCCTTATTTTTGATGCTTTCGCTCCTTTCTTATCACCCCACTTCTTGGCTATTCGTTAAACTGAATTTTGGGTGTGGTGGGGGGTGTATTTATAGGCATTTTGAGGTTTGGGAAACTTTGCACCTCCTGGTAGGAATGTATATCCCATACGTCATTAGCTCATGGACTCTTGCCAATATGAAAGAAATTAATTTATCACGTAAGTTCTTACATAAATTATGTTTTATTTATTTTTCCTAAGAAAATCCCTACCTTTCAACTGCATAAAATGATTGAGACATTTTGATGCAGAAAAGTCTTGCTCTTTTTGTTAAAGGGACAAGTCCAAAAAAAACCCTTTCAGGATTTAAATAGGGAATCTAATTTTAAACAACTTTCCAATTTACTTGTATCACCAATTTTGTTTGTTCTCTTGTTATTCTTTGTTGAAAGCAAATTCTAGGAGGTTCATATGCTAATTTCTTAGACCTTGAAGACTGCCTTTAATCTGAATGCATTTTGACCACTAGAGGGCATTAGTTCATGTGTTTCATATAGATAACATTGAGCTCATGCATGTGAAGTTACCCTGGAGTGAGCACTGATTGGCTAAAATGCTAGTCTGTCAAAAGAACTGAAATAAGGGGGCAGTTTGCAGAAACATAGATACAAGGTAATCACAAAGGTAAAAAGTGTATTTATATAACAGTGTTGGTTATGCAAAACTAGGGGAATGGGTAATAAAGGGATTATCTATCTTTTTAAACAACAAAAATTCTGGTGTTGACTGTCCATTGATAAACAAACTACAGCCCTGAGACCAAATTAGGCCTGACACCTGTTTTGTACAGTTCGCTAGCTAAGATAATTTTTTTTACATTTTTTTAATACTTGTAAAAAAAAAAAATCAAAAAGATAATATATTGTGACACGTGAAAATGATATGAAATTCACATTTTAGTGTCCATGAATAAAGATTTATTTAAAACACAACCATTATCATTTGTTTATGCATTGTCTGTGGCTGTTACTCAAAGTTGTGTAGTTGTGTCAGAGACTGTATATGTGGGTCTTCACTTTGCACTAGAATATACATTATTACGATATTGCTAACCCAAAGGAAAGCAACGGTCACATTTTTTGGGATTTAAAATGATGGTAAATCAAAGTGTATAACAAACGCTAGGATTTACCATCACTAAAAATCAACATTAGCTTCAGTCATCATTTCGTAAAAAATGATGTGAAACTCACCCTATCTGTAATTGCTAATTCCGCTGTTCTGGCTGCTCACAGCACAGCGCTAGGGTGTCAGTTGACATGCACGGCTATTGATTAAATGTCACCTCATTGAAGAAAGCTCCGTGCCGTGGGCGGCCGTGGGCGGCCGGAGGCGCGGAGTTAGAGATCTACTTTCCTTACAGATAGGGTGAGTTTTACATAGTTTTTTTATGAAACGATGACTGAAGCTAATGTTTATTTTTAGTGATGATAAATCCTAGCGTTTGTTATACGCTTCGGTTTACCATCACTTCAATTAGATTTAAAACGGAATCTTATCACAGCAGAATTTCTTCACATAAATAAAAAAAATAAAATGAGTCTACAACCCAAAATATATTTGTGAGTGGCTCTTGTGTTTGTCTTTATTTGTAAATTTGTCAATAAATATTTGTGTGAATTTGTTTTATCTCTTGTCATAGAAGTGTCTTTGGCCTTGGATTAGAGGATGCAATTTATTTTACATTACGGACCCTAGCTTTGATCACAGTTGATCATTTAATAATTACTGGCATGTTTGATGATGCCTTTTGACGTAAACATGATCTCAATCAGCCATATTCACTGGTTTGCAGCCCTTTTTAAATTTTCGTTGCAGTGACAAATCGCCTTATACACGTGGTAGTCCTGGTTGGCTGATAACAATCCAAATTCTTACTTATTACTGAGTATCCCCTAGACCCCAAATATCTGTTTGCTGCACTATAGTATTTATTTAGTTTAAAGCCAAATACTGAATTCTAGTTAAACATTTACATTTGTTTTCATTCAAATAAATGTAAATGTTTCAAAGCTGCTTTATCCACCCATAGTTTTCCGGATCTTAAGACCGCTGCTCCTTAACTTGTCGCCACCTTTAAGGTGGCGGACTGTAATCATCCTGATCAGATACGGCATTGCACAAGCATTTAACAAGATTAAATGGCATTTAGCGATGTCGGGCGGACATGGTTCGATATATCGAATCATGACATTTGTTAAATTGACCCCTAAGCCTCCTGATAGCGCGGCCAGGGCTCTGGCAAGGTTAGCTCGCTGTCAAGAGCGTGTTAAGGTAAGTATTTAACCCCTTAAAAGTAATTTAAAGGAAACAAATGAATATTGATACATTTTGTCAGTATTTTTTAATTTTCTTTCAATTTTGCTGGTGCACTCATTCGGATATCCGCTTTCATTACAAATGTGCAACTGTAACAAAACTAATGCACATCCATAGTATTCCCCACAATTTTTTATTTTGTTTTGTTTCCAGGAGGTAACATATTCAAACTATTGTCAGCAGCATTTTGGGATTGTGATTACTAGAAAAACATACTGACCATACTGAAGGAAGTTCAGAAACCGTTATCTATCGAAAACAAGAACAATATTGTGATCAAACCCCCAGGTGTCGACTCTCAGCAAAGTGGTTTAACGCATACGTAAAGTCCCAATAAAGAGAAGCAATGCAGCTGCTGAATGGGACACTCACTGATTGACAATTACTTATCTCCCCTGACAGGCTCAATAGCCATGTTTTGCTCAAAAGCCTCAAGACTTGCAGTTCCTAAGTACGATTTTACATATAGGTTTATCCCTCTTGCAGGGGGTTAAACACCTAGGAGGTGCGTCTATGCGTTTCAGCCAATCAGGGGCCTTTATCAAGATGACCTGGTCTTAAAGGCCCCTGATTGGCTGAAACACGTAGACGCACCTAGACACTCCTACAGTCCAAGAATAGAGTGCTCTGTCTAACACTTGGGAGGAAACACGCTTGGATTTTTTGCCTGATCGCCCACACAGCGTTCTGATTGGTGGAAGGGAAACACGTGACGGCATACATGGAAGCAGTTAAACTGAATTGAAAGAGGACGCCAGCAGCTGAAAGCTGCAGATCCCGTAGCCACACTGAATGTATAAAAGAAAATTGTGGTAAGAAACCTTAATGGCCCCTAAAGGACACCAACTCTGACAAGGTAGCGCTCCATCAAAGTTGTTTTGAACCGAGGGAATTGAAGGTTCCACACTTTCCTAATATAGAGGGGAACACTATCCGTAAAACGTTCTAGAAGAAATGCTATGGCCCCTATTTAACAAAGTCTGGCAGACCTGATCCAACAGTGCGGATCAGGTCCTCCAGACCTCTCTGAATACGGAGAGCAATACGCTCTCCGTATTCAGCATTGCACCAGCAGCTCACAAGAGCTGCTGTTGCAACGCCACCCCCTGCAGACTCGCGGCCAATGGGCCGCCAGCAGGGGGGTGTCAATCAACCCGATCGTAGTCGATCGGGTTGAATTGCGGCGATGTCTGTCCGCCTGCTCAGAGCAGGCAGACAGGTTATGGAGCAGCTGTCTTTAGACCGCTGCTTCATAACTGCTGTTTCTGGCGAGCCTGCAGGCTAACCAGAAACACAGGGCCTCAAGCTCTATCCGGAGCTTGATAGATATGCCCCTAAGTGATCTTCTAAGATATTAATCTTTTGGAAAATGCTTTCTTGTGGAAATTACATCTGATAAAGCTGCAACTCTATGTGAGCAATAAATCCTATACTATAGTTGAGCATTAATTCCAATATAAGCTGCCATTCATTCATTGCCATTTATATGAGAACACAACCTCTTCTTTTTTCTGGACATTTCAGTTTATAGGTAAACTACTTTTGTTCTGGACATTTTAGCTTATATTTTTTAACATATTTTATACCACCGGTGGTCTCTCATTTACAATTTTTATTTTGTATGATTGCAATAGCGGAGCTGTATGAATGTGACTTACATGTGTATTTAGGATATCCTTTAAAATATATAGTATGACATAGAGGAATTGCTAATTCTGCTAATATCGCATTTTAAATAAATTGTTTTTTTTTTTATTATATTCTGGTTGATGCTGTTGCTTTTCTAGCGCACTTTTTTATTTTATGCATTTATACTTTGAGAAGTTGTAGAGGCTTTCCTATTTCTAAGTTGCTTACGCATCAGGGGGTTAGATAGGTGTGAAATTGTGTTTTTCTTAATTACGTCGTCATCAGTTCACAGGCATGATACGTTTCGCCCCGCCCTCAAAGGGCTGGAATAGGGGCCTCATCAGATGTGATCTCCTTTGGCTTGCTTGCTATTAATTTGTTCTTTGGACAGGAATCTCCGCCCTCTTTTACTGAAACATCAAAAATATACGTGACAGCTACCCAAGCTTTTGCTACAATTACAATGTAAACAAGTACCAAAATGAAACTTATTGCAAGAACATTGCAAATATTTTGGAATTCATAAGATATTGCAGTATTAACAAGTTTTGCTAAAAACCAAATGAGACAAATTATACTTAGTGTTGCGATTATAAAATTATATTTACTTTCAACTTTTTCGTTATAGTTTTATTTCCAAAGAGACACTTTAAGCAGAATACAAACTTTAAAAATAATAATGCTTATTGCTCAAGAAATTTATAAGACAAAAATAGGTCATACCTCTCAAAGATTATTCAGGTATATTTAGGTAGTCACTGTTATAATAACTATTCCTCTTAAATATTGTTCAGATAGATATAGGCCATTATCCTCAGTAGTTACTGTGACATAATTGGATAGCCATTATTAATACCCAAACTAGTACCCATTACAGGAAGCAGGAATATTCAATTTTCTCATTTAAACCAATAGGACTTAGAGTATTTAGTCTATAGATCCATCTTGACTCATGTTATAAAATTATTCTGTCAAGATTGCCTCCACGTCTATTTGATCACAGCTGCTCAATGCCCATAATCTGCAGTTTACTATGGTCTGAGTTATGGAAGGACTTGAAATGTCTCGGTACTGGACTATCCTTGTCTTCATTTTTATGTCATCCCTATGCTCACATACTCTATTTTTTAGCTCATTCCTGTCAAAAGAACGAATAAATAGCAAGCAAGCCAAAGGAGATCACATCTGATGAGGTCCCTATTCCAGCCCTTTGTGAGACGGGCGAAACGCGTCATTCATGTGAACTGATGACGACGTAATTGCTACGCTAACACAAGCTGTGTGTGAAATCACACCGGATTGGACTAACAGGGGTTACCTGTAACGGCAAGTGAAGACGCAGATTGATCAACCTACCTATGCTGAGAGACCGCAGGAAAAATTAGGTACTGGATGTCCCTCCATAGCGGTGAATTAGGCACTTTGGATTAAAGGTGAGGTACGACTGCTCAAAGTCTTGCAACCCCGCACAAGTCCGAATATAAGTTAGATACGGGACTGTATTTACCTGCACAACAACTATTGATGCTTAATAAGAAGCAAAAAGTGGATACCCATTGAAGTTGTTTTAAGTGGTGTGTGTTTGTTGTGGAATCAAACTATCACTCTGACTGTATCACTAAGGAGTTCACTGTTTCACACCAGAGCGTGTTTTTTTTACACTTGAGTACCTGTTTTTGAAGTAACATCACAGACTCTCTAATACAACAAGTCTTTTGGGGCCCCACAGCTACCCTTGCTTATATATATATATATATATATATATATATATATATATATATATGCAGTATTGGACTTGTTACACTTATTACAGCACGTATTATCAGCCAGTTGGCTGTCTCTTTGCATAAAGTATAAGTATTGGTGTTTCAATATAATTACTGCCATTTACATAACATCTGTGTTAGGATTTGTGCATATAATCTGAGCGTGTGCACACAGCTTTGTTTTTTATGCTTTTTTATTTTTCCATGTAAGTGTGTTTACTAAAATGGGTGGAGGATAGACATCCCACTTGTTTAAAGCCAACTACATTTGTTGTAGTAATAAAGCGTTGTTATACCTCTGTGCAGCCCTTGGTCCTACTTTGTCAGATGTTATATAGCGCCCTTACCGCTGTATTGTAGAGGAGGAGCCGAACTGCCAATATATGATTAAGATGTCAATGCATATTGTTAAAAATTTGGACCAGTACCTGTACTTTGGAAAGGAGCAGAGAGTGCCGTTTAATTGGACTGATATATATATATATCACATTTTTGTTGCATCCTTCTCCCATGTCATATAAATATAATAATGAAATATTCTGAATCTTCTGAACCTGCTGAAAAGAATAATATAGAATTTGTATAGGTTACTCACCAAAAAATTACTTAACATGTTGTTTAAATGTAAGCAGCAAAAATGCTAGAGGGGCACCTATCTCTGCCTAAAAATAATAACGGTCAGCCGGCGAGCTTAACTATGGTGGCCTCCGGCAGTGAACATGCTCAGTGTCCATCTTTGTTAAGGTCGCCGCGAGTATTACGCATGCAAAGCATCCAGTTTCCCCCTGTACATGCGCAATGCTTGCTGCGACCTTAGCAAAGATGGCCACCACTCAGGCATGGTTCTGTTATTTCACTGCCGATGGCCATCTTAGTTAAGGTCACCGGCACAGTGGTGAAGAGGGAGCAGAGGGGGAGCTTCAGATTTTGGTGTCTACAGGCACCTAGCTTGCAAATCCGGCCCTATTAACATGCTAATATATATCAAACAATAAATTATGATCAACATCGAGTTCGCTATGTCAGTTAAGGAACAACAGCGCTTCTTTAATAAATAAAAAAATATGTTCTGTGGGTGGAGGAACAGTTATAAGTGTTACAAAGGCCCAATGTGCTAGATTCACGCCCTAATGTTGCTCTAGCTTGATATTGCCATAGTTTCTGTGGTGGTTTTTAAGACTCTTTGTAAGCTATTGTAAGTTTAAGTAAAAAACCTTTATGTACTGGTTTAATATAAAGCATTTATTAATACCTTCTATGCTACAGGCAGTACATATCACCCCACTTTCGATGTAGTATATACATACTTGATTTTTTTAAATAGATAAGTTATATTTAATAAAGTAGAGTTAACACCATTTTTATTAAAGGCTTTTGTATGAAATTACTAAAGGCCACATTAAAAGTGGATTGCTATTTAGCTCTTTCGCTACAGTGCTAATTGCGGCAGTGTGCGTCGGGTTGCGCTGGTATAACCAGTTGAAAGTAAAAGGTTAAAGTAAAAGGTTATCGCGCTTGTGCTAACCGACGCACACAAAAAGCCAAACTTACAATATCGCATGCGTGTTCACGTATTCCCCCCACTATAGAAGTCAAAAGCCTGAGACCTTACTCGCATGCAAACCGATTGCATATTCTTATGTGCACTGACCAGACATAAAAATATGAATATTTCACATTCCAATGTTATGCATATAGCAGAATATGCTTTATTTCTTAAAAAATATTTCTATATATATATATCTCTGATGGTATTTTGGTACAATATATATTTATACCTATATATATATATGATTATATATCAGTATAGATATATACAGATATATATATATATATATATATATTCTGCTATGTGCAGAACATTTGAATGTGAAATATTTATAGTAAATATAAATACATAGTTAAAACCTTTATTAAATATGAATATTGCATAAATGTTTTTTCATGTTTTCATCTACTTATCTGCAAAGCGCTCTAATGCACTTCTATATATGTGTATATATGTGTACATATGTATTTATTTGTTTATATGTGTATATATGTTGTTTATATGTGTATATATGTATTTATGTGTTTATATGTGTATATATATGTCTGTAAATACATATATACACATATAAATACATATGTACACATATATAGACATACATATACATTTATGTATATATACACTTTGCCTGCTTTTTCCTGAGATCTCATATCTTTGAGCCCTTTTTAAAAAAAAATAATTTTTATTAGATGGTGTTATTATGAGTGTAACTGTACTTTGAAATGTATTTTTGATGTGTAATCATTCCCGTGTAAATAGCGATTGCGCACAAGCAATCACGTTTACTTTTAACTTGTAATACCAGCGCAATTTAACATCAGCGCAAACTATTGCAAAAACCTGATATCGCTTGGGCGTAAACATTTGGGCTCCACTTATAATCTGACACTAAATGTTAAACCTGAGTGATTGTATTACAATGATATGAGCACGCAAATTAACTACACACTGCACCATACAATGATAATGTGAGTCGATTTATTGATAATGAACGTTTAGCAGCAAATAGTAATCGTGTTTATCTGTACACTCCCTGGATATGCTTGGCTGCATCCTTTTTCTTTGGACAAATGCCACTTGCCTTAGTAAAAAATAAATACACAGCCACGTGTACACCTGTGCAGTAGTGCGTCTCTCTCTGGTTCTTTCACTTTGTTTTTTTGTTTTTTTAAACTTTCTAAAGTATTATTTGAAATTATTAAGAATTTGTAATATTTATTTCCTTTAATAAGTGAATTGGACCTGTACAGGCATTTAAACTCACTTTAGTGTGATATTTTAACAAAGGTTGTGATAACACAATAATACATTGTTAAAACATAATCGGCCAGATTAAGAGTGGAACACAAAATTGCGCTTTGCACTCCACTTGTAATACCAGCACGCGCAATTGTGCGCTGGTAGTTGCAGTGGCCAGCAATTGCATGAAAGCTTTGCGTTCAATAGAGAGCGCTTCGATAGACTCCAATGGGAGCCTCGTTCTCATTCCGTGAGACACAGAATGAGAACCTAGCACAGCGAAGGGGGTAAGTCCCGCAGCAATGGCCAGCAGATTTTAACTATATATGTATATGCTTATATACATATATATTTATGTGTTTATATGTGTATATACACATATTAACACATAAATATATATGTATGTAACCACATACATATATATTTTCAGGGACCGCAATGTAAAGGCACTTTTCAGGGCCATTTTGTTTCTAACACCCGACAACTTTAACCCTTAAAAACTGCTTTGTGCTGTTTTATTTTTTTCTTAATGCTACATTTTTAATTTTATTAGTACAAACACCACACTTCATTTTTTGGGCAATTGGGGCACATTTAGAAAATTAACTGATCTCTGGCTACTTTTCGCGAGCTCGCAGTAGCAATAACCAGACACTTGTAATGTCTGGTTATTTATCACACGCCCATAAATGGGCAAATTTGCTTGTTTACGGGCACGCAATAAATTAGCACTCCACTTGCAATCTAGCCCAATATAATATAGCAAATTATATATAATAAGATACTCACAGGGTTATATTTATCATTGGACAGGTAGACAAGGTTACCAACTAGGAAAACTATCCGCCTGTGATCACGGCAAGCATCATATGTCCAATCGCAGTACAGGGGCTGTCAATCACACCAGTTGGACTAGTCTGGGATTTTAAACCACAAGCTTAGCGGTATATTGTTAAAGGGACATATATATATTCACTAGTGTGCTGGGATTATACAACCCTCTGGATATTATTGCAACACACTGAGATATATATGATTCAAAATAGGCTGCTTTTTCATATCAATAGACTGGCACCTCTTAAATGCCCCCAAATAAAAATGAATCTGAGAGTGTCCTTAGCTGCTGATTAGCTCTTGTGCACTATGTTGATTGACAGGCAAGCTAGTGCACAGAGCGCAAGCTCTGAGATTGACAAATTATGCCTGTCTTGCAGTTAACACAAAAAGGCTAAAGCTGGCCTTTTTAAACACACATTGTATCTCATAGTGTGTTGCAATACTATGCTCAGGCTGTATATTTGTCCCTTTAATTGCTCCCCTGTATCTTATTAGTTAAAGGGACATGAAACGCAAAAAAAATCTTTCATGATTCAGAGGGAGCATACAATTTAAACACCTTTCCAATTTATTTCTAGTATAAAAATGTTCTCATTCCCTTTGTATCCTTTGTTGAAATCAGGGAGGTAAGCTCAGGAGAGTGCAGAGCTGTTGTACAAGAATCTTATACATTTTCAAGAGCACTAGATGGCAGCATTTCTTCCTGCCATATAGTGCTCCAGACATGTGTACGCTACCTACCTAGGTATCTCTTAAAGGGACACTGAACCCAAAATATTTATTTTGTGATTCAGATAGAGCATGCAATTTTAAGCAACTTTCTAATTTACTCTTATTATCAATTTTTATTCGTTCTCTTGCTATCTTTATTTGAAAAAGAAGGCATCTAAGCTATTTTTTGGTTCAGTACTCTGGACAGCACTTGTTTATTGATGGGCTAATTTATCCACCAATCAGCAAGAACAACCCAGGTTGTTCACCAAAAATGGGCCGGCATCTAAACTTACATTCTTGCATTTCAAATAAAGATACCAAGAGAATGAAGACAATTTGATAATAGGAGTAAATTAGAAAGTTGCTTAAAATTGCATGCTCTATCTGAATCACGAAAGAAAAAATTTGGGTTCAGTGTCCCTTTAAACAAAAAATACTATGAGCTCAACCCAAACTTGATGATAGAAGTAAATTGGAAACTTTTTTTTAAATTGTATGTTTTGTCTGAATTGTCAAAAAATTTAGTTTCATGTCCATTTAAGGTAATTATATGATTGCAAACTATTTTAACTCTTCACTCCCAACTCTCCCCAATCCCTCACTTCTCTGCCTCCATTTTAAAGGGACACTGAACCCACATTTTTTCTTTCATGATTCAGATATAGCATGCAATTTTAAGGAACTTTCTAATTTACTACTATTATAAATTTTTCTTCGTTCTCTTGCTATCTATATTTGTAAAAGAAGGCATCTAAGCTAAGGAGGCAGCCAATTTTTGGTTCAGCACTTGTTTATTGGTGGGTGAATTTATCCACCAATCAGCAAGAACAACCCAGGTTATTCACAAAAAGTAGGCCGGCATCTAAACTTACATTCTTGCTTTTCAAATCAAGATACCAAGAGAATGAAGACAATTTGATAATAGGAATAAATTAGAAAGTTGCTTAAAATTGCATGCTCTATCTGAATCACGAAAGAAAAAATTTGGGTTCAGTGTCCCTTTAACTATCTTTCCATGTTTCTGCTTATCCATTTTCTGCTTTATCTTCATTTTGTTAGTATTTTTTTTCAAGTTATTTAAACGCTTTCTTATTCTTAATAACAGATTCACACACCTACCTACCTCCTGCCTTCCCTCCTTTTCTTTCACCCCTCTCTATAGCTTCCTCTCTCTCTCTCTCTCTCTCTCTCTCTCTCATTAATCACAGGGCTTAGCTCCAACAGTGGGAAAAATAAACAGTTCAATATATTAATCCTCTCAATCAACAGAAATGACAGTCCCTGGGGGAGAGAGAACACAGACAGAAAAGGAGGGACAGAGAGATAAAGTGAAGGGCTAAAGTCCCTCGTTGCCCTTGTAACATATTAGATCATTTATCTAATATATTTTCAGTGTATTACTGTTTTAAGGGGTAAGTGCCTATGTATATTATATATTGTATTATATATTTTCTGTGTGTTGCAGTTGTTTTTAAGGGGTAAGCACTTGATACCCAAAACTTTATGACTGGCATCCCTGTTGCTAACAAAAGCTCATCCTGGTGCATCAACAGGTGCAATAAATGATACCTCTGGTTATTTTCAAGGGAAAGCGCAAATGGCTTTTTTTCATGGCGTAGCAATATTGTGTCATGGGTCCCATGGGTGAGCTGTCAGTTAAGTATAAGGTGCTCCAATATGGGTGGGTGTCACATTTATGAGTGAAACTATGGGTGGGGAGTCATTATAAGTGGGCATAAAGAGTGGGGTCTCTTATAGTTAGGCAGTACATTATAGGGGGGTAGTCCTTTGGATTTGTGGTTCATTATGGGTGTTGTTTGACTTGGGAGAGCTATTGTTTAGGACAACTGTGGCTCTTTGTGGGGTGTGTACATGAACAGGAATGGTACCCAGGGGTGATGTGACCTGGGTCTTAGATGTAATTTAGAGTAGTAAGGTTTAATACTGTGGTGCAAGGCTGCCATTAGAATTAATTAGGTCCAGATTGTAATGAGTTAATAGAAGCTGCAGTAAAAAAAAAGGTTAATGCTGGGGGGACTATTGTTAAAGGGACATTGCAGCCAAAATTGGAAACCACATGGATGCATTTCAAATTTGAATGGAAGCATTTTTGTAAAATAAATACAAATGCTTCTACTAAAAGCTATAGCTGTTTTAAAAGTGCATTTAAGTGTGCACCAGCATTTTAAACACAGCCCTTGCTCAGAGAGCCTAAGGTGCTTGTACCCTCTGGTAATGACTCACGGCTAGATTACGAGTTTGGCGTTAGGCTTAAAAAGCAGCGTTGGCCGGTCCCAATGCTGCTTTTTAACGCCCGCTGGTATTACGAGTCTTGCAGGTACAGGTGTACCGCTCACTTTTTTGGCCAGACTCAGAAATATCGCAAATCCACTTACGTCAATTGCGTATCCTCTTTTTTCAATGGGACTTGCATATCGCCGGTATAACGAGTCTGCCAAAAAGTGAGCGGTAGACACTCTCCTGTCAAGCCTGGTACCGCATTTTAAAGTCAGTAGTTAAGAGTTTTACACTACAACGCCGTAGCATAAAACTCTTAACTAAAGTGCTAAAAAGTACACCCATAAACTACCTATTAACCCCTAAACCGAGCCCCCCACATATCGCAAACATTTTAAAAAAATTTTTTAACCCCTAATCTGCCGAACCGGACATTGCCGCCACTATAATAAATATATTAACCCCTAAACCGCCGCACTCCCGCCTCGCAAACACTAGTTAAATTTTATTAACCTCTAATCTGCCGTCCCTAACATCGCCGACACCTACCTATATTTATTAACCCCTAATCTGCCGCCCCCAATGTCGCCTCCACTATATTAAAGTTATTAACCCCTAAACCCAAGTCTAAGCCTAACACCCCCTAACTTAAATATAATTTAAATAAATCTAAATAAAATTACTATCATTAACTAAATTATTCCTATTTAAAACTAAATACTTACCTATAAAATAAACCCTAAAATAGCTACAATATAACTAATAGTTACATTATAGCTAGCTTAGGGTTTATTTTTATTTTACAGGCAAGTTTGTATTTATTTTAACTAGGTAGAATAGTTATTAAATAGTTATTAACTATTTAATAACTACCTAGCTAAAATAAAGACAAAAGTACCTGTAAAATGAAACCTAACCTAAGTTACAATTACACCTAACACTACACTATAATAAAATTAATTCCCTAAATTAAATAAAATTATCTAAAATACAAAAAAACATAATTTATGCTTACCTGATAAATTCCTTTCTTCTGTAGTGTGATCAGTCCACGGGTCATCATTACTTGTGGGATATTATCTGCTCCCCTACAGGAAGTGCAAGAGGATTCACCCAGCAGAGTTGCTATATAGCTCCTCCCCTCTACGTCACCTCCAGTCATTCGACCAAGGACCAACGAGAAAGGAGAAGCCAAGGGTGTAGTGGTGACTGGAGTATAATTTAAAAAATATTTACCTGCCTTAAAAAACAGGGCGGGCCGTGGACTGATCACACTACAGAAGAAAGGAATTTATCAGGTAAGCATAAATTATGTTTTCTTCTGTTAAGTGTGATCAGTCCACGGGTCATCATTACTTGTGGGATACCAATACCAAAGCAAAAGTACACGGATGACGGGAGGGATAGGCAGGCTCTTTATACAGAAGGAACCACTGCCTGAAGAACCTTTCTCCCAAAAATAGCCTCCGAGGAAGCAAAAGTGTCAAATTTGGAAAATTTGGAAAAAGTATGAAGCGAAGACCAAGTTGCAGCCTTGCAAATCTGTTCAACAGAGGCCTCATTCTTAAAGGCCCAAGTGAAAGCCACAGCTCTAGTGGAATGAGCTGTAATTCTTTCAGGAGGCTGCTGTCCAGCAGTCTCATAAGCTAAACGAATTATGCTACGAAGCCAAAAAGAGAGAGAGGTAGCAGAAGCTTTTTGACCTCTCCTCTGACCAGAGTAAACGACAAACAGGGAAGACGTTTGTCGAAAATCTTTAGTTGCCTGTAAATAAAATTTAAGGGCACGAACTACATCCAGATTGTGCAAAAGACGTTCCTTCCTCGAAGAAGGATTTGGGCACAAGGATGGAACAACAATCTCCTGATTGATATTCCTGTTAGTGACTACCTTAGGTAAGAACCCAGGTTTAGTACGCAGAACTACCTTATCCGAGTGAAAAATCAAATAAGGAGAATCACAATGTAAGGCTGATAACTCAGAGACTCTTCGAGCCGAGGAAATAGCCATTAAAAATAGAACTTTCCAAGATAACAACTTTATAACAATGGAATGAAGGGGTTCAAACGGAACACCCTGTAAAACGTTAAGAACAAGGTTTAAACTCCATGGTGGAGCCACAGCTTTAAACACAGGTTTAATCCTGGCCAAAGCCTGACAAAAAGCCTGAATGTCTGGAACTTCTGACAGACGCTTGTGTAACAGAATGGACAGAGCTGAGATCTGTCCCTTTAAGGAACTAGCGGATAACCCCTTTTCTAAACCTTCTTGTAGAAAAGACAATATCCTAGGAATCCTAACCTTACTCCAAGAGTAACCTTTGGATTCGCACCAATATAGGTATTTAAGCCATATTTTATGGTAAATCTTTCTGGTAACAGGCTTCCTAGCCTGTATTAAGGTATCAATAACTGACTCAGAAAAACCACGCTTTGATAAGATCAAGCGTTCAATTTCCAAGCAGTCAGCTTCAGAGAAGTTAGATTTTGATGTTTGAAAGGACCCTGAATCAGAAGGTCCTGTTTCAGAGGTAACGACCAAGGTGGACAGAATGACATGTCCACCAGATCTGTATACCAAGTCCTGCGTGGCCATGCAGGCGCTATTAGAATCACTGATGCTTTCTCCTGTTTGATTCTGGCAATCAATCGAGGAAGCATCGGGAAAGGTGGAAACACATAAGCCATCCTGAAGGTCCATGGTGCTGTCAAGGCATCTATCAGGACCGCTCCCGGATCCCTGGATCTGGACCCGTAGCGCGGAAGCTTGGCGTTCTGTCGAGACGCCATGAGATCTATCTCTGTTTTGCCCCAACGTCGAAGTATTTGGGCAAAGACCTCTGGATGAAGTTCCCACTCCCCCGGATGAAAAGTCTGACGACTTAAGAAATCCGCCTCCCAGTTCTCCACTCCCGGGATGTGGATTGCAGACAGGTGGCAAGAGTGAGACTCTGCCCAGCGAATTATCTTCGATACTTCCATCATTGCTAGGGAGCTTCTTGTCCCTCCCTGATGGTTGATATAAGCTACAGTCGTGATGTTGTCCGACTGGAACCTGATGAACCCCCGAGTTGTTAACTGGGGCCAAGCCAGAAGAGCATTGAGGACTGCTCTCAATTCCAGAATGTTTATTGGAAGAAGACTCTCCTCCTGATTCCATAGTCCCTGAGCCTTCAGAGAATTCCAGACAGCGCCCCAACCTAGTAGGCTGGCGTCTGTTGTTACAATTGACCAGTCTGGCCTGCTGAATGGCATTCCCCTGGACAGATGTGGCCGATAAAGCCACCATAGAAGAGAATTTCTGGTCTCTTGATTCAGATTTAGAGTGGGGGACAAATCTGAGTAATCCCCATTCCACTGACTTAGCATGCACAGTTGCAGTGGTCTGAGATGTAGGCGTGCAAAAGGAACTATGTCCATTGCTGCTACCATTAGTCCGATTACCTCCATGCATTGAGCTACTGACGGGTGTTGAATAGAATGAAGGACACGGCATGCACTTTGAAGTTTTGTTAACCTGTCCTCTGTCAGGTAAATCTTCATTTCTACAGAATCTATCGGAGTCCCCAGGAAGGGAACTCTTGTGAGTGGAAAGAGAGAACTTTTCTCTTCGTTCACTTTCCATCCATGCGACCTTAGAAATGCCAGTACTATCTCTGTATGAGATTTGGCAGTTTGAAGGCTTGAAGCTTGTATCAGTATGTCGTCTAAGTACGGAGCTACTGAAATTCCTCGCGGTCTTAGTACCGCCAGAAGAGTGCCCAGAACCTTTGTGAAGATTCTTGGAGCCGTAGCCAGTCCGAATGGAAGAGCTACAAACTGGTAATGCCTGTCTAAAAAGGCAAACCTTAGATACCGGTAATGGCTTTTGTGAATCGGTATGTGAAGGTAAGCATCCTTTAAATCCACTGTGGTCATGTACTGACCCTCTTGGATCATGGGCAAAATTGTTCGAATAGTTTCCATCTTGAACGATGGAACTCTTAGGAATTTGTTTAGGATCTTTAAATCCAAGATTGACCTGAAGGTTCCCTCTTTTTTGGGAACTACAAACAGATTTGAGTAAAACCCTTGTCCTTGTTCCAACCGCGGAACTGGATGGATCACTCCCATTAATAAAAGATCTTGTACGCAGCGTAGAAACGCTTCCTTCTTTGTTAGGTTTGTTGACAACCTTGACAGATGAAATCTCCCTCTTGGGGGAGAGGATTTGAAGTCCAGAAGGTATCCCTGAGATATGATCTCTAACGCCCAGGGATCCTGAACATCTCTTGCCCAAGCCTGGGCGAAGAGGGAAAGTCTGCCCCCCACTAGATCCGGTCCCGGATCGGGGGCCCTCAATTCATGCTGTCTTAGGGGCAGCAGCAGGTTTTCTGGCCTGTTTGCCCCTGTTCCAGGACTGGTTAGGTTTCCAGCCTTGTCTGTAGCGAGCAACAGCTCCTTCCTGTTTTGGTGCAGAGGAAGTTGATGCTGCTCCTGCTTTGAAATTACGAAAGGAACGAAAATTGGACTGTCTAGCCTTGGCTTTGGCCTTGTCCTGAGGCAGGGCATGACCTTTACCTCCTGTAATGTCAGCAATAATCTCTTTCAAGCCGGGCCCGAATAAGGTCTGCCCTTTGAAAGGAATATTAAGCAATTTAGATTTAGACGTAACATCAGCTGACCAGGATTTCAGCCACAGAGCTCTGCGTGCCTGAATGGCGAATCCTGAATTTTTAGCCGCAAGTTTAGTTAAATGTACTACGGCATCTGAAATAAATGAATTAGCTAACTTAAGGAATTTAAGTTTGTGTGTGATGTCATCTAGTGTGGATGATTGAAGTGTCTCTTCCAGAGACTCAAACCAAAATGCTGCTGCAGCCGTGACAGGCGCAATACATGCAAGAGGTTGCAATATAAACCCTTGTTGAACAAACATTTTCTTAAGGTAACCCTCTAATTTTTTATCCATTGGATCTGAAAAAGCACAGCTATCCTCCACTGGGATAGTGGTACGCTTAGCTAAAGTAGAAACTGCTCCCTCCACCTTAGGGACCATTTGCCATAAGTCCCGTGTGGCGGCGTCTATTGGAAACATCTTTCTGAATATAGGAGGGGGTGAGAAAGGCACACCGGGTCTATCCCACTCCTTAGTAACAATGTCAGTAAGTCTCTTAGGTATAGGAAAAACGTCAGTTCTCGTCGGTACCGCAAAATATTTATCCAACCTACACATTTTCTCTGGGATTGCAACTGTGTTACAATCATTCAGAGCCGCTAATACCTCCCCTAGTAACACACGGAGGTTCTCAAGCTTAAATTTAAAATTTGAAATGTCTGAGTCCAGTTTATTTGGATCAGAACCGTCACCCACAGAATGAAGCTCTCCGTCTTCACGTTCTGCAAACTGTGACGCAGTATCAGACATGGCCCTTGCATTATCAGCGCACTCTGTTCTCACCCCAGAGTGATCACGTTTACCTCTTAGTTCTGGTAGTTTAGCCAAAACTTCAGTCATAACAGTAGCCATATCTTGTAATGTGATTTGTAATGGCCGCCCAGATGTACTCGGCGCTACAATATCACGCACCTCCTGAGCGGGAGATGCAGGTACTGACACGTGAGGCGAGTTAGTCGGCATAACTCTCCCCTCGTTGTTTGGTGAAATATGTTCAATTTGTACAGATTGACTGTTTTTTAAAGTAGCATCAATACATTTAGTACATAAATTTCTATTGGGCTCCACTTTGGCATTAACACATATAGCACAGAGATATTCCTCTGAATCAGACATGTTTAACACACTAGCAAATAAACAGCAACTTGAAAATACTTTTCAAAGTAATTTACAAATAATATGAAAACGAACTGTGCCTTTAAGAAGCACAGAAAAAAAATTATAACAGTTAAAATAATTAAGTTATAGCATCAATCTTTGTCAGAATATACAGTTTTAGCAAAGGATTGTTCCCCTCAGCAATTAAACAACACAACTTTAGCAAAGGTTTAATCCCATTAGCAAAGATAACAATTTCTGAAAGCAGGAAACAAATTACAGAATAAACGTTTTTATCTCAGTCAAACTATAATTCTCACAGCTCTGCTGAGAGAAATATTTGATGCATAGTAAAAGCGCCCCTCCCCCACACACACAGCAGTGAGGGAGAACAGAAACTGACAAGTGGAAAAATAGTGCCCAAACATTTATTCACTCAGTACCTCAGTAAATGAAAACGATTTTACATTCCAGCAAAAACATTAAACATAATCTCTAGTTATTAAACAGCTTTATGTCTTTCTTACAGTGTAATTCTAGTGAATTACCATTCTCCCAGAATACTGAAGTGTAAAGTATACATACATGACATTATATCGGTATGGCAGGATTTTCTCATCAATTCCATTGTCAGAAAATAAAAACTGCTACATACCTCTATGCAGATTCATCTGCCCGCTGTCCCCTGATCTGAAGTTTACCTCTCCTCAGATGGCCGAGAAACAGCAATATGATCTTAACTACTCCGGCTAAAATCATAGCAAAACTCTGGTAGATTCTTCCTCAAACTCTGCCAGAGAGGTAATAACACACTCCGGTGTTATTTTAAAATAACAAACTTTTGATTGAAGATATAAAACTAAGTATAATCACCATAGTCCTCTCACACGACCTATCTAGTTGCTGGGTGCAAGAGAATGACTGGAGGTGACGTAGAGGGGAGGAGCTATATAGCAACTCTGCTGGGTGAATCCTCTTGCACTTCCTGTAGGGGAGCAGATAATATCCCACAAGTAATGATGACCCGTGGACTGATCACACTTAACAGAAGAAAAACCCCCACTAAATTACAGAAAATAATAAAAACTTTACAAGATTCTTAAACTAATTACACCTAATCTAATCCCCCTACCAAAATAAAAAAGCCCCCCCAAAATAAAAAAACAAAATTTATGCTTACCTGATAATTTTTTTTCTCTTGTGGTGTATCTAGTCTACGGGTTCATCCATTACTTGTGGAATATTCTCCTTCCCAACAGGAAGTTGCAAGAGGATACCCACAGCAGAGCTGTCTATATAGCTCCTCCTCCAGTCATTCGACCGAAGACAAGTAGGAAAAAAAGGAGAAACTATAGGGTGCAGTGGTGACTGTAGCTTAAAAAATAAAAAAACCTGCCTTAAAGTGACAGGGCGGGCCGTGGACTGGATACACCACAAGAGAAAGAAATTTATAAGGTAAGCATAAATTTTGTTTTCTCTTGTAAGGTGTATCCATTCCACGGTTCATCCATTACTTGTGGGATACCAATACCAAAGCTTTAGGACACGGATGAAGGGAGGGAGAAGGCAGGCACTTAAATGGAAGGCACCACTGCCTGTAAGACCTTTCTCCCAAAAATAGCCTCCGCGGAAGCAAAAGTATCAAATTTGTAGAATTTAAAAAAAGTATGAAGCGAAGACCAAGTCGCCGCCTTACAAATCTGTTCAACAGAGGCCTCATGTTTAAAAGCCCATGTGGAAGCTACCGCTCTAGTATAATGAACTGTAATTCTTTGAGGAGGCTGCTGGCCAGCAGTCTCATAAGCTAAACGGATTATGCTTTTCAGCCAAAAAGAAAGAGAAGTTGCAGAAGCCTTTTGGCCTTTCCTCTTTCCAGCGTAGACAACAAACAATGCAGATGTTTGACGAAAATCCTTAGTAGCTTGCAAATAAAACTTTAAAGCACGAACCACGTCAAGATTGTGTAACAGACGTTCCTTCTTTGAAGAAGGATTAGGACACAGAGACGGAACAACAATTTCCTGATTGATATTCCTATTAGATACTACCTTAGGAAGAAACCCAGGTTTTGTATGCAAAACTACCTTATCTGCATGGAAGATCAGATAAGGGGAATCACACTGCAAGGCAGATAACTCTGAAACTCTTCGAGCCGAAGAGATAGCTACTAAAAACAGAACTTTCCAAGATAAAAGCTTGATATCTTGAAGAACTTTAAGAACTAAATTTAAACTCCACGGCGGAGCAACAGGTTTAAACACAGGCCTGATTCTAACCAAAGCCTGACAAAACGCCTGAACGTCTGGAACATCAGCCAGGCGCTTGTGCAAAAGAATAGACAGAGCAGAAATCTGTCCCTTTAAGGAACTAGCCGATAATCCCTTTTCCAATCCGTCTTGGAGAAAAGATAGTATCCTAGGAATCTCAGACACAGAGAAATTAGATTTGGATGTTTGAATGGACCTTGGAGTAGAAGGTCCTGCCTCAGCGGTAGAGTGGAAAGGATGACATGTCTACCAGATCCGCATACCAAGTCCTGCGTGGCCACGCAGGCGCTATCAAAATCACAGAAGCTCTCTCCTGTTTGATCTTGGCGATCAGATGAGGGAGGAGAGGAAAAGGTGGAAACACATAAGCCAGGCTGAAGGACCAGGGCACTGCTAGAGCATCTATCAGCGCTGCCTGGGGATCCTTTGACCTGGACCCGTAACACGGAAGCTTGGCGTTCTGACGAGACGCCATCAGATCCAGTTCTGGTTTGCCCCATAGTTGAATCAGCTGGGCAAATACCTCCGGATGGAGCTCCCACTCCCCCGGAAGAAAAGTCTGCGTTAGAAAATCCGCCTCCCAGTTCTCTATTCCTGGGATATGGATAGCTGAGAAATGGCAAAAGTGAACCTCTGCCCATAGAATTATCTTGGAAACCTCCATCATGGCCAGGGGACTCCTTGTTCCCCCCTAATGGTTGATATAGGCTACAGTCGTGATATTGTCCGACTGAAATCTGATGAACTTGGCCGCAGCAAGTAGAGGCCAAGCCTGAAGAGCATTGAATATCGCTCTTAGTTCCAGAATGTTTATCGGAAGGAGGGCTTCCTCCTGAGTCCACGAACCCTGAGCCTTCAGGGAGTTCCAGACTGCACCCCAGCCCAGAAGGCTGGCATCTGTCGTCACTATAGTCCACTCTGGCCTGCGGAAACTCATTCCCCTGGACAGATGGACCCGAGATAACCACCAGAGAAGAGAATCCCTGGTCTCTAGATCCAGATCTAACAGAGGAGACAAATCTGTGTAGTCCCCATTCCACTGGTTGAGCATGCAAAGTTGCAGTGGTCTGAGATGTAGGCGGGCAAACGGAACTATGTCCATTTCCGCTACCATTAGGCCGATCATTTCCATACACTGAGCCACTGATGGCCGAGAAGTGGAATGAAGAGCATGGCAAGAGGTTAGAAGCTTTGATATCCTGACTTCTGTCAGAAAAATTTTAATTTCTACTGAATCTATCAGAGTTCCTAGGAAGGAAACTCTTGTGAGAGGAGAGAGAGAACTCTTTTCTATGTTCACTTTCCACCCGTGAGACCTCAGAAAGGCCAGAACAATGTCCGTATGGGACTTGGCGATTTGAAAAATCGACGCCTGAATCAGAATGTCGTCTAGGTAAGGGGCTACCGCTATGCCCCGCGGCCTTAGAACCGCCAGAAGGGACCCTAGAACCTTCGTAAAGATTCTTGGTGCCGTGGCTAACCCCAAGGGAAGAGCCACAAACTGGTAATGCCTGTCTAGGAAGGCAAACCTGAGGAACTGATGATGATCTCTGTGAATCGGAATGTGGAGATAAGCATCCTTTAAGTCCACGGTAGTCATATATTGACCCTCCTGGATCATAGGGAGGATGGTTTGGATTGTCTCCATCTTGAAGGATGGGACCCTGAGAAATTTGTTTAGGATCTTGAGATCCAAGATAGGTCTGAAAGTTCCCTCTTTTTTGGGAACTATAAACAGGTTTGAATAGAACCCAAGCCCCTGTTCCTCTGTTGGAACTGGGTGGATCACTCCCATAACCAGTAGGTCTTGAACGCAACGTAAGAACGCCTCTCTTTTTATCTGGTTTACAGATAGTTGTGAGAGAGGAAATCTCCCCTTTGAAGAACCTTTGAATTCCAGAAGATATCCCTGGGAAACAATCTCTAGCGCCCAGGGATCCTGGACGTCTCTTGCCCAAGCCTGGGCGAAGAGAGAAAGTCTGCCCCCTACTAGATCTGGTCCCGGATCGGGGGCTACTCCTTCATGCTGTCTTAAAGGCAGCCGCAGGCTTCTTGGCCTGCTTCCCCTTGTTCCAAGCCTGGTTAGGTCTCCAGACTGGTTTGGACTGGGCTAAATTTCCCTCTTGTTTTGCATTAGAGGAAACTGAAGCTGCACCACTCTTGAAGATTCGAAAGGAACGAAAATTATTCTGTTTGATCCTTAACTTATTGGACCTATCCTGAGGAAGGGCGTGACCTTTTCCTCCAGTAATATCAGAAATGATCTACTTCAGATCAAGCCCGAATAGGGTCTGTCCCTTGAAGGGGATGTTAAGAAGCTTAGACTTTGAAGTAATGTCAGCTGACCAGGACTTAAGCCATAGCGCCCTACGTGCCAAAATGGCGAAACCTGAATTCTTAGCCGTTAGCTTGGTTAACTGAAAAACAGCGTCAGAAATAAAGTAATTAGCTAACTTAAGAGCTTTAATCCTGTCTAGAATATCGTCTAACGGGGTCTCCACCTGCAGAGCCTCCTCAAGAGACTCAAACCAAAAAGCCGCTGCAGCAGTAACTGGGGCTATGCATGCAAGAGGCTGGAGAATAAAACCTTGATGTATAAAAAATTTCTTAAGGAGACCCTACAATTTTTTATCCATAGGATCTAGGAAAGCCCAACTGTCCTCGACAGGGATACCTACGCTTAGCTAGGGTAGAGACAGCTCCCTCCACCTTAGGGACCGTCTGCCACGAGTCCCGCATGGCGGCATCTATGGGAAACATCTTTTTGAAAGCAGGAGGGGGAGAGAACGGCACACCTGGTCTATCCCATTCCTTAGTAATAATTTCCGAAAACCTCTTAGGAACTGGAAAAACATCAGTGTAAACAGGCACTGCAAAGTATTTGTCCATTTTACACAATTTCTCTGGAACCACAATGGGGTCACAGTCATCCAGAGTCGCTAAAACCTCCCTAAGCAATAAGCGGAGGTGTTCAAGCTTAAATTTAAACGCTGTCATTTCAGAATCAGACTGAAGTAACGCCTTCCCTGAGTCTGAAATGTTACCCACAGATAGAAGCTCACCTGCCTCGGCTTCTGAGAATTGTGAGGGTATATTGGACACAGGCATTAAAGCGTCAGAAAGCTTTGTATTAGTTCTAGCCCCAGAGCTGTCTCGCTTTCCTTGTAACCCTGGCAGTTTGGACAATACCTCTGTGAGGGTAGTATTCATAACTGCCGCCATGTCCTGTAAGGTAAAAAAAATAGACGCGCTAGATGTACTTGGCGTCTCTTGAGCGGGAGTTATAGGTTCTGACACATGGGGAGAGCTAGATGACATAATTTCCCTTTTTTCAGTCAGAGAATCCTCTGGAGATAAATCTTTAAGCGCCATAATATGGTCCCCCTTTATAGTTTATAGAAATTTCAGTACATTTGGTACACATTCTAAGAGGGGGTTCCACCATGGCTTCTAAACATATTGAACAAGAAGTTTCCTCTATGTCAGACATGTTTAACAGACTAGTAATAAGACAAGCAAGCTTGGATAACACTTTAATAAAGGTGAAACAGCAATTAAACAAAAACGTTACTGTGCCTTTAAGAGAAAAAAACTAGCACTTAACCTGCAAAACAGTGTAAAAATATAGTAAAGTCTGAAATTTTTACAGTGTGTGTAAGGGACTAAAGCAACATTGCACCCACTTGCAAATGGATGATTAACCCCTTAGGCCCCAAACTGGATTTAAAAAACGTTAAAAGACAGTTGAGCACCCTGCCACAGCTCTGCTGAGGCTCCCGTGGACTGGATACCCCACAAGAGAAAGAAATTTATCAGGTAAGCATACATTTTGTTTTTTTATTTTGGGGGGGCTTTTTTGTTTTGTTAGGGGCATTAGATTAGGTGTAATTAGTTTAAAAATCTTGTAATGTTTTTATTATTTTCTGTAATTTAGTGTTTGTTTTTTTTGTATTTTAGATCATTTTATTTAATTTAGGAAATTAATTTTATTATAGTGTAGTGTTAGGTGTAATTGTAACTTAGGTTAGGTTTTATTTTACAGGTACTTTTGTCTTTATTTTAGCTAGGTAGTTTTTAAATAGTTAATAACTATTTAATAACTATTCTAGCTAGTTAAAATAAATACAAACTTGCCTGTAAAATAAAAATAAACCCTAAGCTAGCTACAATGTAACTACTAGTTATATTGCAGCTATCTTAGGGTTTATTTTATAGGTAAGTATTTAGTTTTAAATAGGAATAATTTAGTTAATGATAGTTATTTTTATTTAGATTTATTTAAATTATATTTAAGTTAGGGGGTGTTAGGGTTAGACTTAGGTTTAGGGGTTAATAACTTTAATATAGTGGCGGCGACGTTGGGGGCAGCAGATTAGGGGTTAAGAAGTGTAGGTAGGTTGCAGGGACATTGGGGGCGGCAGATTAGGGGTTAATAAATATAATGCAGGTGTCGGCGATGTTGGGGGCAGTAGATTAGGGGTTCATTAGTATAATGTAGGTGGCGGCGGTGTACGGAGCGGCAGATTAGGGGTTAATAATATAATGTAGGTGTCGGCAATGTCGGGGGCGGCAGATTAGGGATTAATAAGTGTAAGATTAGGGGTGTTTAGACTCGGGGCTCATGTTAGGGTGTTAGGTGTAGACATAAATGTATTTTCCCCATAGGAATCAATGGGGCTGCGTTAGGAGCTAAACGCTGCTTTTTTGCAGGTGTTAGGTTTTTTTCAGCCGGCTCTCCCCCTTTGATTCCTATGGGGAAATCGTGCACGAGCACGTTCAGCCAGCTCACCGCTAACGTAAGCAGCGCTGGTATTGAGGTGAGATGTGGAGCAAAATTTTGCTCTACGATCACTTTTTTTGCAGTTAACGCCGGGTTTGTAAAAACCCGTAATACCAGCGCTGTCTGTAAGTGAGCGGTGAGCATAAACTGCTCATTAGCACCGCACAGCTTCTAACGCCAAACTCGTAATATAGCCGTCAGTGTGTTAATTGTTGACATGATACAAGCCCCACTGGTGCTCTGAGCAGCTGCAGTATTTAACATTTTGGTTAACTGACAATATCTAGCAATGATCATATACACGTGCAGTGAAAAATGTTAATGTCAAAACAGTAATAACTTTTACTATAAGCATTTTTGTAAATACATGTATATTGCAAATATGTTTCTATTCAAGATGTAATTCATCTATGTGCATTTAAATTTTGACCGGAATGTCCCTTTAAGGATAATTCAATGGGGTATATAAGGTTATATTGGTTAGGCTAGGAAAGAGTAAATGTACTGGGAAAGATAGCAGTTATGCTAAGCTAGGTTTGTGGGTACGGAGCTTAAGTAGGAAGGAGTTCATTATGAGGATGAATTGTGGTTAGGGTTAACTGCATTGTCCAGGGGGCAAAGAATCTTAACAGTTAATTTAGAAAGGGGGTAGTGTTTAGGGCGGGATCTAGCGATTTGAGTAAATGAGGTTCAAGGTTAAGGAATTTTCAAGGTATGATATAAATGGGGTGTTATGGTTACAGTTAATTACATCCAGTAGAGGTATGGATTAAAGGTATTGGCGTTAATAGAGAATATGGTGGAAAATTATCACTATAATTTATTAGTCAGGGGTTAAAAGTTGATAGCAAAAGTAAAAACGCATTTTAGCACCCAGGTAAGGATGCACGTCATCTTAGGGTCACTGCCATGGAACCCAGTTCAGTATAAAAAAAGAGCAAGAAGGTGACAGCAAGGTAACTTTTATTCAAGAGTTACTAAGACAAAACAAACAGGCAACGTTTCGGGATCGCATGACTAAGGGATAGCATCCCGAAATGTTGCCTGTTTGTTTTGTCTTAGTAGCTATTGAATAAAAGTTACCTTGCTGTCATCTACTTGCTCTTTGTTAAAAGTTAATAGCCCATAGGGAAAAAGTTACTAGTACAATCAATGTACAAGATAGGGTGGGGATGAAAATTGTCAATTGTCCTCTTGCAATTTCTTACTAAATACCTACTGTATATAATGTATGCACCAGGGCATACTAAGGCAGGCAACAACAGGCCTCCTTGTTGTTGCTTTTGTGACCAAAGTGTAAGAATGGTGGCTCTATGATACAGCTGCACAAATGGAGTCAAATGAAAAAACACAATTTATGCTTACCTGATAAATTTATTTCTCTTGTGGTGTATCCAGTCCACGGATCATCCATTACTTGTGGGATATTCTCATTCCCAACAGGAAGTTGCAAGAGGACACCCACAGCAGAGCTGTTATATAGCTCCTCCCCTAACTGCCATATCCAGTCATTCGACCGAAAACACGCAGAGAAAGGAGAAACCATAGGGTGCAGTGGTGACTGTAGTTTAAATGAAAAAATTACCTGCCTTAAAATGACAGGGCGGGCCGTGGACTGGATACACCACAAGAGAAATAAATTTATCAGGTAAGCATAAATTGTGTTTTCTCTTGTAAGGTGTATCCAGTCCACGGATCATGCATTACTTGTGGGATACCAATACCAAAGCTAAAGTACATGGATGAAGGGAGGGACAAGGCAGGTACTTAAATGGAAGGTACCACTGCCTGTAAAACCTTTCTCCCAAAAATAGCCTCCGAAGAAGCAAAAGTATCAAATTTGTAGAATTTTGAAAAAGTATGAAGCGAAGACCAAGTCGCCGCCTTGTAAATCTGTTCAACAGAAGCCTCATTTTTAAAGGCCCAAGTGGAAGCCACAGCTCTAGTAGAATGAGCTGTAATCCTTTCAGGAGGCTGCTGTCCAGCAGTCTCATAGGCTAAGCGGATTATACTTCTTAGCCAAAAAGAAAGAGAGGTTGCCGAAGCCTTTTAACCTCTCCTCTGTCCAGAGTAGACAACAAACAAAGCAGATGTTTGCCGAAAATCTTTAGTAGCTTGTAAGTAAAACTTCAAAGCACGAACCACGTCCAGATTGTGTAATAGACGTTCCTTCTTTGAAGAAGGATTAGGACACAAGGATGGAACAACAACCTCTTGATTGATATTCTTGTTAGATACCACCTTAGGTAAAAACCCAGGTTTGGTACGCAGGACTACCTTATCCGAATGGAAAATAAGATAAGGAGAATCACATTGTAAGGCAGATAACTCGGAGACTCTACGAGCCGAGGAAATAGCTACAAAAAAAATAACTTTCCAAGATAAAAGTTTGATATCTATGGAATGAAGAGGTTCAAAAGGAACTCCTTGAAGAACCTTAAGAACCAAGTTTAAGCTCCATGGCGGAGCAACCGGTTTAAACACAGGCTTGATTCTAACTAAAGCCTGACAAAAAGCCTGAATGTCTGGAACATCTGCCAGACGCTTGTGCAAAAGAATAGACAGCGCAGAAATCTGTCCCTTTAAGGAACTAGCTGACAATCCTTTTTCCAAACCTTCTTGGAGAAAAGATAATATCCTGGGAATCCTGACTTTACTCCATGAGTAACCCTTGGATTCACACCAATAAAGATATTTACGCCATATCTTATGATAAATTTTCCTGGTGACAGGCTTTCGTGCCTGTATTAAGGTATCAATGACTGACTCGGAGAAGCCACGCTTTGATAAAATCAAGCATTCAATCTCCATGCAGTCAGTCTCAGAGAAATTAGATTTGGATGGTGGAAAGGACCCTGAAGAAGAAGGTCCTGTCTCAGAGGCAGAGTCCATGGTGGAAAGGATGACATGTCCTCTAGATCTGCATACCAGGTCCTGCGTGGCCACGCAGGCGCTATTAAAATCACTGATGCTCTCTCCTGCTTGGTCTTGGCAATCAGTCGAGGGAGCAGAGGAAACGGTGGAAACACATAAGCCAGGTTGAAAGACCAGGGCGTTGCTAGAGCATCTATCAGCGTCGCCTTGGGATCCCTGGACCTGGATCCGTAACAAGGAAGCTTGGCGTTCTGTCGAGACGCCATGAGATCCAGTTCTGCTTTGCCCCAATGATGAATCAATTGTGCAAACACCTCCGGATGGAGTTCCCACTCCCCCGGATGAAAAGTCTGTCGACTTAGAAAATCCGCCTCCCAGTTCTCTACACCTGGGATATGGATAGCTGATAGGTGGCAAGAGTGAATCTCTGCCCAATGAATTATTCTTGAGACTTCTAACATCGCTAATGAACTTCTTGTTCCCCCTTGATGATTGATGTAAGCCACAGTCGTGATGTTGTCCGACTGAAATCTGATGTACCTCAGAGTTGCTAACTGAGGCCAAGCCTGAAGAGCATTGAATATCGCTCTCAGTTCCAGAATATTTATTGAAAGAAGTGTCTCCTCCTGAGTCCACGATCCCTGAGCCTTCAGGGAGTTCCAGACTGCACCCCAACCTAGAAGGCTGGCATCTGTTGTTACAATTGTCCAATCTGGCCTGCGAAAGGTCATACCTTTGGACAGATGGACCCGAGATAGCCACCAGAGAAGAGAATCCCTGGTCTCTTGATCCAGATTTAGTTGAGGGGACAAATCTGTGTAATCCCCGTTCCACTGACTGAGCATGCATAGTTGCAGCGGTCTGAGATGTAAGCGTGCAAACGGCACTATGTCCATTGCCGCTACCATTAAGCCGATTACTTCCATGCACTTAGCCACCGAAGGGCACGGAATGGAATGAAGAACACGGCAGGAATTTAGAAGTTTTGATAACCTGAACTTCGTCAGGTAAATTTTCATTTCTACAGAATCTATCAGAGTCCCTAGGAAGGAAACTCTTGTGAGTGGGGATAGAGAACTCTTTTCCTCTTTCACTTTCCACCCATGCAACCTCAGAAATGCCAGTACTATGTCCGTATGAGACTTGGCAATTTGGAAGTTTGACGCCTGTATCAGGATGTCATCTAAATAAGGGGCCACTGATATACCCCGCGGCCTTAGGACCGCCAGAAGCGACCCTAGAACCTTCGTGAAGATTCTTGGGGCTGTAGCTAATCCAAAAGGAAGAGCTATGAACTGGTAATGCCTGTCCAGAAAGGCAAACCTGAGAAAACGATGATGATCTTTGTGTATCGGAATGTGAAGATAAGCATCCTTTAGATCCACTGTAGTCATATATTGACCCTCCTGGATCATAGGTAGGATGGTACGAATAGTTTCCATCTTGAATGATGGAACTCTGAGGAATTTGTTTAAGATCTTTAGATCCAAAATTGGTCTGAAGGTTCCCTCTTTTTTGGGAACCACAAACAGATTTGAGTAAAAACCCTGTCCCTGTTCCTCCTTTGGAACTGGATGGATCACTCCCATAACTAGGAGGTCTTGTACACAGTGTAAGAATGCCTCTCTCTTTATCTGGTTTGCAGATAATTGTGAAAGGTGAAATCTCCCTTTTGGGGGGGAAGCTTTGAAGTCCAGAAGATATCCCTGGGATATAATTTCCAACGCCCAGGGATCCTGAACATCTCTTGCCCACGCCTAAGCAAAGAGTGAGAGTCTGCCCCCTACTAGATCCGTTACCGGATAGGGGGCCGTTCCTTCATGCTGTCTTAGAGGCAGAAGCAGGCTTTTTGGCCTGCTTACCTTTGTTCCAGGTCTGATTTGGCCTCCAGACCGTCTTGGACTGAGCAAAAGTTCCCTCTTGTTTTGCATTAGAGGAAGTTGATGCCGTACTTGCCTTGAAGTTTCGAAAGGTACGAAAATTAGACTGTTTGGCCCTTGATTTGGACCTGTCCTGAGGAAGGGCATGACCTTTTCCTCCAGTGATATCAGCAATAATCTCCTTTAAACCAGGCCCAAATAGGGTCTGCCCCTTGAAGGGAATGTTAAGCAGCTTAGATTTTGAAGTCACGTCAGCTGACCATGATTTAAGCCACAGCGCCCTACGCGCCTGTATAGCAAAACAAGAATTCTTAGCCGTTAGTTTAGTCAAATGAACAATGGCATCAGAAACAAAAGAATTGGCTAGCTTAAGTGCTCTAAGTTTGCAAAGTATGTCATCCAATGGAGTCGCTACCTGTAAAGCCTCTTCCAGAGACTCAAACCAGAACGCCGCAGCAGCAGTGACAGGAGCAATGCATGCAAGGGGCTGTAGGATAAAACCTTGTTGAATAAACATTTTCTTAAGGTAACCTTCTAATTTTGTATCCATTGGATCTGAAAAAGCACAACTGTCCTCGACAGGGATAGTAGTACGCTTTGCAAGAGTAGAAACTGCTCCCTCCACCTTAGGGAATATCTGCCAAAAGTCCCGTGTGGTGGCGTCTATAGGAAACATTTTTCTAAAAATAGGAGGTGGAGAGAACGGCACACCTGGCCTATCCCATTCCTTAGTAATAATTTCTGTAAACCTTTTAGGTATTGGAAAAACATCAGTACACACCGGCACTGCAAAGTATTTATCCAGTCTACACAATTTCTCTGGCACTGCAATTGTGTTACAGTCATTCAGAGCAGCTAAAACCTCCCTTAGCAATACGCGGAGGTGTTCAAGCTTAAATTTAAATGTAAAAATATCAGAATCAGGTATCTTTCCTGAGTCAGAAATATCGCCCACAGACTGAAGCTCTCCTTCCTCAGCTTCTGCATATTGTGAGGCAGTATCAGACATGGTTCTTAAAGCGTCAGTATGCTCTGTATTTCGTCTAACCCCAGAGCTATCTCGCTTACCTCTAAATTCAGGTAGTCTGGCTAATACCGCTGACAATGTATTATCCATGACTGCCGCCATGTCTTGTAAAGTAATCGCTATGGGCGCCCTAGATGTACTTGGCGCCATTTGAGCGGGAGTCCCTTGAGCGGGAGTCAAAGGATCTGACATGTAGGGAAAGTTAGTCGGCATAACTTCCCCCTCGTCAGAATCCTCTGGTGATAAATTTTTTAAAGACAGAATATGATCTTTATTGCTTAAAGTGAAATCAGTACATTTGGTACACATTCTAAGAGGGGGTTCCACCATGGCTTTTAAACATAATGAACAAGGAGTTTCCTCTATGTCAGACATGTTTGTACAGACTAGCAATGAGACTAGCAAGCTTGGAAAACACTTTAAATCAAGTTAACAAGCAAATATAAAAAACGGTACTGTGCCTTTAAGAGAAACAAATTTTGTCAGAATTTGAAAAACAGTGAAAAAAGGCAGTTACACAAACAATTTTTTTACAGTGTGTATAATAAGCTAACAGAGCATTGCACCCACTTGCAAATGGATGATTAACCCCTTAGTTAAAAAAACGGATAAAAAAAACTACATAAACGTTTTTAAACAGTCACAATCAACTGCCACAGCTCTGCTGTGGCCATACCTTCCCCAATAAATGACTTTAGGCCCTTTTGAGATGTCCTGCAGCATTCAGGGGATTTCTGAGGAAAACTGGATGTCTCAGTCTGTAATTTTAACTGCGCAAAAAAGCGCTAAAATAGGCCCCTCCCACTCATACTACAACAGTGGAAAGCCTCAGGAAACTGTTACTAGGCAAAAATAAAGCCAGCCATGTGGAAAAAATTAGGCCCCAATAATTTTTATCACCAGACACACATATAAAAACGATTAAACATGCCAGCAAACGTTTTATATTGTATTTATATAAGGGTAATACCCCTGAGAGTAAGCATGATACCAGTCGTTATTAAATCACTGTATTCAGGCTTAACTTACATTAATTCGGTATCAGCAGCATTTTCTAGCATTTCCAATCCTAGAAAAAATTATAACTGCACATACCTCATTAGCAGAATAAACTGCACGCCATTCTCCCGCTGAAGTTACCTCACTCCTCAGACATATGTGAGAACAGCAATGGATCTTAGTTACAACCTGCTAATATCATAGAAAACTCAGGCAGATTCTTCTTCTACTTCTGCCTGAGATAAAACAGTACAACTCCGGTACCATTTAAAATAACAAACTTTTGATTGAAGAAAATAAACTAACTATTTTTTACCACTCTCTCTTACTACCTCCATGCGTGTTGAGAGTTGCAAGAGAATGACTGGATATGGCAGTTAGGGGAGGAGCTATATAACAGTTCTGCTGTGGGTGTCCTCTTGCAACTTCCTGTTGGGAATGAGAATATCCCACAAGTAATGGATGATCCGTGGACTGGATACACCTTACAAGAGAAATAGCTGTTGGAGGTTTACTTATTTTTCAAGACTGGCTATATTTTTAGCTGGATTGGGATCTAGTCCTTTGTTTCTTACAGTCACTGGGTGAAATAACAATCCTGTAACAGTATTTTGTGACTGGGATGGCCAAATCTGGCACTCTTGGTGCTAGTAAATACAAGCCCACAAGTTATCAAAATCCTTTCACAAAACAATCACCCAAAACCTCTTATAATGATAGTCTTAAAGGAATAGTCTAGTCAATGATTCAGATAGAGCAGGCAATTTAAGTAACTTTCTAATTTACTCCTATTATCAAATTTTCTTTGTTCTCTTGGTATCTTTATTTGAAAAAGCAAGAATGTAAGCATAGAAGCCGGACCATTTTTGGTTCAGCACCTGGGCAGCACTTTTTCATTGGTGTCTAAATGTAGCCACCAATCAGCAAGTGCTACCCAGGTGCTGAACCAAAAATGGGCCGGCTCGTAAGCTTACATTTCAATAAAGATACCAAGAGAATGAAGAAAAATTGATAATAGGAGAAAATTAGAAAATTGCTTAAAATTGCATGCTCTATCCAAATCATGAAAGTTTAATTTTAACTAGACTATTCCTTTAAAGAAACTGCACCTCCCATCACCGTCTATTAACAGCAATAAAGGCATTTTATGCTGGCATTAAAAAATCCATTAAAATATATCTGCACTAAAATGGAAACACAGATTTTGATGCCAGATAAAAACTACAGGCCCAACAAGTTTGCCCATAATTTCCTGATAGCGTAAACTTATCTAGTTCGTAGAATAGCCTTATACTTATCTCAGGCATTCTTAAAGTCCCCCAACAGTGTTTGTCATTACCACCTCTAATGGACGTTTATTCCAGGAATCAACCACCCTTTCTGTAAAGAAGTGCTTCCTCAAATTTCTCCTGAATATACTACCCTTCATTTTGAGATCATGACCCCTTGTTTTTGAATTTTTCTTTTATGAAAAATACTCACAGCCTCAGCTTTACTAAGCCCCTTAAAATACTTTAAAGTTACTATAACCTCTTTCCCTTCTCTCGTCTAAGCTACACATATTTAGGTCATTGAGCCTTTCCTGGTAAGTTTTATTTTTTAGACTATTTCAGTAGCCCTCCTTTGAACAGATCCCAGTTTGTTTATATCCTTCTGGAGATATGGCTCCAGAACTGTACACAATACTCAAGATGAGGCCTAACTAGTGATCTGTAAAGTGGCATAAGAACCTTACTGTTTCTAACTTTTTTTTTCATTTCATCTACCTTGATAAACCAGTAAAGCAGGGACGAAACTACAGGGGGTGCAGATACCGCAATTGCAATAATTACAATAAAAAACGTTGACCTGCCACTGCCTGCACTGATATCATGTGAGTGTGACATCATGCTTCACTAGTGTCTCTAACTACAGGGGTTAGTGTTTCTGTTTTACCTATTGGTGTTTATGTGTGTATGTATGTATGTATGTATGTGTGTATGTATGTGACTGTGTGTGTATTTATGCATGTATGTGTGTGTGTGTGTGTTTGTGGAACCAGCAAATTACAGACCTTGTTACTACAGCATGGGGGGGTGGGGGGTAAACAGTGTCAGTCTATACAGTACCACTATATACAGTACGGGGGGCTGGACCATGTCACAGACTACTGTGGTCACTTTATAAAGTGCTGGGACAGGTAGGGTCAGGCCAGCCATCTCACCGGCAGATTACAGACTGTGTCACTGACTCACTATATACCGTACTGGTGGGTTAAACAGTGTCACTATATACAATAATAGGGGGTCAGGCTATCTCACAGACTGTGGGCACAGGGTACCTCCTTTTGCAGACATGTAATCTGATTCTGTGTTATATACGTTTTATAAATTGTATGTTCAACCTGAATCATGAAAGGATTTCATATCCCTTAAATTTCCCATACCTTCTGCTAGGAAGGTATTAAATCAGCCCACACAAATGATCTGAATTAACACTTATGTAGCATATGCTCCAGTGATATCCTTTTATACTCAAAGACATGTACAAGGTTAACCCTACGTTTGACCCACCCATTCCACCAAACCCCATTCACTTTTAACCCCATACATTGCAGAATCCCCATAGCGATACATTCTCACAACTCTAACTACATTTAACATATACCAACTGATCTCCTTGCCATAATAATCCCTAATTAAATTCCATAACATTTACACCCTAACCTCAAATAAGCCCCCAAAGTATTTTGTCCCCTCCCACCTATCTTGCAATCCTGTAAAAATCATGCCCCCCCCCGAGCACAAGATAATCTCCAAGGGACCCCTCGCAAGCATCCTCAAAACTCTCTAAATTGAGATTGTTTCCTTCTGGATCAGTCAACATCAACAACATTTGCAGAAGGGAGCATTTTGAAAGACTTAAAGGCCTTTGTTTTTGGATTTTTAAAAACTTTTTGCAGACTGGAAGAGGTTAATGTTTCATCAGAAGATTAACTGATCTTTTTGTTAAGGAAATCACTGGATCAAGTTTCCTCCTTGGTTAAATGTCTTGTTGGATCCTTCATAGATATGTCTCTTGGGAAGAATTATGGCTGGATGGGGTCACTTGGAAATCATTATGAGTTGAAGTGTGGGGATAATTCCTAGGGCCTGATATTCAAAAGTTTCCCACTGAGGTGTGATGATCTAAAATGTTTCATTAGGACAGAGAGGTCCCTAAAAAAATGTTAGAAACACAAATTTTAGTTTAAAATATATTTATCTCACTATGTGCCAGATTACGAGTGGCGCGCTAACAGTTACGCACAAGCGATAAGGGGTTTATTACGGCTGTTTGAGAACATTAGATGTAGCGCTTGTTAATGTGATTGCTTGAGCGCAATTGAGTTTAACACAATTCAGGATAGCGTGACCTCAGAGCTCTGGTAAACTGTTTCAACTAAACAACAAAAAATGTCTCAAAACACATCAAAAAGACATGTAAAAGTACAGTACATAATAACAATATCTAAAAAAATGTTGCACAAAAAAGCTATAAGGGCTGAAATATACGTCTCAGGTGTTAGAAAAAAAGGACTGCAAAGGGCTTTAACATAGAAATAGATACATATACATGTCTAAATATGTATATGTGTGTGTGTATATATATATATATATATATATATATATATATATATGTTTATATTTGTGTACATATTTATTTATATGTGTGTATATATGTATTTACAGACATATAAACACATAAATACATATGTACACATAGACATATATAAGTGCATTGAAGCCCTTTTGCAGTCCAGTATATGAAAACATGTAAAAATATTTTTATGCAATATTCATTTTTAATAAAGTATTATATTGCGTATTTACTGTAAATATTTCACATTCCAATGTACTGCAAATAGCAGAATATGTTCTAAGTATTTTTAAATAGCTATTACTATATATATCTGTATATATCTATACCTATATATAATCATATATAGATATGTAGGTATACATATATATTGTACCAAAATACCTTCAGATATATGTAGAAATATGTATTTATGAATAAATAGAACAAATTCTGCTATGTGAAGAACATTGGAATGTGAAATATTCATATTTTTGTCGGGTTAGCACACTTGAGAATATGCGATCAGGGTTGCGCTCAAGTATGGTGTTAGGTTTCCCCCCACACTTTATTTGCTCCATTGACTTCTATGGGGAATAATTTAACGTGCACACGATATTCTAACTTCAGATCTTTGCACACATCAGGTTAGCACACGATCAAATTTTTTTTACTTTCAACTTGTAATATGAATGCTACACAACGCACAAAAAGCTTGCTTCTTGCGGAGTTCGAAGTTTAGAGGGGGGTTACCTGTATGGGGGATGATTAGGTAATAAGGTAAGGGCAGCTCAGGGTTTAATAGTGCATTTTAGCATTTATCTGCAATGTTTAAAATATAAAATTAATTAATTTTATTATTTATTTATTTATTTTATTTATTTTGTGTCTTTATTATTGTAAATATAAATATATTTTTTTTAAATTTATATTTATGTTTCAAAAGTCATTAGTATTACAGTTGTATTATTACATAACAGGCATGCAGTTATGTAATACCTTAATTATTATGCAACTGTCTTTTATAACATAAATATTTTTTTTAAACTATATTTATACAGTATGTACCCATACTTACGAACGACTTCTGTTTTGGGAGCACGTTCATAAGTCCACTTTGTTTGTAAGTCCAACTGTATTGTAATTTGTGTGAAAAGTATTATAAACCTTACTTTCTAATACTTTTCACACAAATTACAGTACAGTAGTACATAAAAAAACAATACTGTACTGTAAAGAAAACATTTTTAATGTACAGTAGTACATAAAAAACAAACAATATTGTACTGTAAAGAAAACATTTTAATGTACTGTACAGTAGTACATACAAAATAAACAATACTATACTGTAAAGAAAACATTTTTAATGTACTGTACAGTAGTACGTAAAAAACTAAACATTTTTAATGTACTGTACAGTAGTACATAAAAAACAAACAATACTGTAAATAAAAATGTTTAATCTTGCCTTGTATAGTACAACAGCTGGCATACAGGGGCTGGCATGGAGTGAACAGGCAAGTTACTGACTGTAGGAGGGAGAGGTGGGAGATGGTGGAGCTAAAGGATCGTCAGCAATAGGAGATGGAGGGCGAGCTGCAATTTCACTCACACCTGATGTTGATGGCACAGGTTCTGGTTCCTTGCTGGATTCAATTCTATCTACCCTCTTGAAAAAACGATCCAGTGATGTCTGGGTAGTAGCTTATTTTTTTCTCATCATAGATGACACAATAACACTGGATAGTATTCTCAATGGCTGCTGCAACCTTTGTGTATCGTTCTACGTTCAGGTCCTGTGCCTAAAAAATAAACAGTGCCTCCTCAAATAAAGAAAAACCCCTTGCCATTTCCTGTGTTGTGAATCTTCTTAGTTCTACAGTTACTTATTATCCCTCTTAGCTCTCTTCATCCTTTCGCTGGGCCTCCAATTCTATCAGGTCCTCATTAGTAAGCTCCTCATGCTGTACAGCAAGGAGTTCAATTAAGTCATCCACTTGCAGATCTAGCTCCAGCTTCTCGCTGACGGTCACTAAGTTGCTGAGGACCTCTTTGGACTCCTCACCCACTTTCTCAAATCCATGAGAATCGTGAACAAACTGCGGCAATGGTTCTTCCAAACCTCATTCATGGTGACAGCCTTACCCTCACGCCAACAAAAGTCAATGTTTTTTATGGCCTTGTAGATGTTATAGTCCTTCCAAAATTGTCGCAAGGTTATTCCTGATTCGACCATCGCCTTTACTGCTTGAGGAAAAGTGTGACATAAATAATATTTCTTGAAAGTCGCAATAACTCCCTGGTCCATAGGTTGGATGAGCACCGTAGTATTTGGTGGCAGATGCACTACTTTGAAGTTGGGATGAAAGTCATCCATGAATGGGGGGTGGCCCGGAGCAATGTCGAGCAGCAAAATAATGTTGAATGGGATAGTTTTCTCCATTCAATATTGCTCTATCTCTGGGATAAAGTGGTGGAAAAACCAGTCCTGGAAAATGGCCTGTGTAACCCAGGCTTTGGTGTTACTCTTCCATAAAACAGGAAGAGAGCCCTTGGTGAAGTTTTTAAGGGCTCTTGGGTACTAAGAGAGGCTTCAGCTTCATATCGCCGGAAGCATTTGCCACCAAACAACAGAGTTAGCCTGTCCTTTGGTGCTTTATAGCCTGGCATAACCTTTTCCCCTTACTGATGTAACTTCGGTTTGGCATCCTCTTCTAGTACATGCCTGTCTCATCTACATTAAAAACCTGCTCAGGTAAATAAGCACCTTCATCAATAATTTCTCGAAGTGTTACAGTATCTGCACTTGCTGCCTCGCCACTTACTTTTACGTTGTGAAGGTTGGCTCTAGCCTTGAACCTATGAAACCAGCATTAAAAGATGCACGCTCTAAGTCTTCAGATGCACCTTCTGATTCTCTGCATTTCTTCTTCAAGTCTTCATACAGGATTTTAGCTTTTTCTAGCATTAAGCTGATGCTGATCCTGCATCCACACCCTGAGAAGTTTCTCCATCTCCTCTATCACTTTTCCACACTTTTTGGATATTATTGTTGACATCATTGGCACAGCAGACTTCACATGTTACATGATCTTGTCCTTATTCTTTAGAATCGTGCTGATGGTTGAACGATTCATGTTATAAGACCGAGCAACATCTACCATCTTTTCGCCTCAGGCCACTCTCTCAATTATTTTCACTTTGGTTTCCATCGTTATGGCTTGGTGCTTCTTAGCAGTCCCCGTTGAATCACTGCTGCGCTTACGCTTGTTTCCAGACATCCTGGGCATGTACTGTACTCTAAAGTACACAGCAGCACTACTGAAATGTCTGGCAGACACGGAACTAACTTCCGTGATTTCACATCTGTCTCATGTTTGCATCTTTGAAAGTTCGCAACTTAAAGGTTCGTAAATAGGGGACTTACTGTATTTAAAATAATAAACACAACATGCAAGAAAATCTACATTTTAATTTATATACAATACTTAAAGCAATAAGCATTATACATGACCAAGCCTTTTTTTTTAAACATTGTAAATATAATGTAGTCTGGCCTTGGATTGATATTCAATATTTAAAATGGTATGCATTGTCATGTATATTGCATATTATTCTAAGTATTGCATATACATTAAAATTAAAATGTATTTATGTTAGCTTGTTGTGTTTATTAGTGATTACATAGATATATATGTTAATATATATTTATGTTATAGTAGTGAGTAGCATTAAATTATATTTTTACATAACAGGCATGCAGTTATGTAAAACTATAATTTTAATTAAACTGACTTTAATAACAAATAATAAACACAACAATCAACATTAATTACATTTTAATTTATCTGCAAAAATTAAAATAATATGCATTCTACATAACAATGCATCATTTTAAATATTGAATATTTATGTGTAGGGCCTTAGCTTCAACAGTTAGTTTTAGGTTATGGCAGTTTAAGGGGTTAATGTTTAAATGATATGCATAGTCATGTACAATGGATATTGTTTAAAGTATTGTATATATCTATAGAGTAAAGAGTATTTAATGTTGCTTTCTATTATTTTAAACATAAACATATATTTTCAAATACATATTTATGTTTCAAATAATAAACACAACAAGCAACAATAAATCCCTTTTAAGATATATACAATACTTTAAAGACAATGCATATTTGATGTGTCACAGAAATGCGCTAAATGCTGGTGGTCGACTGCCGGTTGATGGCAAAACCTTGACGGCCTAGCCAGGCTCCTGGGACTGAGCGCCAAACCGGAAATGAGCCCAGGTCCGGAGCGTCTTAAAAGGGGTGCCAATCAAACAGGCAGCAGGGGATCAAGTGGCCCTTTAAGTATGTTGTTGGCACCTGGGGATAGCACTTGTTTGGGGGAATGGGGCACAATTAAATTCCAGTCCCCGGAAAAGTAGTCCTCTGATTGGCTGGAACATATTCATTTGATTGGTTCTGTTTTAGTCATTCAAGTGTCAAGTTACTGACTATCTGCTATTGGCTGGCTTGATATTAAGCTCCCTGTCTAAGAAAGGGGAGTTTTTATTGTTATATGACTGTCAGGGTGCCAGGAATCAGACTGAAATGGGAAGTGCAAAAATAATCACACCTTTATTAATAACAAAGAAATAATAAAAAGTCCACAAGTCAAATAACAAGCCAGGAGTCAAAGCCAGAGCCGAGTCAGGAGCCAAAGCAAGTAGTCAGAAAAGCCGAGTCAGGAACCAGGAGGGACGTCAGACAGCCAGGTAATACACAGGAACAGGAACTCACAAACAGGTCTGAGACAACGCAAGGGCAAAGCATACTGAACAGAGACCTGTCTCACATGGATGATGTACAACAGCCTGGCCATAAGAGGGCGTGCAGGAAATGAGCATCACACACTGCACCAGATTCAGCAAGAAAAGGTAAGCAAAATGGTTGCCAGCAGCACATGGCAAACAAAGCAGGGAATAATCCCTGACAGTACCCTACCCTCAATGACCCCTTCCCGCGGGAGGACAAAAGGCTTTTTGGGGAAACGGGCAAGGAAGGCACGGAGGAGGGCAGGAGCATAAACATCAGAGGAGGGAACCCATGAACGCTCCTCAGGACCGTAGCCCCTCCAGTGAACCAAATACTGTATGCGACACCTGCACATACGAGAGTCAATAATGCTGCTGACCTCATATTCTTCATGGTTGTCAACACAGTGGTAAACCGATTACAAACCAATGGTTTCAAGAGGGAGACATGAAAAACAATGGAGATGTGCATTGCAGGAGGAAGGTCAAGAGCGTAAGCCACAGGATTGACCCGTCAGAGTATTCAAAAAGGACCAACATAACGAGGAGCCAGTTTATTGGAAGGCACACAAAGGTTCAAGTTTTGAAAGGACAGCCAAACCCTCTCACCAACCTGGTAGGAAGGTGCGGGCAGATGCCTACGATCAGCCTGGAACTTTTGGCGCTGCATAGAATGATGAAGGCAATCTTGAATCTGCACCCACGTGGAACGGAGTTGCCGGAGATGCTCCTCCAAAGCTGGAATACCCTGAGACATGAATGAATCGGGCAACAAGGATGGTTGAAACCCATAATTCGCCATGAACGGGGATAACTGGGAGGAAGCATTAATATCACTATTATGAGCGAACTCTGCCCAAGGTAACAGTTCAGACCAATTATTGTGGCGATCTGAGACATAGCAACAGAGGAACTGTTCCAGAGCTTGATTAGACCATTCCACAGCCCCACTGGATTGAGGGTGATATGCCGAGGAGAAGGAAAGCTGGATCCCCATTTGAGCACAAAAGGAACGCCAAAATCTGGAGACAAACTGGCTACCCCGGTCTGAGACTATCTCTTTGGGTAACCCATGTAAATGGAAGACCTCCTGGACAAAAATTGAAGCAAGCTCCTGAGCAGTAGACAGATTCTTCAAGGGAATGCAATGTGACATTATAGAAAAAAAAATGGTCAACCACCATTAGGATAACAGTATTGCCATTGGAAACAGGGAGCTTAACAATGAAGTCCATGGAAATGTGTGTCCAAGGACGCTCACCATTAGCAATAGGTTGAAGAAGACCCACAGGAAGACGTCAAGGAGTCTTATTCTGTGCACAAACTGAGCAGGAGGCAACATACGCAGCAATATCAGAACGAAGACCTGGCCACCAGAATTGTCGAGTGACAGACCACATCATTTGGTTCTTGCCTGGGTGACCTGCGGCTTTAGGATAGTGGTAAGTGTGTAAAAGTCTAGTTCGAAGATTCTCAGGAACAAAACACTTACCACTAGGTTTATCAGGAGGTGCATTGGTTTGTGCAGCCAGCATCTCCTCCCCCAAGGGAGAAGTCAAATTAGTACGTATGGTAGCCAAAATATGATCAGGAGGTATAACTGGAGTAGGTACAGACTCCTCCTTGGACATAGGCGAAAATTGTTGAGAGAGGGCATCAGCCCTAACATTCTTACTACCAGGCAGATAGGAGACCACATAATTAAACCGAGACAAAAATAGTGCCCATCTGGCCTGTTGGGGCGACAAATGTTTTGCTTCGGATAGATAAGTTAAATTCTTGTGATCAGTAAGAATGAGCACTGGTACACTAGTACCCTTGAGAAGATGCCTCCATTCCTTGAGTGCCAAAATTATGGCCAGTAATTCCCTGTCGCCAATTTCATAATTGCACTCCGCTGGAGACAATATCTTAGAGAAGAAACCGCATGGATGCAAGAAACCGTCAGGCGTAGGACGTTGGGACAAGAGGGCACCTACTCCAGTCTTAGACGCATCAACCGCAACGAAAGGCAGGACAGGGTTAGGATGAGCCAGTACTGGAGCAAAGGCAGTCTTAAGACTATCAAAGGCATAATGGCAGTAGTTGACCAATGGAGTGGATCATTCTCTTTATGGGTCATGTCTGTGATAGGTTTGACCAAGGAAGAAAAGTTTTTAACAAACTTTCTATAGTAATTGTCGAAGTCCAAAAAATGTTGAATAGAGCGAAGAGAGAATGTAGTCTCTGAAGTACCCGTGTGACATCAGAACGATGAGCCTCAAGTGTGGGTGAGTGTATGAGGATGTCATCTAAGTACACCACAAAACACTGTTGCAACATATCTCGTAGGACATCATTAATAAATTCCTGAAAAACAGCAGGAGCATTACATAGGCCAAAGGGCATTACAAGATATTCATAATGCCCGCTCCTGGTGTTAAATGCTGTTTTCCATTCGTGGCCCTCCTTAATCCTAATGAGATTGTACGCTCCTCTCAAATCAAGTTTAGAAAAGACCGTAGCTCCCTTGAGGTGGTCAAAGAGTTCCGTAATGAGCAGAATAGGGTAAGCATTCTTAATGGTAAGACGATTAAGACCCCTATAATCAATGCATGGTCTTAACTCACCACCCTTTTTCTTCACAAAGAAGAAGCCAGCCCCTGCAGGAGAGCAGGATTTACGGATGATCCCCCACGACAGAGCATCAGCGACATACTCCTCCATAGCACAATTATCCGCAACAGATAGAGGGTAAACCCAACCCCCGAGGAGGATTGGCTCCGGGTTGTAGGTCTATGGCACAATCGTAAGACCAGTGAGGAGGCAACGTACTGGCACGAACCTTGTCAAAAACATCTAGGAACTCTCAGTACTCCTCTGGCAATTGAGATACCGAAGAAGTGCAAAATACTTTGACTGGATTCCGAAGACAAGTGGAAATACATTGTGAAGACCATGACAAAATTTCGGACCTGCGCCAGTCGAGACTGGGATTGTGCTTTTAGAGCCAGGGATAACCCAGAACAACTGGAAAATGCGGAGAGTTAATCACCTGGTACTGGAGGTTTCCAAATAGAGCCCCAACAGCCATGGATAACGGAGCGGTTTCGTGAGTAACGAGTGCGGGCTGAAGGGGCCTGCCATCAATGGCTTCAATAGCAAGCGGAACAGACCGAGGCAATACAGGAGTCAAGAAGAGCCTGGGTGACTACAGGGAGTGCAGAATTATTAGGCAAGTTGTATTTTTGAGGATTAATTTTATTATTGAACAACAACCATGTTCTCAATGAACCCAAAAAACTCATTAATATCAAAGCTGAATAGTTTTGGAAGTAGTTTTTAGTTTGTTTTTAGTTATAGCTATTTTAGGGGGATATCTGTGTGTGCAGGTGACTATTACTGTGCATAATTATTAGGCAACTTAACAAAAAACAAATATATACCCATTTCAATTATTTATTTTTACCTATGAAACCAATATAACATCTCAACATTCACAAATATACATTTCTGACATTCAAAAACAAAACAAAAACAAATCAGTGACCAATATAGCCACCTTTCTTTGCAAGGACACTCAAAAGCCTGCCATCCATGGATTCTGTCAGTGTTTTGATCTGTGCACCATCAGAGAGGTGTACTGTTTTCCCTCCTTGTAAATCTCACATTTGATGATGGACCACCGGTTCTCAATGGGGTTCAGATCAGGTGAACAAGGAGGCCATGTCATTAGATTTTCTTCTTTTATACCCTTTCTTGCCAGCCACGCTGTGGAGTACGCGTGTGATGGAGCATTGTCCTGCATGAAAATCATGTTTTTCTTGAAGGATGCAGACTTCTTCCTGTACCACTGCTTGAAGAAGGTGTCTTCCATAAACTGGCAGTAGGACTGGGAGTTGAGCTTGACTCCATCCTCAACCCGAAAAGGCCCCACAAGCTCATCTTTGATGATACCAGCCCAAACCAGTACTCCACCTCCACCTTGCTGGCGTCTGAGTCGGACTGGAGCTCTCTGCCCTTTACCAATCCAGCCACGGGCCCATCCATCTGGCCCATCAAGACTCACTCTCATTTCATCAGTCCATAAAACCTTAGAAAAATCAGTCTTGAGATATTTCTTGGCCCAGTCTTGACGTTTCAGCTTGTGTGTCTTGTTCAGTGGTGGTCGTCTTTCAGCCTTCCTTGGCCATGTCTCTGAGTGTGATGTCTGGCTTGGAATCGCAAATATATAATTTATTATCAGGATTCTCAGCAGCAGAACTTGGTAAATAGGAGGTGTGTATCACAAATCTACCTTGCTGCCACAAAGTGAAAAGTAACAGCAGTGGTAAATGAGTGAATTATTATAATAATTATTGCTGAAAAGTAAGCAATAATTATAACAAAAGGAAGGAGAAGTTCAATTAAACAGAAAACTATTTCTAAAAACTAAACTGATCCTGTCTTACAGCTGGAGGCTGTGTAATTCAAATCCCCTGTAGCTAGAACAGAATCACCTGTTACTTCACAGGGCTGGTTCAAGCTGCAGTTATCTGTGACTCTGTGCAGGCTGAGTCTTTGGTTCAGTGTACGTAAAGTTCCTACCACAGTGTGCAGGAGGCTCTGTGTGTGAGCACTGTTCAGGAGAGAGGAGCGAGAGCGGCCGAACAGCCCGGTGCCTGTTACGTCACAGGAGGGCGTGGCCTAATGCCGGTTCTCGGCGTGAACAAAGTGTGCTTCCTATACAGCGTGTGGCACACACAGCTGATAAAGTAAGTCCTGGAGTAGGGGAGCCCAGGGGTCTGGTGTTAGAGAAGTCCCAATAGGTAAGGGGAGAATCACAAGAAGATAGTGATGCAATCCGGATGAGAATACACTTATTCCGTTTTCCTTTAGGGTGATCTCCAGGTAGCTAGGAAATGTAAGTAAAGTTGTAGAATGCCCAGAAGACTTGGAAGTAATAAATATAGCTGAGTAGAGTCTATAGGTCGGTCTCCGCCGATTCAACATTCCGGTCTTTTGCAATGTAGAACTTCATTTCTAATATAAACTGTGGATATATAAACAAATGACACTTTAAGAAAGCTAAACATTTGACTTCCGTTAGAGGGAGGAGCAAGTAAGGTGCTGCACGCTGTGGCTCCCATGCTTGTAACTCTATCCACCTACTCCCGCCTTCAAGCGTTCTTTGGCTGAAGAGTTTACCGGCCCAGACACTGGGCTGCTTGGCCCATGAAGTGGAGGTCCTATCCAGGCAACTACTAGCTTCGTGGCTGATGCAATTTGCTGCACAAACTTTACAAATCTGTAAATTAAATTAGTAATCTTGGCAACATGTCCTAAGTATTGCCCCTGTAAAGATACAAAGTCAATCAATTTGTATCAGAAGGAACATAAGATACATTGTATACTCGCAGAAAGTATTTAAGTTCCAAATTAAAGCCGGAAAAGCCTGAGCTGGCGCCGAATCTAATCCTGGGTATCAAAGGGAAACTGCAACTCGAAATATCCCATGCTTTAACAGGCTCTCAACATATATTATCTATACCAGCGTCTTACCTAGAGACCGGAGAGTTCCCTGTTGAGCGAGCAGAGCCCCGCTTAATTAATTCACCTGAACCTGTAGCACTCGACCGCTCCCTGGTGAGCATACAGACGCCTATTGGATTGATACAGCCAAACCGGAGATACCTGATCGCTCCCTGGTGAGCACACAGGGCTCCGCTTGAACCATCACAAGCGAATCTGAATCTGAGGCATTTGACTGGTGAGCATACAAAGCCCTGCTTAATTGACATATCTGATCTCAACGTACCCGATTGCTCCCTGATGAGTACACAGAGCCCCGCTTAACCCGCAAACTTGAATTGGAGGCTTATGATTGCTCCCTGGCGAGCACATAGAGCCCTGTCTTAAAGGACATACCTGGGATTGAGCGGTGGCTGGCTGAGGAGAGTGCCGGCGCCGCTGACGTCTCCGGGATTGTGAGCAGAATATTCGTGATTGTGGGTGAGCCGGGAGACCTGAGGGTGGATGTAGCGGTGGTTTTCAAGTCCGGAGGGCCTATTTTTGACTAGCAGTCACGGGAAGAAGGATTGTTCACGACCTTGGCATGTGACTGGAGAGGAGCTCAGGCACGTCGGCAGTGTACGGAAGCACGCTAGCGGGTATCTGTTAGATACACCCGAGTATTACTCCGCCGGCGTACTACCAGAAGGGTTGCGGTTCTTAAAGCCAGTTGGGCCCCCACAAGACAAGGTATAACTTCTGCCTAAGCGGCCTAAACTGTCAAGGCGCTGTATGGAACTTGATCGAAGATTTGCAACTCACGTAAAGTACCACTATTTTATTTATTTCTTTTTGTTCTTGCTGGCTAATTATATATGCTTAAAAAGATTTCTATAATTATCTACATACTAACAGTTGGACATTGGGACAATGATAGAAAATGTGGCTATGATTTGATAAATACAAATGTATGATATGTTTATGGACTCCTAATGGAGTATGAGCCTATTTATGCTGAGGTAACGAAACAAAAAAACTCTCGTGTTCATTTTTGGCCTGATACTGTTGGTTTCAAGTGAAGCAGATAAGGGAGTATGAATCTCTCCAATAGGGTTGTGCATAAGAGCTCTTAAGTGTTAGGAGGATATTCAGAAATTATAAGACACTAAGAAATGCCTAATGCTAACAATGTGGATTGTATGTCTGTAATCATTCTCCCTTGTTATTAATCAAGGAATATGTAGAATTGCTCTGGAAGGGATACGTATAGATCTTGCCGGATTGTATATTAAGTCCTAAATAATTAGAGTATAGCTCCTACTGTATAGGCCATTTTTTCACCCCTCTATTTGAACACCTTTTTTTTCCTTTTTTCTTTCTTTCACTAGACTTCACGCTGAATTTTCCAAGTTCAGTTCACACAATCACTTGCACTCATCCATCTTAGTCCCCTCACACCTTATTCCCCCTGCTCTCAGCGCTATCTTTCTTCTTTCTTATCCATATCTATTCCCGGATCTCAGGGATCAGAAGACAGAATCACAAGCACAATATACTTCACCTCTTATATTTTTTATCTTTATTTTTTTATTTTCCTTATTTGTCTTGTTTTTCTTTGGTTCACAAGCACTTGATTCGCACCTGGCCCACACAGTGGGACTCAGAATTCCATAACATATGGACAAATTCATGGCATCAGTCAGGAATTCTCCTACTATGCCTGCCAAGCAAAGAGAAAAAAAAATGACAAAACGCACTGAACAGGTATTAGAGACATCGCAAATACAAAATGAACCACATTTTGACATACAAGAATTGATTACACAGATAACTAAGATTTTTACACCACAACTAGATAGCATGAAAACAGAGATCAAGCAGGACATAAACTCCAATGTGGTAGAAGTAAGACAGTTTTCCACAAGGCTGATCTAAGCAGAGGCTAGAATATCTGAGACTGAGGACAAATTAAACATAGTTGAAGCTAACAATGCTGAACATATCAAGAAAATTGCCAAATTACAGAGCAGAGTGGAGGATCTGGAAGACCGATCTAGACGCAATAACCTTAGAATTATCGGTCTTCCAGAAGGTAGTAAATATCTTGACCTGATGCATTTTGCCACGGTTACCCTCCCTCAGAGTCTAAAAATTAATACTGATGTCACGATACCTATTGAGAGGGTACACAGAATTGGCCCAGTGCGACACATGAGAAAAGATAATATTTCCACACGACCTATTGTATTAAAGTTTTTGAACTTCCAAGATAAAGTACATTTTCTCAGGCAATATAGAAAAGTATACCCACTCATCATAGACCAACATAAAATCTTAGGCCTAGATTTAGAGTTCGGCGGTAGCCGTCAAAACCAGCGTTAGAGGCTCCTAACGCTGGTTTTGGCTGCCCGCTGGTATTTGGAGTCAGTGATTAAAGGGTCTAACGCTCACTTTACAGCCGCGACTTTTCCATACCGCAGATCCCCCTACGCCATTTGCGTAGCCTATCTTTTCAATGGGATCTTTCTAACGCTGGTATTTAGAGTCGTTTCTGCAGTGAGCGTTAGAGCTCTAACGACAAGATTCCAGCCGCCTGAAAAAAGCAGGAGTTAAGAGCTTTCTGGCTAACGCCGGTTCATAAAGCTCTTAACTACTGTACCCTAAACTACACTAACACCCATAAACTACCTATGTACCCCTAAACCGAGGTCCCCCCACATCGCCGCCACTCGATTAAAATTTTTAACCCCTAATCTGCCGACCGCCACCTACGTTATACTTATGTACCCCTAATCTGCTGCCCCTAACCCCGCCGACCCCTATATTATATTTATTAACCCCTAACTTGCCCCACACAACGTCGCCGCAAGCTACTTAAAATAATTAACCCCTAATCTTCCGACCGCAAATCGCCGCCACCTACGTTATCCCTATGTACCCCTAATCTTCTGCCCCTAACATCGCCGACCCCTATGTTATATTTATTAACCCCTAATCTGCCCCCCACAACGTCGCCGACACCTACCTACACTTATTAACCCCTAATCTGCCGAGCGGACCTGAGCGCTACTATAATAAAGTTATTAACCCCTAATCCGCCTCACTAACCCTATCATAAATAGTATTAACCCCTAATCTGCCCTCCCTAACATCGCCGACACCTACCTTCAATTATTAACCCCTAATCTGCCGACCGGAGCTCACCGCTATTCTAATAAATGTATTAACCCCTAAAGCTAAGTCTAACCCTAACACTAACACCCCCCTAAGTTAAATATAATTTTTATCTAACGAAATAAATTAACTCTTATTAAATAAATGATTCCTATTTAAAGCTAAATACTTACCTGTAAAATAAATCATAATATAGCTACAATATAAATTACATTTATATTATAGCTATTTTAGGATTAATATTTATTTTACAGGTAACTTTGTATTTATTTTAACCAGGTACAATAGCTATTAAATAGTTAAGAACTATTTAATAGTTACCTAGTTAAAATAATTACAAATTTACCTGTAAAATAAATCCTAACCTAAGATATAATTAAACCTAACACTACCCTATCAATAAAATAATTAAATAAACTACCTACAATTACCTACAATTAACCTAACACTACACTATCAATAAATTAATTAAACACAATTGCTACAAATAAATACAATTAAATAAACTATCTAAAGTACAAAAAATAAAAAAGAACTAAGTTACAGAAAATAAAAAAATATTTACAAACATAAGAAAAATATTACAACAATTTTAAACTAATTACACCTACTCTAAGCCCCCTAATAAAATAACAAAGACCCCCAAAATAAAAAATTCCCTACCCTATTCTAAATTTAAAAAGTTACAAGCTCTTTTACCTTACCAGCCCTGAACAGGGCCCTTTGCGGGGCATGCCCCAAGAAGTTCAGCTCTTTTGCCTGTAAAAGAAAACATACAATACCCCCCCCCAACATTACAACCCACCACCCACATACCCCTAATCTAACCCAAACCCCCCTTAAATAAACCTAACACTAAGCCCCTGATGATCTTCCTACCTTGTCTTCACCATGCCAGGTTCACCAATCCGTCCTGGCTCCAAGATCTTCATCCAACCCAAGCGGGGGCTAGACATCCACTGAAGAAGTCCAGAAGAGGGTCCAAAGTCTTCCTCCTATCCGGCAAGAAGAGGACATCCGGACCGGCAAACATCTTCTCCAAGCGGCATCTTCTATGTTCTTCCATCCGATGACGACCGGCTCCATCTTGAAGACCTCCAACGCGGATCCATCCTCTTCTTCCGACGACTAGACGACGAATGACGGTTCCTTTAAGGGACGTCATCCAAGATGGCGTCCCTCGAATTCCGATTGGCTGATAGGATTCTATCAGCCAATCGGAATTAAGGTAGGAATTTTCTGATTGGCTGATGGAATCAGCCAATCAGAATCAAGTTCAATCCGATTGGCTGATCCAATCAGCCAATCAGATTGAACTCGCATTCTATTGGCTGTTCCGATCAGCCAATACAATGCGAGCTCAATCTGATTGGCTGATTGGATCAGCCAATCGGATTGAACTTGATTCTGATTGGCTGATTCCATCAGCCAATCAGAAAATTCCTACCTTAATTCCGATTGGCTGATAGAATCCTATCAGCCAATCGGAATTCGAGGGACGCCATCTTGGATGACGTCCCTTAAAGGAACCGTCATTCGCCGTCTAGTCGTCGGAAGAAGAGGATGGATCCGCGCTGGAGGTCTTCAAGATGGAGCCGGTCGTCATCGGATGGAAGAACATAGAAGATGCCGCTTGGAGAAGATGTTTGCCGGTCCGGATGTCCTCTTCTTGCCGGATAGGAGGAAGACTTTGGACCCTCTTCTGGACTTCTTCAGTGGATGTCTAGCCCCCGCTTGGGTTGGATGAAGATCTTGGAGCCAGGACGGATCGGTGAACCTGGCATGGTGAAGACAAGGTAGGAAGATCATCAGGGGCTTAGTGTTAGGTTTATTTAAGGGGGGTTTGGGTTAGATTAGGGGTATGTGGGTGGTGGGTTGTAATGTTGGGGGGGGGGGTATTGTATGTTTTCTTTTACAGGCAAAAGAGCTGAACTTCTTGGGGCATGCCCCGCAAAGGGCCCTGTTCAGGGCTGGTAAGGTAAAAGAGCTTGTAACTTTTTAAATTTAGAATAGGGTAGGGAATTTTTTATTTTGGGGGTCTTTGTTATTTTATTAGGGGGCTTAGAGTAGGTGTAATTAGTTTAAAATTGTTGTAATATTTTTCTTATGTTTGTAAATATTTTTTTATTTTCTGTAACTTAGTTCTTTTTTATTTTTTGTACTTTAGATAGTTTATTTAATTGTATTTATTTGTAGCAATTGTGTTTAATTAATTTATTGATAGTGTAGTGTTAGGTTAATTGTAGGTAATTGTAGGTAGTTTATTTAATTATTTTATTGATAGGGTAGTGTTAGGTTTAATTATAACTTAGGTTAGGATTTATTTTACAGGTAAATTTGTAATTATTTTAACTAGGTAACTATTAAATAGTTCTTAACTATTTAATAGCTATTGTACCTGGTTAAAATAAATACAAAGTTACCTGTAAAATAAATATTAATCCTAAAATAGCTATAATATAAATGTAATTTATATTGTAGCTATATTATGATTTATTTTACAGGTAAGTATTTAGCTTTAAATAGGAATCATTTATTTAATAAGAGTTAATTTATTTCGTTAGATAAAAATTATATTTAACTTAGGGGGGTGTTAGTGTTAGGGTTAGACTTAGCTTTAGGGGTTAATACATTTATTAGAATAGCGGTGAGCTCCGGTCGGCAGATTAGGGGTTAATAATTGAAGGTAGGTGTCGGCGATGTTAGGGAGGGCAGATTAGGGGTTAATACTATTTATGATAGGGTTAGTGAGGCGGATTAGGGGTTAATAACTTTATTATAGTAGCGCTCAGGTCCGGTCGGCAGATTAGGGGTTAATAAGTGTAGGTAGGTGTCGGCGACGTTGTGGGGGGCAGATTAGGGGTTAATAAATATAACATAGGGGTCGGCGATGTTAGGGCAGCAGATTAGGGGTACATAGGGATAACGTAGGTGGCGGCGGTTTACGGAGCGGCAGATTAGGGGTTAAAAGTGTAATGCAGGGGTCAGCGATAGCGGGGGCGGCAGATTAGGGGTTAATAAGTGTAAGGTTAGGGGTGTTTAGACTCGGGGTACATGTTAGGGTGTTAGGTGCAGACATAGGAAGTGTTTCCCCATAGGAAACAATGGGGCTGCGTTAGGAGCTGAACGCTGCTTTTTTGCAGGTGTTAGGTTTTTTTTCAGCTCAAACAGCCCCATTGTTTCCTATGGGAGAATCGTGCACGAGCACGTTTTTGAGGCCGGCCGCGTCCGTAAGCAACTCTGGTATCGAGAGTTGTATTTGCGGTAAAAATGCTCTACGCTCCTTTTTTGGAGCCTAACGCAGCATTTGTTTGAACTCTCGATACCAGAGTTAAATTTATGGTGCGGCCAGAAAAAAACCCGCGGAGCGTTAACAGCCCTTTTACCGCCAAACTCCAAATCTAGCCGTTAATTTTTCAAGACTTCTCCAGTGAGACGGCAGCAAGCAGAAAGGAAATGTCCCCATTTTGCTCTAAATTATTAAATGCAAATTATGATGTCAAAATGATATATCCTGCAAAGTTGGTTGTAATGATAGATGAGACACAATTTATTCTAAATTCAAGTAAAGAGGCGCAGGCTTTCTGTAATGAGCAGGGTATACAATGATAAAGGAATCTCAGCAGTAGTTATCTCAAACTTGTTAAGAATTTGTACTATAATTGAGATGAAGATACACTTAATGGGCTCTTGCCACATTTTTATAGGGGCTTTGTCGCTATTCCTTTTTCTTATATATTTTTTTTTTTTCTCTTCCCCTCCCTCTCCTTCCCTCCGCTGGTTCAGCTTACTATTCCCCACTCAATATATTATTCGGTCTTAAGTCTAATATATCCAGATACCTGCTCCTAGTGTTATAACAGCCAGAAAAAGCCTTGATGTAAATTCCTTAAATCTTCTATCTTGGAATGTGGGCGGAATAACCTCGCCGATAAACCCCTAGTCAAATAGATAGGGAGACATTCTGGTCTAAGTTAACCCTTCCCAGGATCTCGCAAGAAGATTTGCAGCAATTAAACTCACCAATTACAGAGCAGGAAATTAAGCTGGCTATTAAACAGGCTAAACTTAACAAAGCCCCAGGACCAGATTGCCTCCCCACAGAGTTCTATAGAATTGTCCAGGAGGAAGTGACCCCAACATTGTGTCGTCTATTTAATAAATACTTTAGCTCACAAGTAAGATGCTCTAGATACTTTACTGCATCCAATGTTGTCCTAATTTAAAAAAAAAAGGACCCAGAACTAGTAGAGTCTTACAGACCTATTTCCCTGCTAAATGCAGATTATAAATTATTAACATCAATAATAGCTAGCAGATTACAGCCAGTAATCAAAGATATTATACATGAAAACCAAGTAGGTTTCATGCAGGGGAGAAGCCCAATAAAGAATCTAAGGAAGACCATGATCATTCTGGATTATCTTTGTAATAACTCACTAGCAATAAGTCGAAAGGGAGTTGATACAGCTATTTTATCTTTAGACGCAGAAAAAGCATTCGACTACATAGGTTGGGGTCACTTGTTCGAGACAATAGAAAAATTTGGGTTAAGGGGTCATTTCAGCAATTTTATTCAGTCACTATATAGCAACCCAGTTTCTGCCCTTATCATAAATAACACAACTACAGAGTCTATTCCTCTGCATAGAGGCACCAGGCAAGGCTGTCCATTATCTCCCCTGTTGTTCAATATCTCACTTGAACCGCTGGCCATATATTACTTTGTGACCAGCTAGATGGTATCAGTATTGGAAAGCAAAAGTTTATCCTCTCACTGTATGCGGACGACTTACTAGTCTTTCTAAATAATCTTGAAGTTAATCTGCCAAAGCTTATAGTAATCATGCGGCTTTTTGGCGCAGTGTCAGGATATAGAATTATTTTCAATAAATCAGAACTACTGTGGATAACTAAACCAACAAATAGTTATATGAAACATCCCTTTAAAGAAACAAAGCATATAACCTATTTAGGCATTGTCCTAACTAATAATCCATCAGATTGGTATGAGATGAATATCTCACCCTGTCTAGGGGAAGTGCAGAAACAATTGGACAGTTGGATTAATTTACCGATATCGCTGATACCACGCATTATGTTGATAAAAACAATAATATTCCCTAAAATCTTGTATCTTCTGCAAAATATTCCTGTAATGCTCAAAAACAGGGATATCAGGAAATTCAATTCCATGTGCACTAAGTTCATATGGAAAGGGGGGAAACCACGGGTCGCCTTAACTAGGTTAATGAATAATAAGATGGCAGCAGGATTATCATTCCCCAATATTAAATTTTATAATTGGGTCTCTCTAGTTAAATTTGCTGTGGATTGGATCACACAAAAAGACTATCTCACTCTATATCAGTGTGAATCTAACATCATTGCCCCATTCTCTCTGAACGCATTGCTGCACTGCCCAATCAAGAAACTACCCTTCAATGTTAATAATTTAATGACATTTAAGAACATTATCCATGTATGGCAGAAGTTTTGTTTTGAAATTCAGATTAATCCCTACGCAACAGAATTTTTAACAATCCAGGGCAATTCTAAATTCCAACCAGGTTATGATTCTCGAGTTTTTCAGGGGTGGGAGGAGAAAGGCTTAAAATATGTGAAGCAACTTCTGTTACCATGGCGTGATTGACGCCTTTAATTCTATTTGCTCTAAATATGGAATACATAGCAAAGACTTCTTCGCATATCTACAGATCAGACATTATATAGCAGATATTCAAAAAGAATTTAGACCAGACTGGTCTCTGGGCCCTATAATGGCTGGAATCAAAATATATCAAGCCGGGAGATTCTCAATTGCAACCTTCTATAATATATTAAACACCAATAGTAATTTAAAACAAATTACATATATACAGTTGACATGGTTAAGGTATTTTTCAAGCATATCCATAGTAGATGTACAGGGAAGTATTAGAGTATCCAACGAGTCTTGGGTACCTACAGCATGGCGCGAATCACACATCAAAATACTATATAATGTTTATATTACGCCAAGTAAAAGGTCGAAATGGTCAGGGAATACCTATCTGAGAAGGCAGATATACTGCACTGTTTATGGTCATGCCCCAAGATCTTTCAATTTTGGAGCAAAATAATTTATTGGCTTAACTGGATACTTAATATAAGAATAAGCATAGGACCCCAAGATATTGTTTTTCTGTTAAGATATGCAACTGGAGGTAAGGAATATAAACTTGTTCATACCTTAATAATACTTGTTCGTAACTTGATACTTAAAACGTGGAAAGCAACGTATGCCCCAAAATTCCCAGAATACAAGAAAGCAGTTATTATGCAAATCACAATTGAACAATATAGCATACAGAATCTAAATGTGGATCAGGTCCAGATGTTTTTTCTAAAATGGGAGAGAGTTATCAAAACTCTTCAGAATAATATTCAAATCCAATTGGTTAAACCACTTAGTACCTCTATCTTCGTTATCCAAAACGTTCTTGTGGGTCGTTTCCCTGGATGTTGGATAAAGGATTCTATTGGGTAGAGGGGGGGGGGGGGTGAGGGAAGGGACTATTTTCCCCTTTTTTTTTTTTCTTTCTTCTGAGTTTTTAATCTCTTAATTTTATGTGCAGGATATGGTGAATGGATGATATGCATAGTTTTAGCATAATACAATCCAGTAAAGCACTATAATCTAAAATATAGATGATATGTACAGCTTCCAGGCAGGAATAGATAGGAGTAATCAATGTTGAATCATATCAAATTGCTTTTTTTCTTTCTTTTTTCTTTTTCTCTCTCTTTCTATTCTGAAGATTGACAAGAAGTGTAATTTTTGATGTATTTGCTAGGATGTAATAGCTATTTCTAAGTTGATTTTCCACTGCTATGAAATGTCAATGAAGGATTGATATGTTAGCTATATGGGCATTTGTCTATTTCTGCTAAATAATTCTTAAGCCAAATTTGTAATAATTCTGTACTTGTTTGCATGTATGATTTGTTGTATTTCTCTGTTTGAAAAATAAAAATATATTTAAAAAAAAAAAAATAGCTGAGTAAATAGGCACCAGTAGGTAGCGATACAGTGAGACTTCTGATTGAGAGCAGCCTGTCAGCACCTCACAGCAGGGAAACAAACCAGTGTCTGGAAACAAAATACTAAGCACCTGTCTGATGTTGATTGACAGGATTTATAGAGGAAGAGGGAGGAGACATGGAAAGGTGGAAACCTGACATCACCCCCTCCTCAAAGAAGCGCTCCCAGAGCTTGAGGTCTCGGCCTATCGGGATGCCTCCCATGGAAAAGGGAGACCAAAGCGGGGGCGTTGAGGTAAGAAGAGGGCTCCCAGGAATCCTCGTCAATTGAGTAGCCCTTCCACCTAACTAAATATTCCAACTGACCTCTTCGGTACCTGGAGTCGAGTAAGGTTTGGACTTCGAATTCCTCAGAAGTGGGCAACTGAGAAGCAGGTGGTAGCACAATGCTGGAGTTCTTCATCCCATGAGCAGGTTTTAATAGGGAGACATGGAAACTGGGGTGTCTCCGCATCGAGGTAGGAAGGTCCAGTGTGACAGCGTTGGGGTTTATCACTTTAAGAACGGAGAAAGGACCGATAAAAAGCTTACCCAGTTTCTTGCTGGGTATCTGCAGTTTAAGGTTCTTCGTAGATAACCAAACGAGATCACCAACTGAGTAGTCGGGGGGAGTACGATGTCTGAGGTCATAGTGATGTTTCTGAGTTGTTTGAGCTTGTAGAATATTGGAACGTAGGTTCTGAAAAGTCTCCAATAAAGAATTGGACAATTCATCAACTTTAGGAGAACTGGAGAATGTTCCTGGTGAAAACTGAATAGTGGGGTGGAAACCATAGTTGGCATAAAACGGAGTCATTTTTGTGGTAGAGTTGAGAGAGTCGTTGAAAGCAAACTCTGCCATAGGAAGGAATTGAACCCAATCGTCCTGATGTTGGGAACAATATGCACGTAGATACTGTTCTAGCCATTGATTGGCGCGTTCCGTCTGGCCATTCGTCTGCGGATGAAATGAGGTACTGTAACGGTGATCAATCTTTAAGAGGGTAGAGAGTTGTCTCCAGAATCTGGAGGTAAACTGTGTACCACGATCAGAAGTTATTATACACGGAACACCATGTAACTTGACTATGTGCTGTAAAAATTGTTGAGCTGTTTCGGATGAGGTTGGAAGTTTGTGAAACGGGATGAAATGTGCCATCTTGCTGAATAAATCTATAGCGACCATGATGGTGTTCTGTCTTTGAGAGAGAGGAAGTTCAACAATGAAGTCTAACCCAATATGTTGCCAAGGTTTGTCTTGTACCTAGATGGGCATCAATAATCCATAGGGGGATTTCTTTTCCAATTTCGTCGTAGCACAGACAACACAGGAATTAATAAACTCTGAGACAGTTTCAGTAAGGTTTGGCCACCAGAATTCTCGTGATATCTTTTCAGCAGTTCTGTTGATACCCTGATGTCCGGCAGTGGGTTGATCATGGAAACATGAAATTATTGAAGAACGTAGAGAAGGTGGAATATAAAGTTTTTCTCTATGGTAATACAACCCATTTGGATTTTTGGTGAGCTTGAATTGGTGAAGCTGATCATCATACAGCAAGGAATCTGTTAGAAGCTTAGTGAAAGTATCAGTCAGCCCAATGAAACGTTGACTGGGGATGATCTGACCTGTAACTGGTGGTGAGAAAGGGATATCGTCCATACGTGATAAAGCATCCGCTTTTCGGTTTTTAGAAGCTGGTTTATAAGTTATTATGAAATTGAAGCGTGTGAAAAAGAGATACCACCTAATCTGCCTGGAGCAGAGGGTTTTATTTGACTGTAGGTATTCCAGATTTTTGTGATCAGTGTAAATGGTTATAGGGTGATCAGCCCCTTCCAGAAGATGTCTCCAGTGTTCCAGAGATCGTTTGATTGCTAGGAGCTCTTTCTCACCAATAGGGTAATTGCGTTCAGCTGAACTCATGATCTTGGAAAAGTATGCAACTGGATGTATGGGTTCTGAGGGTGAGGGTCTTTGGGAAAGAACGGCTCCAAGGGCATAATCGGAGGAATCAACTTCCAAGATATACGGTAGTGATGGAACTGGGAAACGAAGGATTGGAGCAGTGATGAATCTTTGCTTTAAGTTGTTGAAAGCGTCTGTAGCATCGGTATTCCATTGAAATGGAATGGTGGTTGCTGTGAGGCGTGAGAGGGGCTTTGCAATTCGGGAGAAATTCTTAATGAACTTCCTATAATAGTTTGCAAAGCCGAGGAAACGTTGTAATTCTTTTCTCGACTTGGGTCTGATCCAATCCCTGACAGTTTGAACTTTCGTGTCCTCCATTTTTATTCCTTTTGGACTGATGTAATATCCAAGATAGGAAAGTTCTGTAGTATGGAAGGAGCATTTCTCCGGTTTAGCATATAAGTGGTGTTCTCTTAGTCTAGATAATACCATCCGTACATGTTTTACATGTTCCTGTTCTGAGTTGGAGTAGATAAGAATATCGTCAAGATAAATTACTAAGCAAATGTCAAGAAGATCTCTGAAAACGTCGTTGACAAAATGCTGAAAGGTGGCAGGGGCATTGCATAACCCAAACGGCATCACTAGGTACTCGAATGGCCGTACCTGGTACGGAATGCGGTCAGCCACTCATCCCCCTTTCTAATTCGGACGAGGTTGTATGCCCCTCGGAGATCAAGTTTTGTAAAGATCTTTGCTTGATAAAGCCTTTCAATGAGTTCGGGGATGAGGGGTAGAGGATAACGTTTTTTTACCATCCGTTTGTTCAATTCGCGATAGTCAATTATCGGTCTGAGACTGGAGTCCTTATTCTTAACAAAGAATATGCCAGCACCAGCTGGAGATGTGGAGGGACGGATGAAACCCTTTCGCAAGTTGTCCTCGATATAAGTTTTTAGATGTAGTAGTTCAGGTTGGTTTAGAGGATATAGATGACCGTATGGTACAGTTGCTCCGGGTTGCAGTTCTATGGGGCAATCGTATATTCGGTGTGGGAGTAAGCACTCTGCTTCCTTTTTGCTGAAAACATCGGCGTAATCAGAATACTGAACTGGGAGAGAGGTGATCAGTTCATTTAGTTGTAGCAAATGGTCATTGTGTGAATAACAATGGGTTTTGCAAAAAGGAGAGGCTAGGGTGAGCTGTAAGTTTTCCCAATTGATCAGGGGCTGATGAAGTTGAAGCCAATGCAACCCGAGAACAACTGGGAATAAAGGGGAAGGTAAAACATCAAAAGTTAACAGCTCAATGTGACCCTCAGCAGAGGTTACGTGTATGGGAACTGTGTTATGAGTAATGGGACCAGAGGAGATGGAGCTGCCATCAATGACACGAATGGACACAGGGTTCTTTTTGCACTCAAGTGGAATTTTATTTTTTACAACAAGATTCTTGTCAATATAATTTCCGTAGGCTCCAGAATCAATAATGGCTTCAGTGTTGAGCGTTCTGTTTAATCCCCACTGTAGGAGCAAAGAAAGGTGACAGTAAGTAGGTTGTTTTCCAAATGGATGAGTAGAAAAGAAATTAGACTTACTTTTCTTCGTCTTGAGAAGGACTTCACAATCATGCACTGTATGTGAGGGATTAGCGCAGTACATACACAGTTGCAGATTCCTCCTTCTTCTTCTTTCAGTTGGGGATAAAGGACCACGTATGACACCAATCTCCATTGGTTCAGATCCGGCTTTGGGTGGTGTAGTATGGGAAACCTTCACTGGAGGTGGGATGTTAGACGAATCGGTGTAGGTTCTTTCCTGTCTCCTCTCTCTGAGCCTTCTATCTATCTGAATGGAGAGTTTCATAAGAGCCTCTAGAGAGGAGGGAAGGTCTGTTCTGGCGAGTTCGTCCTTTAGCTGGTCAGAAAGACCGAGACGAAACTGATTCCTCAGAGCAACGGTATTCCACTGGGAATCCGTGGCAAACTGTTTGAAGTCTGTTATATACTCCTGCACAGCACGGCGTCCTTGTTTCAGGCATCTCATCTTTGTTTCAGCCGTAAGCTGCACGTCAGTGTCCTGATATAATTAATCCATGGTAGCATAGAAATCATCCAGGGAGGAGAGGATGGGGTTGTTTGCTTCATAACAAGTATCAGCCCAGACGCGGGGTTCACCTCTTAGGAAGGAGATTATGGTCAAAACCCTTATCTTGTCATTGTAGTATGTTTTAGGTTTCAGGTTAAACAACAGGTTACAGGCATTTTTGAATTGCCTGTAAACCCTACGATTACCAGAGAAGAGATCCGGTAAGGAAACTTGGGGTTCAGGTGTGCTATCAGACTGAGGTGTCTTGGTCATAGATTCCTTTATAATGCCATGTAGAGTCTGATTCTCTAGCTGTAACTCCCTAAAACCCTGGCTAAGCTGATCTACTCTCTGAGATAGATTGTAGACAATTTGTGGGAGTTCCGCTGGATCCATGGTTTTTTAGGCTTAGTATTATGTGATGTCTGGCTTGGAATCGCAAATATATAATTTATTATCAGGATTCTCAGCAGCAGAACTTGGTAAATAGGAGGTGTGTATCACAAATCTACCTTGCTGCCACAAAGTGAAAAGTAACAGCAGTGGTAAATGAGTGAATTATTATAATAATTATTGCTGAAAAGTAAGCAATAATTATAACAAAAGGAAGGAGAAGTTCAATTAAACAGAAAACTATTTCTAAAAACTAAACTGATCCTGTCTTACAGCTGGAGGCTGTGTAATTCAAATCCCCTGTAGCTAGAACAGAATCACCTGTTACTTCACAGGGCTGGTTCAAGCTGCAGGTATCTGTGACTCTGTGCAGGCTGAGTCTTTGGTTCAGTGTACGTAAAGTTCCTACCACAGTGTGCAGGAGGCTCTGTGTGTGAGCACTGTTCAGGAGAGAGGAGCGCGAGCGGCCGAACAGCCCGGTGCCTGTTACGTCACAGGAGGGCGTGGCCTAATGCCGGTTCTCGGAGTGAACAAAGTGTGCTTCCTATACAGCATGTGGTACACACAGCTGATAAAGTAAATCCTGGAGTAGGGGAGCCCAGGGGTCTGGTGTTAGAGAAGTCCCAATAGGTAAGGGGAGAATCACAAGAAGATAGTGATGCAATCCGGATGAGAATACACTTATTCCGTTTTCCTTTAGGGTGATCTCCAGGTAGCTAGGAAATGTAAGTAAAGTTGTAGAATGCCCAGAAGACTTGGAAGTAATAAATATAGCTGAGTAAATAGGCACCAGTAGGTAGCGATACAGTGAGACTTCTGATTGAGAGCAGCCTGTCAGCACCTCACAGCAGGGAAACAAACCAGTGTCTGGAAACAAAATACTAAGCACCTGTCTGATGTTGATTGACAGGATTTATAGAGGAAGAGGGAGGAGACATGGAAAGGTGGAAACCTGACACTGAGTATTGCACACCTTGTGCTTTTGGGCACTCCAGTGATGTTGCAGCTCTGAAATATGGCCAAACTGGTGGCAAGTGGCATCTTGGCAGCTGCACGCTTGACTTTTCTCAGTTCATGGGCAGTTATTTTGCGCCTTGGTTTTTCCACACGCTTCTTGCGACCCTGTTGACTATTTTGAATGAAATGCTTGATTGTTCGATGATCACGCTTCAGAAGCTTTGCAATTTTAAGAGTGCTGCATCCATCTGCAAGATATCTCACTATTTTTGACTTTTCTGAGCCTGTCAAGTCCTTCTTTTGACCCATTTTGCCAAAGGAAAGGAAGTTGCCTAATAATTATGCACACCTGATATAGGGTGTTGATGTCATTAGACCACACCCCTTCTCATTACAGAGATGCACATCACCTAATATGCTTAATTGGTAGTAGGCTTTCGAGCCTATACAGCTTGGAGTAAGACAACATGCATAAAGAGGATGATGTGGTCAAAATACTCATTTGCCTAATAATTCTGCACTCCCTGTATGGAGGAGTCCACCCAGGAAAGGACAAACTTGACCAAAGGTTTCTCCTTTAGCGGTTCCGGGGACGAAGATAAACCACCCAAGGTCTGCCCCCGACAGGACCTTAGGTGTGAGCGTTTCCCGGCCGTGTAGGACAAGACTTTAAAAGGTGGCCCTGTAACCCACAATAGAGGCAGAGCCCCTCCCTCCTCCTAAAGGCCCTCTCCACCACGGAGAGATGCGTGAATCCCAACTGCATCGGCTCAGCAGTACCTGGTGACTCGGGACCAGGAGGCATGGGAGGAGAGGGAGGTATGGGCAGGAACGAACATGTAGGAGACAACGAAACAGGAGGCTTCCGCAAGCGCTCCTTGAAAGAGGGCCTCTCTCTGAGTCTGATGTCAATTAGGATCAAACAAGACACTAATGCTTCGAGATCCTCTGGTAAATCTCTGGCAGCAACTTCGTCTTCAATCGCATCAGAGAGCCCATGAAATAAGGCGGCAACAAGGGCTTCATTGTTCCAACCTACCTCTGCGGCAAGCGTACGGAACTCCATGGCATACTGAGCAACAGATCTTGTACCTTGCTGAATGGACATAAGTCGTTTAGCAGCAGAGGAGGAGCGAGCTGGAACATCAAATACCCTTCGAAAGGAGGCCACAAATTCAGGGTAATTTGAAATAACAGGTTTATTATTCTCCCACAAGGGATTAGCCCAGGCAAGAGCTCTGTCAGAGAGTAACGAGATGAGAAATCCCACCTTAGCTCTATCAGAGGGAAACACCTGAGGTAACATCTAAAAGTAAATGCCAACCTGGTTCAAAAACCCTCTACACTGAATAGGATCACCTTCATATCGCTGAGGTAGAGGTGCAGAACCGGACATGCTCCTGGTAGGACTATGTGCAGCAGCGGAAACAGGAGCAGCCATAACTTGTGGGATACTCTGGTTCAAATGCGCAGTGCAAGTCAGCAGGGTTTGCAGGGCTAGTGCAAATTGATCCAAGCGGTGATCCTGTTCATCCATCCTGGAAATGATGGTAGGTAAAGGTGGATTATTAGCACCATCAGGATTCATGGCCCTTGCGTAATGTCAGGGTGCCAGGAATCAGACTGAGACGAGAAGTGCAAAAATAATCACACCTTTATTAATAACAAAGAAATAATAAAAAGTCCACAAGGGATCTTATAATAATATATATTTATGACCCCTCATTTAAACAAGAAGGTCATCACACATTTTATCACTTAGAAAGGTTAATAGGATCCTTTTTGAGCCCAGAGTAAAATACAAATGACCAAATAGACAAACAATTCTCTATTCAATGGCAATCTTTATAAAAAAGAGGCACATGAAATTCCTTTATTGAAAGAGAATAACCCCCCTCTGTAGGTAATAGAGCCTCACCTAATACTTTTGACCCACTCTTACTTCTAATTATCCAGTAAAATCTAATCAAGCCCTGTATCTGGCCAGAGGTAAACATCAGCCCAGGAAAGGGCCCAGAGGCTGAGCAGTGGCTTAATGTAACACTGAGCAAACTGTCTGAATAAAACCTGTGACTTTACTGATGGTAACACTGAGTGTAAAATATACTGTAGAATGCCAGGAACACTTGTTGGGTCTTAGAGGTCAGCTTTCAGGAGAGCACACACAGTAACAATACAACAAAGCAGTTGAAAGGCAATCCAAAAGGCAAAGAATCAGAGAAGTCCATATCCAGGCAAAGAGTCAGTAACAGGAGATCAAAGTGGAATAATTACCCAGGAACAGAGCAAATCCAGACGAAGGGTCCGATAATACCAGAATAACAGACAGGGCAAGACATCACAACAGAATAGATAGGCAGAAGAATAGTCCAAAGTTCTGTCCCAGAAGTCAGCAATGAGTTTAACTGTCCACAGTTTAAGGTACAGTGAGGCAAAGGACAAAAACCAGGATACACAACCAGGAAGGCAGGCTATTAACAAGAACTCTAGGATTTATTATTATTATTATTATTATTGGTTATTTGTAGAGCGCCAACAAATTCCGCAGCGCCTCTTCTATAGGTCTTTGCTCAAAAACAACTCAAGGGTCACTTATGACATCAAGGTCACAAATAGCACTACCTTTAGTTCTGGTAACACAGTGGGCACTATTACTGGAGGAAGTATAGAAGCCCTGTGCGCTAAACTTAGCACACCTTTATAATTCCAACTCCAACATAAGGATGTACACAGAAGACACAGTGTTGTCAGCAGAGCTAAACCTCAGCCATTCAGTGCAGCCCCGGACTCAGATAAAAAAAAAATTATGCACCAACAGATCCTTACATATAAGGTGCCTTAGCGAGGCCGAAGCCATGCTGCACTTACCTTTAATTCTCAGCGTGGTTGGAGCATTGCTGTGAGTGAGAGCTGTCGTATGCCTTGGCTGCACTGTTCAGAGGCATAGAAATTTCAGAAGCGCCTTCTGAAGTGGAATCCTCTGCTGCAGGAGCCAGGGGCTGTGTTAAGCATTTTTGGGTTAGAGTGGCCGGCTCCATAAATGTATCTGTGCTGCTTACTAATCTTCTATCAAAGTATTGTGTGTTAATTAGCACTGCTTTTTATTACTTGACCTCTGACCTTGTCTTTGGCGCTAATACTATAATATACTATATATACTATAAGACAATCATATAGAATAGCAATCTATACCATTATATCTCCCTGTTTATAATTTATTTTTTGCTTAACATAACTAAGATAACATTATAATATAAATGTCACGTGTATGCTAAAATTAGTCCAATATACAAATATTTGGCCCACATACTGGGACAAATTACGAGTGGAGTTCTATCTTAATGTGTGCCCGTAAATTTGCCTCTTTACGGGCGCACGTTAAACAACCAGCAATTACAAGTGGCTGGTTAATGTGACATTGAGCTTGTGGTTTCACTTTACGTTTAGCACAATTAACCAGAGGTCAGACCTCTGGTTAAAAAGAAAACAATGCCCCAATAGCCCCAAAATAAAAAGGACAGTACAAAAAAAAAAATTTTATTTTTTTTTATTTTAAAGTTTCTTTATTTGGTATTAAGTTCAAACAATAATAAAATACAGAACCACATACATTCAATACAATTATCCGATTCAGGCATTGAGTACAAAGGTAAACGAACATCCCACGTCCGTGGGTCTTTTTCTGTATCAAGGTTTTTGATACATTGTCCATCTTTGGAAAAGTTCAGTATATAGTCTCTCCAGGGAATAATCCCGAGAGACCATCTGCCTTGGTGTTTTAAAATGTTTTTTAGCAATCAGCATACGGTAACAAACTACTGCAAACATCAAACATCGCACTCTCAGTCTGCGTTAATGATTCATATTTTCTGCGGGATATGTGATGTGTGTTTCATTGTATAGTCATATTCTAGATACCCATATATCATTAACTAGCTTTATGTTGTCTCCACAATTCTACCATAAGCTCATGTGTCCCTATGGTGCCTGCCTTTAAGTGATGATATCTCTCTACTTGCAAAAGATTATCCACTTGTGCTCTCCACTCAGATGCTGTGGGTACTGTTGTTGTTTTCCAGTATTTTGGGATTAATGTTTTGGCGCTGTTAATTAACACTCGGCTAGATTTAGAGTTCTGCGGCCAAAGGGGTGTGTTAGCTACGCGTGCTTTTTTTCTCCCGCACCTTTTAAATACCGCTGGTATTTAGAGTTCACAGAAGGGCTGCGTTAGGCTCCAAAAAAGGGAGCGTAGAGCATATTTACCGCCAATTCAACTCTCGATACCAGCGGTGCTTACGAACGCGGCCAGCTTCAAAAACGTGCTCGTGCACGATTCCCCCATAGGAAACAATGGGGCTGTTTGAGCTGGAAAAAAACCTAACACCTGCAAAAAAGCAGCGTTAAGCTCCTAACGCAGCCCCATTGTATCCTATGGGGAAACACTTCCTAAGTCTGCACCTAACACCCTAACATGTACCCCAAGTCTAAACACCCCTAGCCTTACACTTATTAACCCCTAATCTGCCGCCCCCTGCATATTATTATTAACCCCTAATCTGCCGCTCCGTACACCGCCGCAACCTACATTATACCTATGTACACCTAATCTGCTGCCCCTAACACCGCCGACCCCTATATTATATTTATTAACCCCTAATCTGCCGCCCCCAACGTCGACTCCACCTACCTACACTTATTAACCCCTAATCTGCCGACCGGAGCTTGCCGCTACTCTAATAAATGTATTAACCCCTAAAGCTAACCCTAACACTAACACCCCCCTAAGTTAAATATAATTTTATTCTAACGAAATAAATGAACTCTTATTAAATAAATTAATCCTATTTAAAGCTAAATACTTACCTATAAAATAAACCCTAATTTAGCTACAATATAAATTATAATTATATTGTAGCTATTTTAGGATTAATATTTATTTTACAGGCAATTTTGTAATTATTTTAACCAGGTACAATAGCTTTTAAATAGTTGATAACTATTTAATAGTTACCTAGTTAAAATAATTACAAAATTACCTGTAAAATAAATCCTAACCTAAGTTACAATTAAACCTAACACTACACTATCAATAAATTAATTAAATACAATACCTACAAATAAATACAATTAAATAAACTAACTAAAGTACAATAAATAAAAAAGAACTAAGTTACAAAAAATAAAAAAATATTTACAAACATTAGAAAAATATTACAACAATTTTAAACTAATTACACCTACTCTAAGCCCCCTAATAAAATAACAAAGCCCCCCAAAATAAAAAAATGCCCTACCCTATTCTAAAATTAAAATAGAAAAGCTCTTTTACCTTACCAGCCCTGAAAAGGGCCATTTGCGGGGCATGCCCCAAAGAATTCAGCTCTTTTGCCTGGAGAAAAAAAACATACAATACCCCCCCCAACATTACAACCCACCACCCACATACCCCTAATCTAACCCAAACCCCCCTTAAATAAACCTAACACTAAGCCCCTGAAGATCTTCCTACCTTATCTTCACCACACCGGGTATCACACCGATCCGTCCTGGCTCCGATGTCTTGATCCAAGCCCAAGCGGGGGGCTGAAGACATCCATCCTCCGGCTGAAGTCTTGATCCAAGCGGGCAGAAGAGGACATCCGGACCGGCAAACATCTGCATCCAAGCCGCATCTTCTATGTTCTTCCATCCGATGACGACCGGCTGATCTTCAAGACCTCCACCGCGGATCCATCCTCTTCTTCCGACGACTAGACGACGAATGAAGGTTCCTTTAAGGGATGTCATCCAAGATGGCGTCCCTCGAATTCTGATTGGCTGATAGGATTCTATCAGCCAATCGGAATTAAGGTAGGAAAATTCTGATTGGCTGATGGAATCACCCAATCAGATTCAAGTTCAATCCGATTGGCTGATCCGATCAGCCAATCAGATTGAGCTTGCATTCTATTGGCTGATCGGAACAGCCAATAGATTGCGAGCTCAATCTGATTGGCTGATTGGATCAGCCAATCGGATTGAACTTCAATCTGATTGGCTGATTCAATCAGCCAATCAGATTTTTCCTACCTTAATTCCGATTGGCTGATAGAATCCTATCAGCCAATCGGAATTGAAGGGACGCCATCTTGGATGACGTCCCTTAAAGGAACCTTCATTCGTCGTTAGTCGTCGGGAAGAAGAGGATGGATCCGCGTCGGCTCGTCTGAAGATGGCTCCGCTCCGCTCCGGATGGATGAAGATTGAAGACGCCGCCTGGATGTTGACTTCAATCGGATGGAAGACTTCTTCAGCGCCCCTTGGATGATGACTTCTGCCGCTCCGGATCTCCTCTTCGGTTCCATCGGTGGTCGGCTGGCTGAAGATGACTCAAGGTAGGATGATCTTCAGGGGGGTAAAGTTAGGTTTATTTAAGGGGGGTTTAGGTTAGATTAGGGGTATGTGGGTGGTGGGTTTTAATGTTGTGGGGGACTGTATTTTTCTTTTACAGGCAAAAGAGCTGAATTCTTTGGGGCATGCCCCGCAAAAGGCCCTTTTAAGGGCTGGTAAGGTAAAAGAGCTGGTAACTTTTTAATTTAGAATAGGGTAGGGCATTTTTTTATTTTGGGGGGCTTTGTTATTTTATTAGGGGGCTTAGATTAGGTGTAAGTAGCTTAAAATTGTTGTAATATTTTTTAAATGTTTGTAACTTTTTATTTTTTGTAAATTTTTTGTTTTGTTTTTTTTGTTCTTTAGTTAGTTTATTTAATTGTATTTAATTGTAGCTAATTTATTTAATTAATTTAATGATAGTGTAGTGTTAGGTTTAATTGTAACTTAGGTTAGGATTTATTTTACAGGTAATTTTGTATTTCTTTTAGCTAGGTAGTTATTAAATAGTTAATAACTATTTAATAACTATTCTAGCTAGCTAAAATAAATACAAAGTTACCTGTAAAATAAATATAAATCCTAAAATAGCTACAATGTAATTATTAATTACATTGTAGCTATCTTAGGGTTTATTTTACAGGTAAGTATTTAGTTTTAAATAGGAATAATTTATTTAAGTATAGTGTAGTGTTAGGTGTAATTGTAACTTAGGTTAGGATTTATTTTACAGGTAAATTTCTCTTTATTTTAACTAGGTAGCTATTAAATAGTTAATAACTATTTAATAGCTATTGTACCTAGTTAAAATAAATTGAAAGTTGCCTGTAAAATAAAAATAAATCCTAAGATAGCTAAAATGTAATTATTATTTATATTGTAGCTATATTAGGGTTTATTTTAAAGGTAAGTATTTAGTTTTAAATAGGATTCATTTAGTTAATAAGAGTTAAATTTATTCATATGTATTTAATTAATATTTAAGTTAGGGGGGTGTTAGGGTTAGGGTTAGACTTAGGTTTAGGGGTTAATAATTTTATTACAGTGGCGGCGGTGTAGGGGGGGCAGGATAGGGGTTAATAAATTTATTATAGGTGGCGACGGTGTAGGGGGGCAGATTAGGGGTTAATAAGTTTAATATAGTTTGCGGCGGGGTCCGGGAGCGGCGGTTTAGGGGTTAAACTATTTATTTAGTTGCGGCGAGGTACGGTATCAGCAGGATAGGGGTTAATAAATTTATTATAGGTGGCGGCGGTATAGGGGGGGCAGGATAGGGGTTACTAGGTATAATGTAGGTGGCGGCGGGGTCCAGGAGCGGCGGTTTAGGGGTTAATACATTTAGAAGAGTTGTGGCGGGGTCTAGGAGCGGAGGTTTAGGGGTTAATAACTTTATTTAGTTGCGGGGGGCTCCGGGGGCGCCGGTATAGGGGGTAGAACAGTGTACTTAGTGTGGGTGCTTAGTGACAGCTTGTCAATAAAGCTGTCAAAAAGCTGAAGAGCAGCGAGATCGGATGAGTGATAACTATCACAATCCGCTGCTCATCGCCCCGTACTTGGTGCATGGCTTTTTGACAGCTTTTTTTATAACTTAGGCGAACGTATTCAGGTCCGCGACGGCGATGGTAGGCGAGCTTAGGCGGGTGTATTGGACCGGCGAAGGCAGGTAAAGTAGACGGCTTGATAACTACCCCTCTATATTGCCATTCAGTTTTACACGCCGCAAATTTGTATCTGTGTTCTGCTTTTTTTATACCCAAATATAGGAATATAGAATGCTAGAATCTTTATATTTTTATAATTTCTTAATTGGATCACTAGTAAGCATACCATATACAGTGGATCTATCACTGTTTACTAACAGTTCCGTTGCGAGCGCTTTTAACTAATGAGTAGCTGCCACATTATGCTGACGTAAATATTCCTCATGGCATCTAACATTACAAAGTATCGAATATACAACACATTGTAGCTGAATTTTGCCTGTGGCTTTTTAACCTATCCATATCAAGTACGTCACTTAAGAGGAGTTTGTGGATAAACAGGTGTAACCAATCCAATCATAATCCCCTGTAGGGTTTTTAAATGCCGTGCTGTTTAATTGTCACTATTTACCTGATGAAGCAGTCCTGAGTAGACTGGGAAACGTGTTGTGAATTTTTATCATTGTTTTTATTAAAAAGTCTATTGTTTTTATAGACTTTTAGCAGCATGACTTTTTTTATTATTATCCCACCCACTACAAATTCGATGCATGGCGGTGTTCCAAATCATTTTCGGTTCGACTTTCAACTGGTGAGATTGGGATCAATTCACTGCTGTGAGCTGGTTGCAGGACTCACTACAACGTACCTGTGATTGGTCTGAGGAATCGCCTGGTGAAACCGGAACCCACTACGCCTGTGTGAGCTATCTGAATGGCCCCCAGTGATATTGCATCATTGTGGCGCCTTCTCTTTTCTTTTTAGTGATACATAAATACATATGTACACAGATATAATCATATATATACAGTATATATATATATACATATATATATATATATATACATACATACATACATACATATACATGTTTCGACATGTTTATGTATGTATCTCTATGTTAAAGCCATTTCTTTTTTTTTTAAACCGGAGACCTCATATATTTGAGCCCTTATAACTTTTTAGTGCAATTTTTTTTAATATTTGTTATTGGATAGTGTTATGAGTGTAACTGTACTTTTAAATGTCATTTTAATGTGTTTTGTGCAACCTTTTTTTTCCATTTCTTTTTGTTTTCTGCAACCTTTTAATTGAGCGTAACAGTTAACCAGAGCTCTGAGGTTGCGCTATCCCACCGCACGTTAAATTCAATTGCACTCGTGCAAACGTATTTACTTTCAACTTGTAATATGCACGTGACTTCTGACACATGCAAAGAGCCGTGATGAACCCATTGCCATTTGCATGCAACAGTTAGCGTGCCACTCATAATCTAGCACTTTATCAGGCAACATATTTACTAAATGTGTAAATGATACCCTTTTAGATGCATGATAGAATTGTTAAGTGTGCCACTAAGCTGATACATCTTTAGTGGGGGGGGGGGGGGGTAAGTTTGTAACTAATTCACAATATATGTTTCAATTTGAAGTCACCTTTTTTTAAATCAATATCTAACACATGTTATATTTTTAGATAGGATTAGGGTAGAGGGTGTGACCTGCACCAAATCTATATTTTCATTCTTTGCCCTTCATATATTTAATTCTTAACCCTATTGTTTTCTCATCATATTAAATTATACCTGGCATCTCTTGGTCAATTTATAAAGCAATGATGGAATTCCCCAAATTATAGAGATTATATTGGATGGTACAAAATGACAACCAGAAGCAAGCCATACACTATTAACACCTGCAGAATTACCAAGGACCGTGACTGCTATTTTTACTTATGTCTCCATTTTTGTTATGGGATCTGAATCAAATTGTTTGTATTCAGTGACAGTGCACTATTTGCAAGTTAGTAAATAACCGAGGCTCCATATGGCTGGTAATAACACAAGGTTCATTGTTTGGGAGATACTTGTTGCATCTCCACCTCCTGGATAGGGTTTACTGTTAAATGGGAAGGAGTAAAATGGATTATGATCTCATGAATTATTGGCAGTCATGTTGCATTCCTAAATAGCGCACTAAAAGTTTTTCAGTGCATTGCATGAGTTGCTCATTTAAGCATTATTTAAAAAGTTTTGTATTCCATCCAAACAATTAAATACTCAGTGAAAACAAGTATAGTAGCTCCCATGGTGCATACTGAACAATTAATTTCACCATTAACTGTTTAACGAAGGATTTGCTAATACAGTGAAATGTTTGTCAGCCTGTAACATGCTTCACAGTGGTTAGTTAGCTCAGAGCACAACAAGATTTAGATTTGTCTGTAATTGGCCAGGAACATGGATTCCATCACACCTTAAAATGGTAAAACCATGAGCTGCTTGCGAACTTAAAGGGACATACAATTTCAAACAACTTTCCAGTTTTTTTTTTGTTATCAAATTTGCTTCATTCTCTTTGTTGAAGCTTAAACCTAGTTAGGCCATGGAGCGGCAATGCACTACTGGGAGCTAGCTTAACATATCTGGTGAGGAAATGACAAGCAGCCACCAATAACCATGTAGCTCCCAGTAGTGCACTGCTGCAAAATATGAGTCTCTAGTATTAGATATTTTATTACTAAAACATTATTATAATCATAACTTGGACTTCTCAATTGCATGGATCCACTAACTTGTGAGTTAAAAGGAGGATTGAAAATGCGAAGCGAACTTCTTGATTGGATGGAGATTAATCATGCTCCTCCTGTGATTGGTTCTTTTTTTTGTATTGCCATCCATTGTATGTTATCTATGATTAAGCCCCTGTATTGGAGCAAAATGTATATGGGACCACCTCCTATGATGTAAACCTACTTTTTTAATGTGCTAAATAAAGGTTGTTTTTTTTATTCATTTATCAGTGCCACTGTACTTTTTTCTGTTCCTGGTATGTGGCTTGTTCCATTGCACAGTGTTGCAACTCGCTCAGTGAAGGTCAGGATTCTGCTCTTCTCCCCTTCTGGTTCACTGATACGGCTGTTACACACTCCTGTAGCAGCAGTACTTTGGAGTTATGGATTTCTCAATTGTTTGCAATTAAAATACAATTTATATCTAATTGTTACATTTCAGAAGATATATACCAGAATATGATGATCTTATTGTACATTGTTTCTTAGCAAGAGCTCCCAGGTGTCTTCATTTTGGAGAACCGTCACTCTTTTTGTTGTTCATTTTCACTATTCTGCTGCTACTTCCTCTAACTTTTATAGCTCCGTTTCACAAAGTGAAACTGGGGAACCATCTTAAAGCAACCAGAAATTTGGTGGGTAAATGTAGCCACTAATAAGCAAGCGCTAGCCAGGGTGCTGAGCCAAAATGGGCCGGCTCCTAAGCTTACATTCCTACTTTTCAAATAAAGAGAGCAAGAGAACAAAGAAAATTTGATAATAGGAGTAAATTAGAAAGTTGCTTAACGAACACAAGCAGTGGTAGATTTTAGTTGACTTCCTGTTGGAGGCGGAGCAGGCAGGTAGCTGCAGGTAGCTGCAGGTGCTGTGGAAGTTTCGCGCCTCTGTATGAGGCCCAATTCACCACCAACTGATGCCTTTGTTGCCCTTGGCCACGCACAGGCCTGGGCTATGGGACTTTGACCCGGCACAAGGAAGTCAATATTCTGCAGCCTAATAGTTCACGCCGGCTGGTGCACACCTTTCTTCACTGGAAAGAGTCACTTACAGATACGCCCTGTGGATGGTATACAGAGCCGTATAGGGGTGGCTGTGATCTTTTCTATTGAAATTCATATGATATATAAAAGCTGCTACCCCTAAGTGAATCGCTTTCTTTAAAGATCGACTGGAGCCTACCCGCTTAAAGATTACCTTCCTCAAAACACTGCATATTTCCAGGAGCTGGCCACACAAAACCGCCGCTACAACACTCACCTGGTGGAGCAGTTGTTACCGGCGAGCGGCAAGCTCTTTCTGCTCCTGACCGAGTCCCGAGCTGCTCCCTGAATGGTTCCTGTGGATTGAGTACGCCGGGGAACACTGTTATCGCGAGCAGCAAAGCCGCTCTCCCTGGACGAGAGTTGCGGCTGACGAGAAGTGGGAGCCCCCTGGACGGGCACACAGCCAAAGTGTTGGCACCTCCCCCAACGCGAGGTGCGGTTAGCATCACTATATCGCGGTCCTGGCTACCGCCTGACTGGGGCCTTTTCCAACATGCTTATTGCTTTTGGCTCTTGGATCTCGGAGGTCTAGTCTGAGGGATTTCACAGACGCCCGTTACTGCAGTACATCGCGCAAGGTCATCTGCATCTGTATCACAGTCAGGGGGCCTCTGGCTGCAACAGCTCTCTTCCTAAGTTGGGACTGCACCCGAGGAGGCTCCTATTGCCGGTCCCGAGAGACTACATCCAGGTCTGTTTGTCGGCCTCTTGCCGACGTTAAATCACTTCAAACTCACATGGTATAAAGGCTTAATTTGTGTCGGTATCCTGCTTAGGGTGGCACAAAGACTTTCCACCTTGAATGAACTTACTGGCGGGTCAGGCATTTACATTGGGCTATGTAAACCGCTACCTTAGCAACTTACAGAGGGTACGAGATCGAGAGTGGGGCCAAGGGCGACCAGCCCCAGAGTGGAAGGCCCGGGACTTGTGTCTCAATTATATGTGCTTAACTTGTTTTGTTTGGCCTCATTAGGCAGATAGTTTTTTTGTTCTCTTTTCTTGCCCCAAGGAACAGGGGCTTAGAGAAAAATGCACACATGAGTAATTTTTGATATGCAATGTTATTTGTTATAAAAGCATAAGTGGCTGGTTTTTATAGATCTTTGGTATTTACAGCTAGCTACTATTAGAGGGTACTGAAGCTGAACCCCACATATGATAGATAAATATTGGGCGCTATGTGTACTATGCCACTTTGACCTTACTTATTTAGATATTTAAGTTAACAGCACTGCTCTACTGGTTGCATAAATATAGCCTCCTAGATTAAGTCTTTGCTGTATTGTATTGCTTACCTAATTTTTGACAGGCAACCCCCTTGAGGGAGAGGTACACCCCAAAAATTTACCTAACATAATTATATATTGGTTTAGAAGCTGTGTATTGCACTTTCACACCAGCCTTGTATTTTTTGATAAAAGTTAAACTTCAGGGCATCACGAGAGTCTAAGTGTAACAAAACACTATAATAATTGCAGAGCACTGAGTAGGTTTTTTTCTTTTTTCTATGGTTTTGTTTAATCGAATTGTACTACACAACATGGTTAGTTATTTCACAAAATGCTGTACTTTGTTATAATCTGTTAGGGCACTATAAGTTTCTACATTAAGTACTCAGATCTGACATGCAATGTTATTTGATATAAAAGCATAAGTGGCTGTGTTCTATAGATCTTTGGTATTGACAGTTTGCTACTATTAGAGGGTACTAAAGCTGAACCCCACACATGATAGATAAACGATATAAATTGGGCGCTATAAGTACTATGCTACATTGACCTTACTCATTTAGATATTTAAGTTAACAGCATTGCTTTACTGGTTGTATGAATATAGCCTCTTAGAGTAAGCTTTTGTTGTATTGTATTGCATACCTAATTTTTGACAGGCAACCCTCTTGAGGGAGAGGTACACCCCAAAAACTTACCTAATATAATCATATATTAGTTTAGAAGCTGTGTATTGCACTTCCACATCAGCCTTGTTTTTTTGATAAAAGTTAAATTTTAGGGCATCACGAGAGTCTAAGTGTAACAAAACACTATAATATTTGCAGAGCACTGATTTGGTTTTGCAGGTTTTTTCTTTTTTTTCTATGGTTTTGTTTAAATTGAATTGTATTACACATTATGGTTAGTTGTTCCACAAAATATAGTACTTTGTCACAATCTGCTAGAGCACTATAAGTTTTTGCACTAAGTACCCAGACCTGTCCTCTTTATTATTAAAGACATATATACATCAGCTGTTAGAGCACAGAATAAATCACAGTTACGCTCTGTTCATGGACAAATACATTAATCCAAGAAGTTCACCCTCCAATATGCCCCCTAAAGTAAGGGAGAAAAAGGGGAGCGGCAGGAACCTAGATTCCAGCTTAGCCTCCCCATCGGATAAAAGTGTCTCCAATCCCCCTCCAATCAATCTGGTAGAATTTGCAGCTGAAGTGGCCAAAATACTTACACCCCAATTTGACATGATCAAACAGGAGATCAGGAGCGAGATATCAAACCTCAATTTGGAGGTTAGACAGTTCTCCTCAAGACTAGACGAAATTGAGAATCGGGTCTCAGACCTGGAGGACAGACTCAATGTATTAGAGCCTACAACGGACTCCCATAGCAAAATCATTACGGCCTTGCAGGCTAAAATTGAAGACCTCGAAGACCGATCGAGACGCAACAATCTTAAAGTGATCGGTCTACCCGATTCCCCTGAATTTCAAGACTTAATGAATTTTGCCACTATTATATTACCCCAGGCCTTACAGATCCCGGCTCCTGCTGCTCCCTTTTTGATTGAAAGAGCCCATAGGATAGGTCAAAGACGTGAGCCCAGTGAGGTGGCACGACCAAGGCCGATAATTTTTAAGTTTGTGAACTTCCAAGATAAACTACTATATCTCAAACACTACAGGAAATGTGGCTCTCTTTTCGTGGGCTCCCATAAGCTTTTAGTGTTTCAAGACTTTTCATCTGAAACACTGACTAAGAGAAGAGATATGTCATTTTTTTATGGGAGACTACAGAAAGAGAACTACAATATTAGGCTGATTTACCCTGCAAAGTTAATTGTACAAAAGGATGGCACTACACATACACTTAATAATGTTAGAGAAGCGGAGACCTTCTGTAGGGAAGCAGGTGTACCCTGATTAGGTAGCGAAGTGTTCTAAGTGCAAGTATTTTGAGCCTAGAATGTTAATATTTAGTCACTATATGACTTGTTCATGGAATCATGGTTTTCACAGAGCAGACTATATTAGTTATAGAATTGGTGTCTTTTCTAATTTCTATTTTTGTTATGTTTTTTGGGGGGGGGGCTGGTTAGGTGTCCCAATTGTCCTGGTTTTTTTTTGTTTTTTTTTTCTCGTTTTGCCTCTCCCTCTCGCGATCCTCCACCCCCTTCTCCTCCCCCCCTTGTTGGGCCGCCACCCCCCGGATGGAGGTCCCCTGTCTTGTTCTTGGTTATATAGAACACCTTAACACCCTTCAACGGGTGGGTGACGATATGTTGAAAAATATTAATGGCAGATAGCCTTAAACTATTGTCTTGGAATGTAGGGGGCATTAACTCCCCAATTAAGAGAAAAGCCATAATAAAGCATCTGGGGAAATTCAACCCTGATATAGTTCTCTTACAAGAACTACACCTTAATATTAATGAAATCCCTAAACTTAAATCCAAGTGGGTGGGTGAAGTGGTAGCGGCTCCATTCTCGTCAAGAAAGAGGGGGGTCGCAATCTTGATAAACCGGAAATTAGATTATCAAATAATTAATACGGAGGCCGACCCCGAAGGGAGATTCTTAATACTTGAAGTGAAGGTTAATCATACTAGATATATACTTTGTAACATATACGGTCCAAATCAAATTGACCATACCTTCTGGTCAAATCTTTCTGTAAAACTGCACAATTTTATTGGATTAAATTTAATTATGGCTGGAGATTTCAATCTATTAGCGGACCCCTTGCTAGATAGCTCTAACAAAAGAGCGTTAAACAGTAGAGGCAGAAAAGTACGGATTTTCCGGAAACTATGCTCTCACTTAGGCCTGGTCGATCTATGGCGGGTACAGAATCCGGATGACTCTACATATTCATGTATATCTCACGTCCAGCGTTCATTCTCCCGGCTTGATTATTTTCTGGTATCAGAAACAATGCTTGGCCGGAACTGGGCTACTGGGATCGAAGATATTGTTATCTCCGACCATGCAGTCATATCACTAAAACTCGACGCGGACCTGAGGCGGATGGGAACGAGCTATATTACCTTCCCTAGACATCTCGGTAATAACGTTAAATTTCAGCAGCATTTATGTTTGAAATGGGCTGAATATTTTAACAATAATAGTAACTATATAGACAAAACGGAGATATTTTGGGAAGCCTCTAAGGCCGTCATGCGCGGAGAGATCAAATCCTATACATTCCATTGGTCGAAACATTGTAGTTTAGTGTCTAGACAATTAGCGATCCGCGTTAAAAACACATATAGATCCTATATCAGTAGACACACTAGGGAAAGCTGGGAAGCGTACACCACAGCGAAGACTTTGCGAGACACACATTTGAAACAGGCCAGCGCCCAGGAAGAAATTAGAATGAAAGCCAGATACGGGGGCTTCACGGGCAGATCGGCGAAGTTTCTAGCAAGGTTAGCCAACTCTTCGCCTAGACGGCCTATCACGGCCATCAAAAGTGGGGATAAAAGATTCAAGCGTGTGGATATTGAAAAAGCGTTCTTTGAATTCTTTCAGACATTGTATAGTCAAGATTCCCTTAATTCAGAGAAGAAAGAGGCTTTCTGGAGTAAGATCAAAGTTCCACGTCTACCCACAGAGGCTAGGGACACTATTAACGTGCCCATTACCGAGGAGGAAATTGCGTGGTCAATTAAGAACGCAAAATCTAACAAAGCTGCGGGCCCAGACGCTCTCCCTATTGAATACTATAGAATCCTACAACCACATGTGACCCCTATATTAACTAAACTATTTAATCTCTATTTCTCCGAAAACACTCGATGTTCCACCTCCTTTGCTTCGGCGAACATTTCATTAATCCTTAAAAAGGGCAAGGACCCTGAGTTACCTAGCTCTTATAGACCCATTTCAGTCCTGAACACTGATTATAAACTTTTAGCAGCTATCATAGCCACACGTTTGAAACCCTTTATGGGTGAGCTAATTCATGAGAATCAATCCGGTTTTATGCCCGGACGCAACCCCGTAAAGAATACTAGGAAACTCTTGATATTGCTCGAATCCTGCTGGAATAAATACAAATCTTTAGTACCGGACGATAACATAGATAAGGCCGTCCTATCGGTTGACGCCGAGAAGGCTTTCGATAGGGTCAGTTGGGATCATTTGTTTTATACGCTGGACCGATTTGGGCTTACTGGATCTTTTAATAATTACGTTCACCTAATCTATAGCACTCCCTCCTCGGCGGTGATTATTAACAATTCATCCACACAATATTTTGATCTATCCAGAGGTACTAGACAGGGTTGCCCACTTTCACCCTTTCTGTTTAGCCTCAGTATTGAACCCTTAGCTATTCGTTTACGACAAGAACTGGAGGGGATTCCATGGGCGGAGGAGAAGATGGTGCTTCTCCTATATGCAGACGATCTCCTATTATTCCTATCTAATCTTAAAGTATCTCTCCCTATTCTACAGAGTATTACCCAAGAGTTTGGAGAAATATCTGGATTCAAGATTAATACTTCTAAATCAGAATTAATGTGGTTACATAAAAACTTGCCATCACATATGGAACATCCTTTTCGAGAAGTCTCCCAGATTACATATCTGGGCTTACACCTATCTAGAAACTCTGAGTAATGGTATAGATTAAATCACAGAATAGTATTGGACTCTTGCAAGAAAAAGCTTGATGAATGGGCTAGGTTACCAATCTCTTTAACTGCCAGGGTGACCTTGATTAAATCGGTTATCTTCCCAAAACTCCTTTATGTATTACAAAACATTCCGTGGCTCCTGCATAAAAAAGACATTACTATGTATAATAAAGCTTGTGCGAAATTTCTATGGAATGGCAAGAGACCACGAATTGCCTCCCTTAAACTTATGAATTCCAAATTATCAGCTGGCTTAGCGCTTCCTAATATTCAGATATATAACTTGGTTATTATAGCCAGATTCGCTCTAGATTGGCTAACCGAGAAGGAGCAGATCACATCTTTTCTATGGGAATCTCAGGCCGTAACTCCCTTCCAGTTAAAAGCTCTTCTACATTGCCCTCTCACGTCATTGCCTTCCAATATATTCTATCTAGGCACCTACAAAAATATTATTATGGCCTGGCAAAAGCTATGTACAGAATTGGGCATCTCACCCTATGTCTCACAATATTTACCCATAACGGGTAATCCAGAATTTAGCCCCGGCCTCTACAATCAGATATTTAGAAACTGGGAGGCAAAGGGCCTTCGGACCCTGGGCCAAATGCGAGACACAGAGGGACATGCAGTCACATTCCAGGAAATTGCGACACGATACGCGTTAGGGACACATGAGTTCTATGCCTATCTTCAACTCAGGCACTTTCTCAGGGAGATAAATACAAAACATGGGGACAATTGGACCATGGGAGAATTACAGCCCATGATTATTATATATGCAGCAGGAGCATATGCTATTACGCCTTTATACTCTGTATTAAATCAGAAAGCATCAAACCTGCAAATTAACGAAATGGTCGACAGGTGGTCTGTCCTATTCCCAGAAATTGATGAAGGGGTCATAGTTGGGAGCTTTAAAATAGCTCAACAGGGCTGGGTTCCGACGGCTTGGAGAGAGTCGCAGATAAAAATTGGGCTGCAGAGATATCTTACACCTGCGGTCCTCTCTAAATGGTACAAAACAAGGGTGCTTTGCTCCAGATGTTCAGCCCTAGGGGCAGACTTATTCCACTGTCTATGGAGCTGCACTAAAATATGCCAATATTGGGGAAAAATTACATTTTGGATGATGATGGTTTTGAAATTGGAGCACAAACTTTCCTCAATTGAAATCTTCTTTTTGGTAAAATTCCAGGGTATCAATAAGAACTATAGCCTGATAAATACTATTATATTAACAGCACGTTCCCTCATTTTTAAAGCATGGAAAGCGTCACTGGCCCCTACTATGGCCCAACTTAAACTGGCACTGTGTAACCAATTTATATCAGAACAGTTTAATATGCCATTCCCACAAGACAAACATTTAGGAGCATTTTTTTAAAAATGGGAACCATTTTTAAGATCCCTGCCTTTACTGCAACAAAAAAAATTAATCAAACCAGTTAGAAATTCGGAATTTGTCCAGATCAATGTCTTAGCGGGCCACTTCCCCGAAGACTGGGTAACGGACGCCGATTGAGATGGCTGAGGGGGAGGGGGGGGGATTGAGAGACGGGGAGGATTATAACTATTATGGGTTTTTTTTGTTTTTTTTTATATTTGCCCAGGCCGACATGAGTTGTCTTGCCCCAATAGGGGGGGGGGGGGGAAGGGGGAAAATTCACGAGACAAGGAAGGACTAGCTAATATATAAAGGTTTTATCAGGTTATTTCATGCATTTTTTTTTTTTTTTTTTTATGTTTCATTTTCACTGTTAGTTGATTTAAACACATGTGTCCTAATATAATTTTGATTGATTGGAATGATATAATAGGCACTCTTTCTTCTTGTTTTATACCTATACAGCTGTATTTTTTATATTATGTATATTCACTGTGACATATGTTTTTATATTTGGTATATTATTGTCCTTCTCTGTCTTTGTAAAAAGAAAATAAAAAAAAAAGAAAGTTGCTTAAAATTGCATGCTCTATCAGAATCGCAAAAGAAAACAAATTGTTTTAGTATCCCTTTAAAAATATATATCATTAAACAAAAAATAACAAAAATGTGAATATGAAATAGAAACAGATCTTTTCAATTCACATAAAAGGAGTTAAATGCAATTAAGCATTTAAACTCGGGGGTGTAAGGTATTAAACTTATAATTCAGTTCAGCCTCTCTAAACAATAAATCGTGTTCAAAATGACCCCTTCCGGGTTTTCATTACTTTACAGATGCCTCAAAACTGCAATGTTCTTGTATCCCTATTATGAACCTCTTGATAAAGTCTATATCCCTATTATGAACCTCTTGATAAAGTCTATATATGTTGTCTCCCTTCTCAATTTCCCAGAGGTGAAGTCTAATGCTTTCCTTTAAAATTCTGGTAGTTTCACCTATGTATTGTTTTGGTTGTGAGCAGAGGCATTGTAAACAGATGACACCGTCATCTATACTATCTAATAGTCTTATTAATTTTAAACACCTCTTTAGTACTGATATAACAACTTAACCTTACTATTATGATGACAAGCTTTACATAAATGTCAAAAAAACATAATTTATGCTTACCTGATAAATTTATTTCTCTTGTAGTGTATCCAGTCCACGAATCATCCATTACTTGTGGGATATTCTCCTTCCCAACAGGAAGTTGCAAGAGGATCACCCACAGCAGAGCTGCTATATAGCTCCTCCCCTAACTGCCATATCCAGTCATTCGACCGAAACAAACAGAGAAAGGAGAAACCATAGGGTGCAGTGGTGACTGTAGTTTAATTAAAATTTAGACCTGCCTTAAAATGACAGGGCGGGCCGTGGACTGGATACACTACAAGAGAAATAAATTTATCAGGTAAGCATAAATTATGTTTTCTCTTGTTAAGTGTATCCAGTCCACGGATCATCCATTACTTGTGGGATACCAATACCAAAGCTAAAGTACACGGATGATGGGAGGGACAAGGCAGGGATTAAGCGGAAGGAACCACTGCCTGAAGAACCTTTCTCCCAAAAACAGCCTCAGAAGAAGCAAAAGTATCAAATTTGTAAAATTTTGAAAAGGTGTGAAGCGAAGACCAAGTCACGGCCTTGCAAATCTGTTCAACAGAGGCCTCATTTTTAAAGGCCCAGGTGGATCGAAGCCAAAAGGAAAGAGAGGTTGCTGAAGCTTTTTGACCTCTCCTCTGTCCAGAGTAAATGACAAACAAGGTAGATGTTTGACGAAAATCTTTAGTAGCTTGTAAGTAAAACTTCAAGGCACGGACTACGTCCAGATTATGTAAAAGACAATGTTGATTGATATTCTTGTTAGAAACCACCTTAGGTAAAAACCCAGGTTTGGTACGCAGAACTACCTTATCTGCATGAAAAATCAGATAAGGAGAATCACATTGTAAGGCAGATAACTCAGAGACTCTCCGAGCCGAGGAAATAGCCATCAAAAAAAGAACTTTCCAAGATAAAAGTTTAATATCAATGGAATGAAGGGGTTCAAACGGAACTCCTTGAAGAACTTTAAGAACCAAGTTTAAGCTCCACGGGGGAGCAACAGGTTTAAACACAGGCTTAATTCTAACCAAAGCCTGACAAAATGCCTGGACATCTGGAACCTCTGCCAGACGCTTGTGCAAAAGAATAGACAGAGCAGAAATCTGTCCCTTTAAGGAACTAGCTGATAATCCTTTGTCCAAACCCTCTTGGAGAAAGGACAATATCCTAGGAATCCTAACCTTACTCCATGAGTAATTCTTGGATTCACACCAATAAAGATATTTACGCCATATCTTGTGGTAGATTTTCCTGGTGACAGGCTTTTGTGCCTGTATTAAGGTATCAATGACTGACTCGGAGAAGCCACGCTTTGATAGAATCAAGCGTTCAATCTCCATGTAGTCAGTCTCAGAGAAATTAGATTTGGATGATTGAAAGGACCTTGTATTAGAAGGTCTTGTCTCAGAGGCAGAGTCCATGGTGGAAAGGATGACATGTCCACCATGTCTGCATACCAGGTCCTGCGTGGCCACGCAGGCGCTATCAGAGTCACCAATGCTCTCTCCTGTTTGATTTTTGTAATCAGTCGAGGGAGCAGAGGAAACGGTGGAAACACATAAGCCAGGTTGAAGAACCAAGGCGCTGCTAGAGCATCTATCAGCGTTGCTTCTGGGTCCCTGGACCTGGATCCGTAACAAGGAAGCTTGGCATTCTGGCGAGACGCCATGAGATTCAACTCTGGTTTGCCCCAACGATGAATCAATTGAGCAAACACCTCCGGATGGAGTTCCCACTCCACCGGATGAAAAGTCTGACGACTTAGAAAATCCGCCTCCCAGTTCTCTACGCCTGGGATATGGATCGCTGGCAGGTGGCAAGAGTGAGTCTCTGCCCAGCGAATTATCTTTGAGACTTCTAACATCGCTAGGGAACTCCTGGTTCCCCCTTGATGGTTAATGTAAGCCACAGTCGTGATGTTGTCAAACTGAAATCTGATGAACCTCAGTGTTGCTAACTGAGGCCAAGCCGGAAGAGCATTGAATATTGCTCTTAACTCCAGAATATTTATTGGGAGGAGTTTCTCCTCCTGAGTCCACGATCCCTGAGCCTTCAGGGAGTTCCAGACTGCACCCCAACCTAGAAGGCTGGCATCTGTTGTTACAATCGTCCAATCTGGCCTGCGAAAGGACATACCCTTGGACAGATGGACCCGAGATAGCCACCAGAGAAGAGAATCTCTGGTCTCTTGATCCAGATTTAGTAGAGGGGACAAATCTGAGTAATCCCCATTCCACTGACTTAGCATGCATAATTGCAGCAGTCTGAGATGCAGGCGCGCAAATGGCACTATGTCCATTGCCGCTACCATTAAGCCGATTACTTCCATGCACTGAGCCACTGACGGGCGTGGAATGGAATGAAGGACACGGCAAGCATTTAGAAGTTTTGATAACCTGGACTCCATCAGGTAAATTTTCATCTCTACAGAATCTATAAGAGTCCCTAGGAAGGAGACTCTTGTGAGTGGGGATAGAGAACTCTTTTCCTCATTCACTTTCCACCCATGCGACCTCAGAAATGCCAGAACTATCTCTGTATGAGACTTGCCAATTTGAAAGCTTGACGCCTGTATCAGGATGTCGTCTAGATAAGGAGCCACCGCTATGCCTCGCGGTCTTAGAACCGCCAGAAGTGAGCCCAGAACCTTTGTAAAAATTCTCGGAGCTGTAGCCAACCCGAAGGGAAGAGCTACAAATTGGTAATGCCTGTCTAGAAAGGCCAACCTTAGGAACCGATGATGATCTTTGTGAATCGGTATGTGAAGGTAGGCATCCTTTAAGTCCACTGTGGTCATGTACTGACCCTCTTGGATCATGGGTAGGATGGTCCGAATAGTTTCCATTTTGAATGATGGAACTCTGAGGAATTTGTTTAAGATCTTTAGATCCAAAATTGGTCTGAAGGTTCCCTCTGTCTTGGGAACCACAAACAGATTTGAATAAAAACCCTGTCCTTGTTCCATCCGCGGAACTGGATGGATCACTCCCATTACTAGGAGGTCTTGCACACAGCTTAGGAATGCCTCTTTCTTTATCTGGTTTGCTGATAACCTTGAAAGATGAAATCTCCCTTGTGGAGGAGAAGCTTTGAAGTCCAGAAGATATCCCTGAGATATGATCTCCAACGCCCAGGGATCCTGAACATCTCTTGCCCAGGCCTGGGCGAAGAGAGAAAGTCTGCCCCCCACTAGATCCGTTTCCGGATAGGGGGCCATTCCTTCATGCTGTCTTGGGGGCAGCAGCAGGTTTTCTGGCCTGCTTGCCCTTGTTCCACGACTGGTTAGGTTTCCAGGCCTGTCTGGAATGAGCAACAGTTCCCTCTTGTTTTGAAGCAGAGGAAATTGATGCTGCTCCTGCCTTGAAATTTCGAAAGGCACGAAAATTATACTGTTTGGCCTTTGATTTGGCCCGGTCCTGAGGAAGGGTATGACCCTTACCTCCAGTAATGTCAGTAATAATTTCCTTCAAGCCAGGCCCGAATAAGGTCTGCCCCTTGAAAGGAATGTTGAGTAACTTAGACTTTGAAGTCACGTCAGCTGACCAGGATTTAAGCCATAGCACCCTACGCGCCTGGATGGCGAATCCGGAATTCTTAGCCGTTAGTTTAGTCAAATGAACAATGGCATCAGAAACAAATGAGTTAGCTAGCTTAAGTGTTCTAAGCTTGTCAATAATTTCAGTCAATGGAGCTGTATGGATGGCCTCTTCCAGGGCCTCAAACCAGAATGCCGCCGCAGCAGTGACAGGCGCAATGCATGCAAGAGGCTGTAAAATAAAACCTTGTTGAATAAACATTTTCTTAAGGTAACCCTCCAATTTTTTATCCATTGTATCTGAAAAAGCACAACTGTCCTCAACCGGGATAGTGGTGCGCTTTGCTAAAGTAGAAACTGCTCCCTCCACCTTAGGGACCGTCTGCCATAAGTCCCGTGTAGTGGCGTCTATTGGAAACATTTTTCTAAAAATAGGAGGTGGGGAAAAGGGCACACCCGGTCTATCCCACTCCTTGCTAATAATTTCTGTAAGCCTTTTAGGTATAGGAAAAACATCAGTACACACCGGCACCGCATAGTATTTATCCAGCCTACACAATTTCTCTGGTACTGCAACTATGTTACAGTCATTCAGAGCAGCTAATACCTCCCCAAGCAATACACTGAGGTTCTCAAGCTTAAATTTAAAACTAGAAATCTCTGAATCAGGTTTCCCCGAATCAGAGATGTCACCCACAGACTGAAGCTCTCCGTCCTCATGTTCTGCATATTGTGACGCAGTATCAGACATGGCTCTTACAGCATTTGCGCGCTCTGTATCTCTTCTAACCTAAGAGCTATCGCGCTTGCCTCTTAATTCAGGCAATCTGGATAATACCTCTGACAGGGTATTATTCATGATTGCAGCCATGTCCTGCAAGGTAATCGCTATGGGCGTCCCTGATGTAATTGGCGCCATATTAGCGTGCGTCCCCTGAGCGGGAGGCGAAGGGTCTGACACATGGGGAGAGTTAGTCGGCATAACTTCCCCCTCGACAGAACCCTCTGGTGACAATTCTGATCTTTACTGTTTAAGGTGAAATCAATACATTTAGTACACATTCTCCTATGGGGCTCCACCATGGCTTTCAAACATAATGAACAAGTAGGTTTCCTCTGTGTCAGACATGTTTAAACAGACTAGCAATGAGACTAGCAAGCTTGGAAAACACTTTAAAACAAGTTTACAAGCAATATAAAAAACGTTACTGCGCCTTTAAGAAACACAAATTTTGTCAAAATTTGAAATAACAGTGAAAAAAGGCAGTTACACTAACAAAATTTTTACAGTGTATGTAACAAGTTAGCAGAGCATTGCACCCACTTGCAAATGGATGATTAACCCCTTAATACCAAAAACGGAATAATAAATGACAAAAACGTTTTTTTAACAGTCACAACAACTGCCACAGCTCTACTGTGGCTTTTTACCTCCCTCAAATACGACTTTGAAGCCTTTTGAGCCCTTCAGAGATGTCCTGGATCATGCAGGAAGAAGTTGGATGTCTCTGTCTGTAATCTTTGCTGCGCAAAAAAGCGCTAAAATAGGCCCCTCCCACTCATATTACAACAGTGGAAAGCCTCAGGAAACTGTTTCTAGGCAAAATTCAAGCCAGCCATGTGGAACAAAACTAGGCCCCAATAAGTTTTATCACCAAACATATATAAAAACGATTAAACATGCCAGCAAACGTTTTATATTACACTTTTATAAGAGTATGTATCTTATATTTTACTTACATTACTCTGGTATCAGCAGCATTTTCTAGCAAATTCCATCCCTAGAAAAATATTAACTGCACATACCTTATTGCAGGAAAACCTGCACGCCATTCCCCCTCTGAAGTTACCTCACTCCTCAGAATATGTGAGAACAGCAATGGATCTTAGTTACTTCTGCTAAGATCATAGAAAACGCAGGCAGATTCTTCTTCTAAATACTGCCTGAGATAAACAGTACGCTCCGGTACCATTTAAAAATAACAAACTTTTGATTGAAGAAATAAACTAAGTATAAAACACCACTCTCCTCTTACAACCTCCATCTTTGTTGAGAGTTGCAAGAGAATGACTGGATATGGCAGTTAGGGGAGGAGCTATATAGCAGCTCTGCTGTGGGTGATCCTCTTGCAACTTCCTGTTGGGAAGGAGAATATCCCACAAGTAATGGATGATCCGTGGACTGGATACACTTAACAAGAGAAAAAAACATGCCACTCATTCTCTAACATGTCCACATCTTTCAAAACGCTATCTCTTTTTATATAGACACTAGGTGCCAATATATCTTTAATATTTTTAGCATTCTTATATAAACATGAGGTCTGCTACCTTTAAATACTTAATCAAGTTGAAATATATGCCAGTGCTTTCTAATAATATTCTCCATCTTTCGGTGTTGGGAGTTAATAGTTTGTGATAAACGGCTCAATAATTAATCTCTCATTCTATTCCTTACTAGCCTCCTTCTATCTTTATTCCTAAATTCTTCTACAACTTAATTTACCTTTTCTATATTATAACCCCTCTCATGAAACTTCTGTTCTAAAATCGACACCGAACATTTATACATTTCAAGACCATAAACATTGTCACTTTCAGGATGCTACTAATCCATTCATGCAAATGACAGCTAGTTAAATGAATATTATTATTGGTGTTAACCTTTTTAAAGTGGGAACTCATAACAATCTGATCATAAATTACTTCAATATCCAAGTCTAGAAATGTTATTTTACTTTCATTGATGTTATCCGTAAAAATAAATTCCATATATACAATCTAACACATTTGAGATATGAAAGTTTCCGAAAAAATCCTTTCCCCTTCCAGACAATCAAAATATCATCTATATATCTCTTAAATTTGGCCCCAGCAAAGGAGGTAGGATAAACAAAACTTAAGAAAAATTTCATGGAGTGTCCATGAATTGCAAAACAAAATAAAAATGTTAACAAATTTGAATTTTAAATGCATTCAAGGGGGTAGATTTATCAAGCAGTGGATGTTGCAATCTATCCTCGAAGTTTCACGTCTGCCTGAAACTTAAGTTAAGAAGCTGCTCCTTAACTCATCTGCCACCTCTGAGGTGGTGGACAGCAATCATCCCGATCGGATACGATTGGCTGCGAATGTGCAGGGGCGGCATTGCACAAGCATTTCACCAGAAATGCTTGTGCAATGATAAATGTCGACAGCTTATGCTGTCGGCATTTATCAATGTCGGGTGTCTGCCAGACATTTGATAAATTTAAAACTATGATTATTTTTTGTTGCATATACAGACAAATGGCTCTAATGTCCTTTAAAAAAAACATCTTCACCAGATAAGAAAAACATTTGCATGTAGCACAGGCACAAACATATAGGGAAACACCCTTAGTTTTTTAAACATTTCCTATTATGCTTTAATGTTGCCAACAATATATAGGGCTTCATTTCTTATTTAATGGGTAGACAAGGTTCCCAGTTAGGAAACCTGTCAGCCAATGTTTACGGTGCTGTTAGTCTGCTGCTCACATATGTCATTGCACAAGAAATTTCTTCCTCAGCACTGCCCCCCTTCTCTCACATCAGAGAAGGGCCCGTCAATCACCCCGGATGACTGAGTTTGGGATTATTTCACTCTTATGACAGTTGCTTCTTAATGAGCAAGCCTCCACCAAAAGGGTTCCAAAGCAGCATCCACCCATGGGGGTAGATTTATCAATTGTGGGATGGACATCGCTAAATTCCGACAGCATACACTGTCGACATTTATCATTGCTCAAGCATTTCTGGTGAAATGCTTGTGCAATGCCGCCCCCTGCATATTCGCGGACAATTGACCGCTAGCAGGGGGGTGTCAATCATCCTGAAAGTATCTGATCGGGATGATTGCTGTCCGCCACCTCAGAGGTGGCGGATGAGTTAAGCAAAGGAGATAGGATAAACAACACTTAAGAAAAATTTCATGGAGTGTCCATGAATGGCAAAACAAAAATGTTAACTGACTGTTAACAAATTTGAACTTTAAATGCATTCAAGGGGTAGATTTATCAAGCAGTGGATGCTGCAATCTACACCCGAAGTTTCAGGTCCGCATTAAACTTAAGTTAAGAACCAGCGGTCGTAAGACGGACATGAAACTTCTGAGGTAGATTGCAGCATTACGCTGCTTGATAAATCTACCCCATTGTGTCAATACTGAAAATGGAGCCCATAATATCATTACTGAAAACAGAAAGTCCTGTTTAGGGTTACGCACAGCTTACTGTGTTTACTGGCTGTTATGTACTTATGATTGATAAATGCTTATTGCTTAATGAGTTTGTTTAAGTAAGATCTTCATTAGGAACGCTGAAGTGTTCTTGCAACTCTCACTGTAGCTCTTTACCTCTGCCAAACTCACATAGCTATCTCATTATTGCTATACTTGCAAAGCTATCTTGAAATCCAAGGCGAAATATATAAAACTAGAAATGAATACAAATACAGTTTTACAATTTATGATCTGTCTTACATCCTGGATTAAAGGAATGTGAAAGCCCATTATTTATACTCTACAGCCACAATATTATGTAGGAATGTTATGTCCTTTTAAATTTAGAGAGACTTCTAACACTTTGGCCTCTAGTTATCAATGTCTGTCGGACCTGATCCGACAGAGCGGATCAGGTCCGACAGACATCGCTGAATACGGCGAGCAATACGCTTGCCGTATTCAGCATTGCACCAGCAGCTGCTGGTGCAACACCGCCCCCTGCAGACTCATGGCCAATAGGCAGCCAGCAGGGGGGTGTCAATCAACCCGATCGTACTCAGAGCAGGTGGACAGGTTATGGAGCAGTGGTCTTTGTGACCGCTGCTTCATAACTGCTGTTTCTGGCGAGTCTGAAGACTCGCTAGAAACAGGGGCCATCAAGCTCCTTACGGAGCTTGATAACTAGAGACCAGTCTTTGTAAACGAACACTGTCTATTTTTCCTGAAAAATTTAGTAACTAACATGAGAAAAAAATAGATTATCCTTGTTTTGTAATAGAATAATCATGATTTTATTAATAAACCATAAGGGAATATTTTGTCTTTCTTTACTCCACAGCAGACAAAACACAGTCGAATAGCATAACCAATAAATGCATAATACATGGACAATGCAAAGGCACTTAGTTTGAATTTCATATGAGTAGATTTTTTTCTGAGAAATTTCCCTCCCTCTGCATCATGTGACAGCCATCAGTCAATCATAAAATGCGTATACATATATTCTATGAACCCTGCACATGCTCAGTAGGATCTGGTGCCTCAGAACGTTTGCATATAAAAATATTGTGCATATTTAGATGTTAGATATTTAGAAGTTGTTTAAAATTGTGTGCTCTATCTGAATCATGAAAGTTTAATTTTGAGTCCCTTTAATAAGCATTAATAGAAACAAAAATGAATCAGTACTGATACGTCTAGAAATATAAGAAATACAGAAAAAAAACAGCAAATAAAAATGTGATATTTGAATAAGGGCATTCTTTAAGCCAATTGTGTAAAAGGCAATCTGAGTACAATTAATCTTTTAATTTATGTAAAGAAGAAACACAACTGGTGGAAAACAACACAAACTGTACTGTAAGCTGTCCAAAAAATGAGTATGAGAACAAAGATTTAACCATTATGATAAACTAAGAATGCAAAAGGAACCCAAAATATTTAGACATTTATGTTGTTATCTATAATTTTGAAGATAAAAGTATTCCTGAATCTAAAGGGACATTAAAAACATTTTTATAGCTGTATCTGAAATGAATCACTACATTGCTTAAGATATGCATAAAATGTGCTTTAAAGAGTATTTGAAAATGTATTTTGTTGGAACAATTTACATTGTTTTGCAGTCCAGGGGCCCCTTGGGAAGCCTCATGACTTGACTAGGTTATCTTATCGCTTTTACTGTAGCCAACTAAAGACAGAGGGGCTAATTTATCAAGGGCCGAATGGCCCCTTATGCCCCTGTTTCCACGCGAGCCTTCAGGCTCGACAGAAACGCAGTTATGAAGCAGCGGTCTTAAGAGTGATGCTCCTTAACTGGTCTGCTGCCTCTGAGGCTGCGGACATATATCCGCCCGATCCTATAAGATCAGGTTGATTGAGGGGGTACCCTGCTAGCGGCTGATTGGCCGCGAATCTGCAGGGGGTGGCATTGAACAAGCAGCTTACCAGAACTGCTTTTGCAATTTTAAATGCCGACAGCGCATGCTGTTGGCATTCAGCGATGTCTGTCGGTCATGATATGCTACAGCCCCAGAGTGATATAAAACAGTCTGTTTCCTTGTTGTAATAAAAGCAGTGGTTTATACTTAAAGGGACATGAAATCCAATTTTTTTCTTTCATGGTTCAGATAGCATGTGCAATTTTAAATAACTTTCAAATTGATATCTATTATCTAATTTGTTTAGTTCTCTTTGTATCATTTGTTGAAAAGTATACTTAGGTAGGCACAGAAGCTGCTGATTGGTGGCTGCACATATATCTCTTGTCATTGGCTTTCAGCTAGCTCCCTGTAGTGTATTACTGTTAATTCAACAAAGGATACCAAGAGAATGAAGCAAATTAGATAATAGAAATTAATTGCAAAGTTATATAAAATTGTATGATCTTTGAGTCATATAAGAAAAAAAATTGGTTTCATGTCCCTTTAATAAAAATCATTATATAATGTATATACAAGGAATATATATGTGTGTTGGAGAGATTGTGGCAAAACCGGGTCATTAAGTCATATTTGGTGGGATTGTAAGGTACTCAAACCATTTTGGTCACAAATAATACATCACATGAACATGGCCCTACTAACCTATCCCCCTTAGTTATCTTACTTAACTATCCACCCAAACTTACATGCAAATATAAATTAACCTTATTTAAGATAATGTTGAACTGCGCCAACGAGATATTGGAAAACACCTCAAATTCCCTCCTTCTTAGAATGGAAACAACTAGTTGCAAAAACTAGAAAAAAATCATTACGTTAAAATGAGAAAACTAGACTTCTTTCTCAAAGTTGAATTCTACTGGAAGGAAACTACCTAAAACATCATGTTCTCAATGGTAGTGATCTCACCTGGATATCCCTTACACAAATCACTCCCACCTAACTCTACGTTCATAATTAGATTAAGTAAAGTAAAATTCTTAACTGTGATTACCTGTAATACTACATTTACTTCAAGGAAACAACTTAATTATAACGTTTTAGTCTATATAATACAATGAAGCAAAAAGTAAAAAGTCCTGGAAGCATCTGTAGTGATAAAACCAGCTTTATTCTAAATGCATTGATCTTTAAAATGAAGTGTACAGAAAAAACACAGAAATACTGGCCGGTCTTACGCGTTTCTGTGGTGCCGTATTCATAGACCTAACAACTGTTGGCCAGGTAAGCTTAAAAACCCTGTTAAGCGATTTCATTGGATAATACTTAAAAAGAAGAAAAACTCCTCCCACAATCCTGTTTTAAGAGTGTTACAAATCAATTAACAATGTATTGCAGCACTTAAGATGTTTTACAAAAAAATCAATAGTTACATATAGCAAGTATAGAATCATAAATAACGTTATTGCGATTTAACTAGTACATGGTATAAGCATACAAAGGCATATACTTGCAAAAAAGGAAAAGTTAACAACGTGGGTAGCAGAAACAGCAATCATAACAAAGTTACAAAGCCCCCAACAAGTTTAAAGGGACACTGAACCCAATGTTTTTCTTTCGTGATTCAGATAGAGCATGCAATTTTAAGCAACTATCTAATTTACTCCTGTTATCAAATTTTCTTCATTCTCTTGGTATCTTTATTTGAAATGCAAGAATGTAAGTTTAGATGCCGGCCCATTTTTGGTGAACAACCTGGGTTGTTCTTGCTGATTGGTGGACACATTCATCCACCAATGAATAAGTGCTTTCCAGGGTCCTGAACTAAACAAATAGCTTAGATGCCTTCTTTTTCAAATAAACATAGAAAGAGTACAAAGAAAAACTGATAATAGGAGTAAATTAGAAAGTTGTTTAAAATTGCATGCTCTATCTGAATCATGAAAGAAAACATTTGGGTTCAGTGTCCCTTTAATGATGAATTAAGATAGAAACCATGATAAAGAACATATCGAATAATGACACATAATGGTTCTTTCTCTATGAAAATGTCACTCTATATAAAGTGACCATGGTATACAAATGGGCTAGTTAAAACAATATAAAGGAAGAGAAAGTGGAGGCTATAAAAATGTATATCTACAGTATATGAGGACGAAATAAACATAGGAAAATTAAAGAAACATCTAAAAAAATAAAAAATGATATGGATGTCAGTGGCAAAAAAGATTTATATAAAAATATAATTCCAATACTAGGAACATAAAATATATAATTGCCATAATTACAAAATATAAATTGGTTTAATGTTTAGAGTTTAAATTATTTCCAATGGTTGATAATATCGTACTCTGAGTTAAAACCCAGAGGTACCTTTGTTTTCAATTTAAATATCCAGAATACCTCCTGTTTAGACAAGAGGTATTCTCTGTCCCCACCTCTTTTAGGACATTTGACAGTTTCTATTGCCCTCCACTTAAAGCTATCTACACATTTCTGGTGAAAATCCAAAAAATTTATGGATAGTGCAGAACAGCGTTGTTCGTTAGTGATATGCCCTAAGTGCTCTTGTATGCGTGATCCAACGCATCTAGTGGTTATGCCCACGTACTGAATTTGATGTTCAGTGCACTCAATAAGGTATATCACATAGGTGGTCAAACAATTGATACATCCTTTAATGGTAAAGTGTTGCCCAGTGACAGATGAGTTAAAGTCGTTACCTGCAATTAAAAAGGTCACATGATTTGCACCACATCTAAAGGTACCATGAGAACTAAGCCAAGATCTATTGGAGAATCAGAAGAAATATTATCAAAGCGCCAAATAACAATGGCAGGGTCTGAATAATATGAAATAAATTTTATTCAAACAGTTGCATTTGAATAAAAGATTAAAACAATGTGACAGTTTGGACAATTTAATGAAGGATATAAACAATGTGACTATTTTAAATAATGTGACAATTTTAAAACCGATGTTGATTAAAACAATGTTACAATTAAAACAAATAAGCGAGGATCCAAGATTTTACAATATTTAAAAACCCAACTTCTTGGGAGACAGCAAGAGTTTGCAATAAAAAATATACAAATAACAAGTGACTTCCTATATGTAGGCCTATGGGCGTGTTGGAGCGGTGTTCTTAATGCCTTATATCTAAGGGATTTAATGTGTCTTATCCTAGTATTTTCAGAATTCATTTGATGAAAGGTATAAATGCTTGAGTGAAAAAATTATATAATAAACTTGATGTGAAATAATATGTGTCAGAGTCAATGGTGTGTTGAAAAACAAAACAATGATTTTGGAAAATAGTGAAATCTTAGTTAAATCTGAACTAAGGAGAAGTTTAGAATAATCATTAGAGTAATTTATAAAATCTTAAACTTCAACCACCCTTGAAATATAAGGAATGTAGAACAAATTATGCTTTCCATTTTTTGAGCGAGAAAATTTGATGACCTGGTGAAATCATTTCTGTTCCCAAAAATAAACTGATGGTCCCCGATACACACTGACGGAAATAATAACAAGAGAAGATATCCTTTCTTCTTCTTGAACCCACCCTGATGAATGACTAAAAGAGTTTTGATGTTTCTTAATCTGACCTGGCGAGAATTAAACCAGAAAACCAAACAATGGCATAAGAATGAAAACAGGACGTGCGTGCAAGAGCTCTCCCTTTGTATCTCTTCTCTGACCTAAATGTGAATCTATTTATAGTTGTCCATATTGTAATAGTGATCCCAGCCTCTCCTGAGCTCACTACACATATATGTCATACCATTAGACATATCTGTTAAAATTCTTGACCACTACCATGGTAAACACCACGGGTGAATCTAATCCAGATTTAACATTTTTATCCTCTCACATAGGATGATCAATATGAATAGCCTCATACATATAAGTCTTGCACACCAAGATAAAGTAACTTTTGAGTAATCACTAATAAAAGCAACTAGTCAAAATATATATAGAACATTGACTAGAAAAGGAACAACTTTTTGCAATTCCCTTTGAAAATCTCTTCCGACATTCGAGATTATAACTATCCCCCCTACAAATTTTAATATGTCTCTGCAGATTAGTTTCATTATATCTTTTCAGGCTAAATAGAAACTGAAAACCAACAAGTACCGCAAGAATACTCAAGTTCTACATATATTAAAAAAGATAAAATAGCTAGCCACTTTGAAATATTGATATATTCCCTTTTTCCATCACATATTTGAATATAAGTTTTTTAAAAAGAGATTTTTCAAGTTTTTTCAAGAAATTTACTAAAACATTTTTTATAAAGTTCAACAAATATTGGAGAATCATAAATATTGGTTTTATAATACTAAGTGTATTATACAATAAACCCGTTTTTCAAGTTGTGATATACTTTGAAAAACCACAGACGAGTAGTCATATAAGATCAACATTAGGCAATAATGTTTGATCATAAGCACAAGGAACATTGTACAGGGTCTACTTTCCTAGAAGGCTGTCATGTTAAAAACTTAAATCCATTATTGTGAAGTAAATATTTCGTGTCACACTCTGTATAAAGTCCTGTTAATACACTTTTAGATGATACATATAGGACTTATACACACTCTGGAATACTGTTGCAATTTAAGATCTAAATCTATGTGTTATAAAGGACTATTAAGTTCTCACACAATCTGATATCCTTTATATATAATAGTTGGCACTATTGAAAACTTCAACACAACGATCTCTCTCGCATCACATTCACAGAAACCAATAGAATTTTGTAACTCATTACACACCTCCGAATTTAACCAACCGTTAACTAGTGTGGACATTTTCTGGCATCCAATAGGCAGGCTGGAAAAACGGACAAGCAGTCCTGTAACCACAGTTACCCATAACATCATCAATGGCCAATAGAGCGGATATCTTATAACCCGCCCCCTATCTAGCCAATCGGAAGGATCTATGTGTATAAGGCTAACCAATAGGGGAATACACATAGTAAAGCCATAAGTGATCCGCGAAAAAATTGTCCCACAACTATTCAAAATAAATAAAACAAATAGGGATGAAGCTATTGAGAAAAATGCCTCAAAATCTGAGAAATAATACACGGCATCTAAGAAACATAAGAAATATCAGAGTTACGCGAAACCGGAAGTGGTGAGGTTCACTTCCGGTATAACGAAAAATTGGTAATTAACAATAAAGGTATATAAAGACTCCAATTATATTAAAAAAACAGTCTTGATAAAGGTCAGTGGATGACCGAAACGCGTTGACTGGTGAGTGACATTCTGGTATTATTATCCTTTTCTCCAACATTGGTGTGTCCGGTCCACGGCGTCATCCTTACTTGTGGGAATATCTCTTCCCCAACAGGAAATGGCAAAGAGTCCCAGCAAAGCTGTCTATATAGTCCCTCCTAGGCTCCGCCCACCCCAGTCATTCTCTTTGCCGTTGCACAGGCAACATCTCCACGGAGATGGTTAAGAGTATGTGGTGTTTAGTTGTAGTTTTTTATTCTACTATCAAGAGTTTATTATTTTAAAATAGTGCTGGTATGTACTATTTACTCTGAAACAGAAAAAGATGAAGAGTTCTGTTTGTGAGAGGAAGATGATTTTAGCAGACAGTAACTAAAATCATTTGCTGTTTCCACATAGGACTGTTGAGATGAAGTAACTTCAGTTGGGGGAAACAGTTAGCAGACTTTTCTGCTTAAGGTATGACTAGCCATATTTCTAACAAGACTGTGTAATGCTGGAAGGCTGTCATTTCCCCTCATGGGGACCGGTAAGCCATTTTCTTAAACAGAATAAAGGGCTTAATATGGGCTATAAAACTGGTAGACACTTTTATGGGCAAAATCGATTGCTTTATTTGGGCATTTTATACATGTTTATGCTTTTAATTCACACTTATAAGCTTGGGGAACGTTTTTTTAACGTCAGGCACTGTGTTAGTCACCTTTCCAGTCAGGAAGGGCCTTCCCAGTTGTAGGCTGAGCCTCATTTTCGCGCCATTACTGCGCAGTTACTTTTGAGAGCAAGACATGCAGATGCATGTGTGAGGATCTGAAAGTAGTTGGAAAAGTTCCTAGAAGGCTTCATTTGGTATCGTATTTCCCCCTGGGTTTGGTAAAGTCGCAGCAAAGGCTGTAGCTGGGACTGTAGAGGGGTGAAAACTGTAACCGGCTCCGGTTTCTTTATTTTAAGGGTTAAAGCTCTCCTTCATACTTTTTCACATATTCAGTAATAAAGTGTGCACTGTTTAAAATTTAAAGAGACAGTAACGGTTTTGTTTAAAACGTTTTTTTGTACTTTCTTGACAAGTTTAAGCCTGTTTAACATGTCTGCACCTTCAGATAAGCTATGTTCTATATGTTTGAAGATCAATGTGTGTCCCCCTTCAAAATTGTGTGATAATTGTGCCATAGCGTCCAAACAAAGTAAGGACAGTATTGCCACAGATAGTAAAGTTGCCCAAGATGATTCATCAGATGAAGGGAGTAGACATAGTTCTAGATCATCTCCTTCTGTGTCTACACCAGTTTTGCCCACGCAGGAGGCCCCTAGTACTTCTAGCGCGCCAATGCTTATTACTATGCAACAATTAACAGCAGTAATGGATAACTCCATAGCAAATATTTTATCCAAAATGCCTGCATATCAGAGAAAGCGTGATTGCTCTGTTTTAAACACTGTAGAGCAGGAGGGCGCTGATGATAATTGCTCTGTCATACCCTCACACCAATCTGAAGGGGTCATGAGGGAGGTTTTGTCGGATGGGGAAATTTCAGATTCAGGTAAAATTTCTCAACAGGCAGAACCTGATGTTGTGACATTTAAATTTAAATTAGAGCATCTCCAAGCACTGCTTAAGGAGGTGTTATCTACTCTGGATCATTGTGACAACCTGGTCATTCCAGAAAAATTATGCAAGATGGACAAGTTCCTAGAGGTTCCGGTGCACCCTGACGCTTTTCCTATACCCAAGCGGGTGGCGGATATAGTGAATAAGGAGTGGGAGAAGCCCGGCATACCTTTTGTCCCCCCTCCTATATTTAAGAAATTATTTCCTATGGTCGACCCCAGAAAGGACTTATGGCAGACAGTCCCTAAGGTCGAGGGGGCAGTTTCTACTTTAAACAAGCGCACTACTATTCCTATCGAGGATAATTGTGCTTTCAAAGATCCTATGGATAAAAAATTGGAGGGTTTGCTTAAAAAGATTTTTGTACAGCAAGGTTACCTCCTGCAATCCATCTCGTGCATTGTTCCTGTCACTACAGAAGCGTGGTTCTGGTTCGAGGAACTAGAAAAGTCGCTCAGTAGAGAGACTCCGTATGAGGAGGTTATGGACAGAGTTCACGCACTCAAGTTGGCTAATTCTTTTATTTTAGATGCCGCTTTGCAACTAGCTAGATTAGCTGCGAAAAATTCAGGGTTTGCAATTGTGGCGCGCAGAGCGCTTTGGCTAAAGTCTTGGTCAGCGGATGTATCTTCCAAGACAAAATTGCTTAATATCCCCTTCAAGGGTAAGACTCTCTTTGGGCCAGAATTGAAAGAGATTATTTCAGACATCACTGGGGGAAAGGGCCACGCCCTCCCACAAGATAGGCCTTTCAAACCCAAGAATAAGTCTAATTTTCGTTCCTTTCGCAATTTCAGGAACGGACCGGCCTCTAACTCTGCATCCTCTAAACAAGAGGGTAATGCTTCTCAAACCAAACCAGCCTGGAAACCAATGCAAGGCTGGAACAAGGGTAAGCAGGCCAAGAAGCCTGTTGCTGCTAACAAAACAGCATGAAGGAGTAGCCCCCGATCCGGGACCGGATCTAGTAGGGGGCAGACTCTCTCTCTTTGCTCAGGCTTGGGCAAGAGATGTTCAGGATCCCTGGACACTAGAAATAGTTTCTCAGGGTTATCTTCTGGAATTCAAGGAACTACCCCCAAGGGGAAGGTTCCACATGTCTCACTTATCCTCAAACCAAATAAAGAGACAGGCATTCTTACATTGTGTAGAAGACCTGTTAAAGATGGGAGTGATACACCCAGTTCCAACGGCAGAACAAGGAATGGGATTTTACTCAAATCTGTTTGTAGTTCCCAAAAAAGAGGGAACTTTCAGACCAATTCTGGATTTAAAGATCCTAAACAAATTTCTCAGAGTACCATCGTTCAAAATGGAAACCATTCGAACGATTCTACCCACAATCCAGGAAGGTCAATTTATGACTACCGTGGATCTAAAGGATGCGTATCTACATATTCCTATCCACAAAGAACATCATCAGTTCCTAAGGTTCGCCTTTCTGGACAAACATTACCAGTTTGTGGCACTCCCATTCGGGTTAGCCACTGCTCCAAGGATTTTCACAAAGGTACTCGGATCCCTTCTAGCGGTTCTAAGACCAAGGGGCATTGCAGTAGTACCGTACTTGGACGACATTCTAATACAAGCGTCGTCTCTTTCAAAGGCAAAGGCTCACACAGACATCGTTCTGGCCTTTCTCAGATCTCACGGATGGAAGGTGAACATAGAAAAAAGTTCCCTGTCTCCGTCGACAAGAGTTCCCTTCCTGGGAACAATAATAGATTCTTTAGAAATGAGGATTTTCCTGACAGAAGTCAGAAAGTCAAAACTTCTAAACGCTTGTCAAGTTCTTCATTCTATTCCTCGTCCTTCCGTAGCTCAGTGCATGGAAGTAGTAGGGTTGATGGTTGCAGCAATGGACATAGTTCCTTTTGCGCGAATTCATCTAAGACCATTACAACTGTGCATGCTGAAACAGTGGAATGGGGACTATACAGACTTGTCTCCAGTGATTCAAGTAGATCAGAAGACCAGAGACTCACTCCGTTGGTGGCTAACCCTGGACCACCTGTCCCAGGGAATGAGCTTCCGCAGACCAGAGTGGGTCATCGTCACGACCGACGCCAGTCTATTGGGCTGGGGCGCGGTCTGGGAATCCCTGAAAGCTCAGGGACTATGGTCTCGGGAAGAGTCTCTTCTCCCGATAAACATTCTGGAACTGAGAGCGATATTCAATGCTCTCAGGGCTTGGCCTCAACTAGCAAAGGCCAGATTCATAAGATTCCAATCAGACAACATGACGACTGTTGCTTATATCAATCATCAGGGGGGAACAAGGAGTTCCCTGGCGATGAAAGAAGTGACCAAAATAATAAAATGGGCGGAGGATCACTCCTGCCACCTATCTGCGATCCACATCCCAGGAGTGGAAAACTGGGAGGCGGATTATCTGAGTCGTCAGACAATCCATCCGGGGGAGTGGGAACTCCACCCGGAGATCTTTGCCCAGTTGACTCAATTATGGGGCATTCCAGATATGGATCTGATGGCGTCTCGTCAGAACTTCAAGATTCCTTGCTACGGGTCCAGATCCAGGGATCCCAAGGCGACTCTAGTGGATGCACTAGTAGCGCCTTGGACCTTCAACCTAGCTTATGTGTTTCCACCGTTTCCTCTCATTCCCAGGCTGGTAGCCAGGATCAAGCAGGAGAGGGCCTCGGTGATCTTGATAGCTCCTGCGTGGCCACGCAGGACTTGGTATGCAGACCTGGTGAATATGTCATCGGTTCCACCATGGAAGCTACCTTTGAGACAGGATCTTCTTGTACAGGGTCCATTCGAACATCCAAATCTGGTCTCCATCCAGCTGACGGCATGGAAATTGAACGCTTGATTCTATCAAAGCGTGGGTTTTCAGATTCTGTGATAGATACTCTAGTTCAAGCCAGAAAACCGGTAACTAGAAAAATTTACCATAAAATATGGAAAAGATATATCTGCTGGTGTGAATCCAAGGGATTCTTATGGAATAAGATCAAAATCCCTAAGATCCTTTCCTTTCTTCAAGAGGGTTTGGATAAAGGATTATCAGCGAGTTCTCTAAAGGGACAGATTTCTGCTTTATCTGTCTTATTACACAAACGACTGGCAGCTGTGCCAGATGTTCAAGCATTTGTTCAGGCTCTGGTTAGGATCAAGCCTGTTTACAGACCTTTGACTCCTCCCTGGAGTTTAAATCTAGTTCTTTCAGTTCTTCAAGGGGTTCCGTTTGAACCTCTACATTCCATAGATATTAAGTTGTTATCTTGGAAAGTTTTGTTTTTGGTTGCTATTTCTTCTGCTAGAAGAGTTTCTGAGTTATCTGCTCTGCAGTGTTCTCCGCCCTATCTGGTGTTCCATGCAGATAAGGTTGTTTTGCGTACTAAGCCTGGTTTTCTTCCAAAGGTTGTTTCTAACAAAAATATTAACCAGGAGATAGTTGTACCTTTTTTGTGTCCGAATCCAGTTTCAAAGAAGGAACGTTTGTTACACAATTTAGACGTAGTCCGTGCTCTAAAATTCTATTTAGAAGCTACAAAAGAGTTCAGACAAACTTCTTCTCTGTTTGTCGTCTATTCTGGTAAAAGGAGAGGTCAAAAAGCGACTTCTACCTCTCTTTCCTTTTGGCTTAAAAGCATCATCCGATTGGCTTACGAGACTGCCGGACGGCAGCCTCCTGAAAGAATCACAGCTCACTCCACTAGGGCTGTGGCTTCCACATGGGCCTTCAAGAACGAGGCTTCTGTATCAGATATGTAAGGCAGCGACTTGGTCTTCACTGCACACTTTTGCCAAATTTTACAAATTTGATACTTTTGCTTCTTCAGAGGCTATTTTTGGGAGAAAGGTTTTGCAAGCCGTGGTGCCTTCTGTTTAGGTAACCTGATTTGCTCCCTCCCTTCATCCGTGTCCTAAAGCTTTGGTATTGGTTCCCACAAGTAAGGATGACGCCATGTTGCTTACCTGATAAATTACTTTCTCCAACGGTGTGTCCGGTCCACGGCCCGCCCTGGTTTTTTAATCAGGTTTGATGTATTATTTTCTCTAACTACAGTCACCACGGCACCCTATAGTTTCTCCTGTTTTTTTTCCTCCTGTCCGTCGGTCGAATGACTGGGGTGGGCGGAGCCTAGGAGGGACTATATGGACAGCTTTGCTGGGACTCTTTGCCATTTCCTGTTGGGGAAGAGATATTCCCACAAGTAAGGATGACGCCGTGGACCGGACACACCGTTGGAGAAAGTAATTTATCAGGTAAGCATAAATTCTGTTTTTAAACCATCTACACTATTATTTATTTCTTTTTTGGCAGAAGGACTTTTATCTGCAGCGAGTTGAATTCACTACTTAGAAGACACATTGCACCCTCAATCTTGGAGGAAAACCATCACATATACATTTTAAATTTGACTCTACTTCTGGTTGTGTGACTGTTTCACACCAATTTGAACAAACATTTTTTCTTTTCCTTTTTCACTTGACTTTTTACATCATGGATCACAATTCCTTTTTATTTTGATCACTGGATTGTATTTGCACAATTGTGAAGACCACATTTGTACTGTTCTATATTTTTACTGATTATTATTTTCACTGTTTATCAGTTATGAAGACAGATTGTATTTAGATAAGCACCGTATTTGTACTTTTACTGGATTTTTTTACCGTTCACACTGTTCTCTGCTTATCGTTTTTTAGTGCAGTTTTTTCACTATTTTCCAAAATCATTGTTTTGTTTTTCAACACACCATTGACTCTGACACATATTATTTCACATCAAGTTTATTATATAATTTTTTCACTCAAGCATTTATACCTTACATCAAACGAATTCTGAAAATACTAGGATAAGACACATTAAATCCCTTAGATATAAGGCATTAAGAACACCGCTCCAACACGCCCATAGGCCTACATATAGGAAGTCACTTGTTATTTGTATATTTTTTATTGCAAACTCTTGCTGTCTCCCAAGAAGATGGGTTTTTAAATATTGTAAAATCTTGGATCCTCGATTATTTGTTTTAATTGTAACATTGTTTTAATCAACATCGGTTTTAAAATTGTCACATTATTTAAAATTGTCACATTGTTTATATCCTTCATTAAATTGTCCAAACTGTCACATTGTTTTAATCTTTTATTCAAATGCAACTGTTTGAATAAAATTTATTTTATATTATTCAGACCCTGCCATTGTTATTTGGCGCTTTGATAATATTTCTTCTGATTCTCCATATTTTTTGACCGCTATGGGTCAATATTTTAGAGCTAAGGGTCTTCATTGTAGTAGGCGCTCAGTGACACACTTCATTTACCAAGATCTATTGGAGGCAGTAGTGGGGAGTTGGCTGGGTGCTAGCAAATTCCCTAGAGTAAGACTTTTTGAGAAGACACACTTGCAACCTTTGTCCACTACTTTCTTTAGATCTTTATCTCCATATAGTCCTGGAAAATAATTCTTCACTATCTCACAGATAGAGTAGAACTCCGTGGAGTATTTAGTGATGAACAAAGGTTGTTGTTCTTGTTCTTTCTTTTTAAGTTTTTGCACAAAGGTATCTGACCTATCAATGCTAGAAATCTCATCAGAAACTTTTTTAACCAGATATTTGGAATAGCCTCCTTTTACAAAACGTGACTCTAGTACCTTGCATTCTTTCTCATACTGTTGTTTTTCTGAGCATATCCTCCTCGCTCTAATGTATTGTCCCTTCACCACGCCTTTGAACACATGACTGGGATGTGCACTTTTGGAGTGTAGTATGGAATTTTCAGATATAGGTTTGCGATAGAGGCAGCTAGTGACCCTGTGTGTATGTACTGACCCTGTTAAAGTTAGGTCCAAAAAGTTAGTGCTGAACTGGTGCCACTCAAATGTGAACTTAACTCTAAATTCACCATTGTTGAGCAAATCAAGAAAATTAGAGGCATCATCTCTTGAGGATCCCCAAACAAAGATAAAGCCATCTAAAAACCGGTGAAAAAAGCGGATATGCTCTTGGTGGGGATTACTATCCGCAAAGACGAAAGAACGCTCAATCCAGCCCATAAAAATATTGGCATATGAAGTCTGTGACCCTCAGTATGTATTGAACATCATGAGAGTTCATACCACTATACATCTCTAAGCAATCCTGCAAAGCGTGCAAACCCTTATCATGTGGGGTGCTGGAATATAAAGAAATGACATTAACTGTCAACCAGCTACAATATTCATCCCAGTTGACACTTTCCAAAAGGCTCAGGATGTGTGTGGGGTCACGGATGTAGGAAGGCATATTGATAACAAATTTTTGGAGAATATTATCCAGCTATTCTGACAAAGGCTCCAATAAGGAGCCTATGCCGGAAACGATAAGTCTACCTTTAACATCAACTAGGCTTTTATGGGTCTTTGGCAGGTGATGGAACACTGGAGTAACAGGATTATCTACTAATAAATAGTGTGTGGTGTCCTGATCAATAATACCGTAGTGTACTCCATCATCCACCAATGATCTCAATTCCCTCTGAAAGTGCCTAACAGGATTGTTGTGCTAAATAGTGTAAGTATTGTCTTCTCTAAGCTGACAAAAGGCTTCAGCTACATACTGTGTTTTGTCAAGTACCACCACACTGCCTCCCTTGTCTGACTGACGAATGACTATTTGACTGTTGTTCTTGAGGGAATCAATAGCCTGACTTTCTTGTTTATTGAGGTTAATATTGGAATTAGAGCTACGATAAGATAGTGAGGAAATCTTCAACTACTCGTTTGTGATATAGTTCTAAAGATTTCCCCCTGTTATGTATGGGGTAAAAGTTTGTTTTTTTAGCATTGGATAGTGGCAGTTATCACTTTGATCCCCACTTGGTATAGAGCTCTGTTCCAATTCCTCTAATGTCCTAATTGCACATGCAACTGAATAAGTCAGATTGCTGGATTCTAAATGAAAACCATTTTCTACCGAATGTTCACTGTTAGAAACATTATCACTTTTAAAATGTTTAATCAAAGTTAGTTTTCTAATGAATTTATTTAAATCCAGTATGGTGTTAAATAGGTTAAAGCTTCTAGTAGGATAAAATCCCAATCCATAACTCAAGACTTTATTTTTGACATTCGTAAACTGATAAGAGAAAAGGTTAATGACATTTGCTACTTCAGTTAACTTTTCTAAACCCTTAGGACATAACGATGTTGCCCTTTTGTCACTTTTATATCTTTGCCTCCCCCTTACGATTGTTTCAGTGCAGTCTGAAAAACCTGTGTCTTGGGTTTATGTTGGGGATGAGATAAAGTAGCTGATACAGCTTCACTCTGCACTGGAACGCTCAGTGGAGCATTACGGATTTGGTTTCCTGTCTTATGTGTTTTTGGTTTGGCATCAAGTTGTCTCGGTATGTTTTGTCCTGTCTTGTTAGAGGAAATATAGTCAGGAGTGTCTAGCTGTACATGAGGAATAGCTACTTTAAGCTCTCCAATATCTATATCTGTCATATAGTCAGTGTCATATTCTGAGTTTGAGGTGTCTTCACCTCACGTAGTTTGCCCTTGGAAAGGTGTGCCCTCATCTGTGGTGTCAGCTCCTGAAAAAAAAAAAGAACTTACCTGATAAATTCATTTCTTTCATATTAGCAAGAGTCCATGAGCTAGTGACGTATGGGATATACATTCCTACCAGGAGGGGCAAAGTTTCCCAAACCTCAAAATGCCTATAAATACACCCCTCACCACACCCACAAATCAGTTTAACGCATAGCCAAGAAGTGGGGTGATAAGACAAAAGTGCGAAAGCATAAAAAAATAAGGAATTGGAATAATTGTGCTTTATACAAAAAAATCATAACCACCACAAAAAAGGGTGGGCCTCATGGACTCTTGCTAATATGAAAGAAATTAATTTATCAGGTAAGTTCTTACATAAATTATGTTTTCTTTCATGTAATTAGCAAGAGTCCATGAGCTAGTGACGTATGGGATAATGAATACCCAAGATGTGGATCTTCCACGCAAGAGTCACTAGAGAGGGAGGGATAAAATAAAGACAGCCAATTCCGCTGAAAATAATCCACACCCAAAATAAAGTTTAAATCTTATAATGAAAAAAACTGAAATTATAAGCAGAAGAATCATACTGAAACAGCTGCCTGAAGTACTTTTCTACCAAAAACTGCTTCAGAAGAAGAAAACACATCAAAATGGTAGAATTTAGAAAAAGTATGCAAAGAAGACCAAGTTGCTGCTTTGCAAATCTGATCAACCGAAGCTTCATTCCTAAACACCCAGGAAGTAGAAACTAACCTAGTAGAATGAGCTGTAATCCTTTGAGGCGGAGTTTTACCCGACTCAACATAAGCATGATGAATCAAAGACTTTAACCAAGACGCCAAAGAAATGGCAGAGGCCTTCTGACCTTTCCTAGAACCGGAAAAGATAACAAAATAGACTAGAAGTCTTTCGGAAAATTTGAGTAGCTTCAACATAATATTTAAAAGCTCTAACTACATCCGAAGAATGCAACAATCTTTCCTTAGGATTCTTAGGATTAGGACACAATGAAGGAACCACAATTTCTCTACTAATGTTGTTAGAATTCACAACCTTAGGTAAAAATTGAAAAGAAGTTCGCAACACCGCCTTATCCTGATGAAAAATCAGAAAAGGAGACTCACAAGAAAGAGCAGATAAATCAGAAACTCTTCTAGCAGAAGAGATGGCCAAAAGAAACAAAACTTTCCAAGAAAGTAATTTAATGTCCAGCGAATGCATAGGTTCAAACGGAGGAGCTTGAAGAGCCCCCAGAACCAAATTCAAACTCCAAGGAGGAGAAATTGACTTAATAACAGTTTTTATACGAACCAAAGCTTGTACAAAACAATGAATAACAGGAAGACTAGTAATCTTTCTGTGAAAAAGAACAGAAAGAGCAGAGATTTGTCCTTCAAGGAACTTGCAGACAAACCTTTATCCAAACCATCCTGAAGAAACTGTAAAATTCTAGGAATTCTAAAAGAATGCCAAGAAAAATGATGAGAAAAACACCAAGAAATGTAAACCTTCCAGACTCGATAATATATCTTCCTAGATACAGATTTACGAGCCTGTAACATAGTATTAATCAGAGAGTCAGAGAAACCTCTATGACTGAGAATCAAGCGTTCAATCTCTATACCTTCAAATTTAAGGATTTGAGATCCTGATGGAAAAAAGGACCTTGTGATAGAAGGTCTGGTCTTAACGGAAGAGTCCATGGTTGGCAAGTGGCCATCCGGACAAGATCCGCATACCAAAACCTGTGAGGCCATGCTGGAGCCACCAGCAGAACAGATGAGCACCCCTTAGAATCTTGTAAATTACTCTTGGAAGAAGAACTAGAGGTGGAAAGATATAGGCAGGATGATACTTCCAAGGAAGTGACAATGCATCCACTGCCTCCGCCTGAGGATCCCTGGATCTGGACAGATACCTGGGAAGCTTCTTGTTTAGATGAGAAGCCATCAGATCTATTTCTGGAAGTCCCCACATTTGAACAATCTGAAGAAATACCTCTGGGTGAAGAGACCATTCGCCCGGATGTAACGTTTGGTGACTGAGATAATCCGCTTCTCAATTGTCTATACCTGGGATATGAACCGCAGAAATTAGACAGGAGCTGGATTCCGCCCAAACCAGAATTCGAGATACTTCTTTCATAGCCAGAGGACTGTGAGTCCCTCCTTGATGATTGACATATGCCACAGTTGTGACATTGTCTGTCTGAAAACAAATGAACGACTCTCTCTTTAGAAGAGGCCATGACTGAAGAGCTCTGAAAATTGCACAGAGTTCCAAAATATTGATTGGTAATCTCACCTCCTGAGATTCCCAAACCCCTTGTGCTGTCAGAGACCCCCAAACAGCTCCCCAACCTGTCAGACTTGCATCTGTTGAAATCTCAGTCCAGGTTGGAAGAACAAAAGAAGCCCCCTGAATTAAACGATGGTGGTCTGTCCACCATGTCAGAAAGTGTCGAACAATCAGTTTTAAAGAAATTAATTGAGATATCTTTGTATAATCCCTGCACCACTGGTTCAGCATACAGAGCTGAAGAGGTTGCATGTGAAAACGAGCAAAGGGAACCGCGTCCAATGCAGCAGTCATAAGACCTAGAATTTCCATGCATAAGGCTACCGAAGGGAAAGATTGAGACTGAAGGTTTCGACAAGCTGAAACCAATTTCAGACGTCTCTTGTCCGTCAGAGACAGAGTCAAGGACACTGAATCTATCAGGAAACCTAAAAAGGTTACCCTTGTCTGAGGAATCAACAAACTTTTTGGTAAATTGATCCTCCAACCATATTCTAGAAGAAACAACACTCATAAAAAACTGGAAAGGTTCTTTCTAGTGAAAATGAGCAAAGGGAATTGAATCCAATGCCGTGGCCATAAGACCTAAAACTTCTATGCATATATAGCAACTGAAGGAAATAATAGAGACTAAAGGTACCGACAGACGGAACCCAATAGAATTATCCCTTGTCTGATAGAGACAAAGACAGTGACACAAACTTTCTGGAAACCTAAAAAAGGTGACCCTTGTGTGAGGAATCAAGAGCTTTCGAAAAAAAGATCCTCTAACTATGTCCTGAAGAGCAAGTGAATCATATGACATTCCGCATCCTCAGAAAATAATCTGAATGAAAACAGAAAAATGAAAATATGCATTTGTTGTATCTAATGAAAACAAATAATGCTATCAATGACCATAAAAAGGCAAAATAGTTTGAATAAAACTCCAAACCCGGTTCCTAAAAAAGGAACTGGAAGAAATACCCTAGAAGATTCCAGGTCTGAGCAGCTCTTGAACCCCATGGGTGCCCAGCCATGCTTCAACAGTACCCAAAATATATAGGACAGAAACACACTTAAAGAAAGTGTTAGCCTTACTGGAATAAAATCAAAGAAATTTGGACAAAATAGAACCAAATAAATATCAAAGAAGTCTTAACCTGCCTCTTACCAGCCAAGCTGGAATACGGCACGTACATCGCAATATTAGGGAGCTGATTTCGAACCCCAATTACAAACATGTTACTTGGGAAAGAACTCAGGAATTCGTTCCTTAATAAGAACAACTAAACTAGTATAAGCTTAAAGTTTTAGTCTTAGAACTCAATCTTGAAGCCCAGAGTAACAGTTAAGAATTGAATCCAATTATAAAACAAATAATTGATTATCTTAGAACAAAATTCTTCTAGCTAAAATAGCTAAAGACATAGATTAACCCTCATTTGCGAAAATATTCAATAAAATGAAGACACAAATGAAATTATTAGCATGATAGTCCAGTTAAAAGGACCAGTCAATACAGAGGACTTGCATAATCAACAAATGCAAAACAACAAGACAAATGCAACAGCACCTAGTCTAGTAAATGTTGTCCTTTAACAATGCTAAAATAAATCATAATCTGATACTTGATCTTAAAGTAAACAGAAAAAATGAAGCAATTGCAATATCCAAATAAATCACAGGACCAAGAAAAGTACCTGAAACTAAATAATTTTCCATAAATAAGATACAACTATCTAAAGGAAAATAAATACTATTTTGCTATAGAAACAATAGCATAATTAGTAGAAGTAGAGATAGCCCCAATAAATTGGAGAACCCTCCAAATTGAATTTAACTGCTGGCAAAGAATATAGTTTAAAACCTTTGAAAAAGGAATAAAAGAAAATTCTCAGCCTATTCCATTCCCTAGAATGGGGAATTGGAAAGAAAACCTCTGAAAACACAGAAGAAATAAATAGGCAGAAATAGTGTCAGCTAGTCTTAAAGAACTAGTTACCTTAATATCCAAAATAATCAACACCTTTTCAACAAAGAACAAATGTACTTTAATAATAGAAAAATAATAAAAAAGTAGATTTGTTAGTGTCAATATCTGATGAAGAAAATTTCTGAAAGAGAAAAAACATCATCAGAGAAGGATAAATCAGTATGTTGTTGGTCATTTGAAACTTCAATAATTAAAAAAGAAGTGAAAAAGACCTAAAAATTTTATTAGAAGGCACGAAGTCAGACAAAGCCTTTAAAATAGAATCAGAAAATATTTTTTATAAATCTTCTAAATATTTCTTGTACATAAAATGTAAGAATGGAAATATATAAAGCATAAACACTAATGGATTCTGCATGTAAAAGTATATCATAATACCTTATTACAAACCATAGCTAAAGATAAACATTTATAACATTTAAAATAAATGAACTTAGCTTTGGTAGAACTGAAACTCAGTTAAGCGTTTTTCCAGAAGTGACTTCTGATTCAGGGACAATCTGAGACATCTTGCAATATGTAATAGAAAAAAACAACATATAAAGCAAAATTGATCAAATTCCTTAAATGACAGTTTCAGGAATGGGAAAAAAAATGACAATGAACAAGCTTCTAGCAACCAGAAGCAATAAATAATAAGACTTAAATATTGTGGAGACAACAATGACGCTCTAATTTTTTAGCGCCAAAAAAGCCGCCCACATTATTTGGCGCCTAAATGCTTTTGGCGCCAAAAATGGCGCCACATCCGGTAACGCCGACATTTTTTGGCGCAAAAATGACAAAAAAATGACGCAACTTCCGGCGACACGTATGACGCCGGAAATGACAAAAAAAATTTTGCGCCAAGAAAGTCTGCGCCAAGAATGACGCAATAAAATGAAGCATTTTCAGCCCCCGCGAGCCTAACAGCCCACAGGAAAAAAGTCAAATTTTAAGGTAAGAAAAAAATTATTATTCATATGCATTATCCCAAATATGAAACTGACTGTCTGAAATAAGGAACGTTGAACATCCTGAATCAAGGCAAATAAATGTTTAAACACATATATTTAGAACTTTATATAAAAGTGCCCAACCATAGCTTAGAGTGTCACAGAAAATAAGACTTACTTACCCCAGGACACTCATCTACATGTAGCAGAAAGCCAAACCAGTACTGAAACGAGAATCAGTAGAGGTAATGGTATATATAAGAGTATATCGTCGATCTGAAAAGGGAGGTAAGAGATAAATCTCTACGACCGATAACAGAGAACCTATGAAATATACCCCGTAGAAGGAGATCATTGAATTCAAATAGGCAATACTCTCTTCACATCCCTCTGACATTCACTGCACGCTGAGAAGAAAACCGGGCTCCAACCTGCTGCGGAGCGCATATCAACGAAGAATCTAGCACAAACTTACTTCACCACCTCCACAGGAGGCAAAGTTTGTAAAACTGATTTGTGGGTGTGGTGAGGGGTGTATTTATAGGCATTTTGAGGTTTGGGAAACTTTGCCCCTCCTGGTAGGAATGTATATCCCATACGTCACTAGCTCATGGACTCTTGCTAATTACATGAAAGAAACATAATTTATGAAAGAACTTACCTGATAAATTCATTTCTTTCATATTGGCAAGAGTCCATGAGCTAGTGACGTATGGGATATACAATCCTACCAGGAGGGGCAAAGTTTCCCAAACCTCAAAATGCCTATAAATACACCCTTCACCACACCCACAATTCAGTTTAACGAATAGCCAAGAAGTGGGGTGATAAAGAAAGGAGTAAAAAGCATAAAAAAAAAGGAATTTGGAAATAATTGTGCTTTATACAAAAAATCATAACCACCATAAAAAGGGTGGGTCTCATGGACTCTTGCCAATATGAAAGAAATTCATTTATCAGGTAAGTTCTTACATAAATTATGTTTTCTTTCATGTAATTGGCAAGAGTCTATGAGCTAGTGACGTATGAGATAGTAATACCCAAGATGTGGAACTCCACAGAAGAGTCACTAGAGAGGGAGGAATAAAAATAATAACAGCCATTTTCCACTGAAAAAAATTAATCCACAACCCAAAATATAAATGTATTCTCATAAATGAAAAAAATTACGTAAGCAGAGGAATCAAACTGAAACAGCTGCCTGAAGACCTTTTCTACCAAAAACTGCTTCCGAAGAAGCAAATACATAAAAACTGTAGAATTTAGCAAATGCATGCAAAGAAGACCAAGTTGCTGCTTTGCAAATTTGATCAACTGAAGCTTCATTATTAAAAGCCCTAGAAGTGGAGACTGTAGAATAGGCTGTAATTCTCTGAGGCGGGGCCTGACCCGACTCCAAATAAGCCTGATGAATCAAACGCTTTAACCAAGATGCCAAGGAAATGGCAGAATCCTTCTGACCTTTCCTAGAACCAGAAAATACAACAAATAGACTAGAAGTCTTCCTGAAATCTTTAGTAGCTTCAACAAAATATTTCAAAGCTCTTACAACATCCAAAGAATGTAAGGATCTCTCCAAAGAATTCTTAGGATTAGGACACAAAGAAGGAACAACAATTTCTCTATTAATGTTGTTAGAATTCACAACCTTAGGTAGAAATTTAAATGAAGTCTGCAAAACTGCCTTATCCTGGTGGGAAAAGGAAATTTATGCTTACCTGATAAATTTGTTTCTTTTTAGACTCGATGAGTCCATGGATCATCATCCTTACTTGTGGGATATCACCTCCTGGTCAGCAGGAGGAGGCAAAGAGCACCACAGCAGAGCTGTTATATATAGCTCCTCCATTCCCTCCCACTCCGGTCATTCGACCGAAGTTAGGAAGAGAAAGGAAAAGCCAAGGTGCAGAGGTGTCTGAACATTACAAAGAAATTAACAACCTGTCTTAAAAGAACAGGGCGGGCCGTGGACTCATCGTGTTTAAAAAGAAACAAATTTATCAGGTAAGCATAAATTTCCTTTTTTTTTTAGAAGACAAGATGAGTCTACGGATCATCATCCTTACTTGTGGGATACAATACCAAAGCTAGAGTACACGGATGATCAGGGAGGGACAAGACAGGGAACCTAAACGGAAGGCACCACTGCTTGAAGAACCTTTCTCCCAAAAGCAGCCTCAGCTGAGGCAAAAGTATCAAATTTGTAAAATTTAGAAAAAGTGTGAAGAGAAGACCAAGTTGCAGACTTGCAAATCTGTTCTACAGAAGCTTCATTTTTAAATGCCCATGAGGAAGCAACAGCCCTTGTGGAATGATCCGTAACCCTTTCAGAAGGATGCTGTCCAGCAGTCTCATATGCAAATCTTATGATACTCTTCAGCCAAAAGGAAAGAGAAGTAGCCGTAGCTTTCTGACCCTTACGTTTTCCCGACAAAACCACAAATAAAGAGGAAGACTGATGAAAGTCTTTAGTCGTCTGCAGGTAAAACTTTAAGGAAGGGACAACGTCCAGATTATGCAAAAGCCTTTCCTTCTTAGAAGAAGGATTAGGACACAAAGAAGGCACAACAATCTCCTGATTAATGTTCCTATCAGAAACAACTTTAGGAAGAAATCCTAATTTTGTACGCAAAACTACTTTATCTGCATGAAACATAAGATAAGGAGACTCATACTGTAACGCTGAGAGTTCTGACACTCTGCGAGCAGAAGAAATAGCCACCAGAAATAACACTTTACAAGATAACAACTTAATATCTAAGGAATGCATAGGCTCAAACGGAGCCCCTTGAAGAACATTGAGAACTAAGTTAAGACTCCATGGAGGAGTAACTGGTTTGAACACAGGCCTGATTCTGACCAAGGCCTGACAAAAAGACTGAACATCCGGAACATCCGCCAGACGTTTTTGTAACAGAATAGACAAAGCTGAAATTTGACCCTTTAAGGAACTAGTAGATAAACCTTTCTCTAACCCTTCCTGGAGAAAAGACAAAATTCTAGGAATCCTAATTCTACTCCATGAGTAGCCCTTAGATTCACACCAATAAAGATATTTACGCCAAATCTTGTGATAAATCCTTCTAGTTACAGGTTTACGAGCCTGAATCATGGTCTCTATGACCGAATCAGAAAACCCTTGTTTGGATAAAATTAAGCATTCAATCTCCAAGCAGTCAGCTTCAGAAAATATAGATTTGGGTGAAGGAAGGGCCCCTGAACCAGAAGGTACTTTCGCAACGGAAGTTTTCAAGGAGGTAGAGACGACATCTCCACCAGATCTGCATACCAAATCCTGCGAGGCCAGGCCGGTGCTATGAGAATCACTGAGGCCCTTTCCTGCTTGATTCAAGCAATTACTCAAGGAAGAAGAGCAAATGGAGGAAACAGGTATGCTAGACTGAAGATCCAAGGGGACGCCAGAGCATCTATTAGCTCCGCCTGGGGATCCCTGGATTTTGACCCGTATCTCGAGAGTTTGGCATTCTGCATGGATGCCATGAGATCTAACTCCGGCTGACCCCACTTGAGGATCAGACTGGAGAACACTTCCGGATGTAATTCCCACTCCCCTGGATGAAAGGTCTGCCTGCTCAGAAAATCCGCCTCCCAGTTGTCCACCCCTGGGATGTGAATTGTCAACAGACAAAAAGAATGAGTCTCCGCCCACTTAATTATTTTGGATACCTCTGTCATCGCCAAGGAACTCCTTGTTCCTCCCTGATGACTGATGTAGGCCACTGACGTTATGTTGTCCGTCTGGAACCTGATAAACTGAGCTAAAGCTAACTGGGGCCAGGCTAGGAGAGCATTGTAGACTGCTCTCAGCTCCAAAATGTTTATGGGCAAAAGGGACTCTACTTGGGACAAAATTCCCTGAGCCTTTAGGGAGCCCCAGACTGCTCCCCACCCTAGTAGGCTGGCATCTTTTGTCACAATCACCCAAGATGGTCTGCGAAAGCATGTTCCTTGGGAGAGATGATCCAGAGACAACCACCATTGACGAGAATCCCTTGTCTCTTGTTCCAGTATTAGCCGAGGGGACAAGTCTGAATAATCTCCGTTCCATTGTCTCAGCATGTTCAACTGCAGAGCCCTGAGATGAAAGCGAGCAAACGGAATGATGTCCATTGCCGCCACCATCAGTCCGATTAACTCCATGCACTGAGCCAAGAATCGATAATCTTTGATTTCCTGACTTCTGTCAGAAATATCTTCATTGACAGAGAGTCTATTATGGTTCCTAGGAAAGTCACTCTTGTGTGTGAAATCAAGGAAAAATTTACCTTCCAACCGTGGGATCTCAGGAAGGACAGCACCAAGTCCGTGTGGGAGCTTGCTAGCAGAAAGGATGGCGCCTGAACTAGAATGTCGTCCAGATAAGGTGCCACCGCAATGCCCTTTGAATGAAGTACTGCCAAGAGAGATCCCAGAACCTTTGTGAAGATTCTGGGGGCTGTGGCAAGACCGAAAGGAAGAGCTACAAACTGGTAATGTTTGTCCAGAAAGGCAAACCTTAAGAACTTGTGATGATCCCTGTGAATGGGAACATGTAAATACGCGTCCTTCAAGTCCACTGTGGTCATAAATTGACCCTCTTGGATCAATAGCAGAATGGTACGAATGGTTTCTATTTTGAATGACTGTATCCTGAGAAACTTGTTTAGACTCTTGAGGTCTAAAATTGGTCTGAAGGTTCGTTCTTTTTTGGGAACTACAAACAGATTGGAATAAAATCCCAGTCCTTGTTCTTGCACTGGAACGGGAACTATCACTCCCAGAATGGAGAGGTCTTCTACACAGCATAAGAACACCTCTCTCTTTGTCTGGTCTGCAGACAATCTTGAAATTAGAAATCTGCCTCTGGGAGGAAACACCTTGAACTCCAGCTTGTATCCCTGAGACACTATTTCTATTGTCCAGGGATATTGAACATCCCGTTCCCAAGCTTGAACAAAGAAGGATAGTCTGCCCCCTACCTGATCCGGTCCCGGATCGGGGGCATACCCTTCATGCTGACTTAGAATCCCCAACCTGCTTCTTGGGCTGTTTGCCCTTGTTCCAATACTGGTTGGGTCTCCATGCAGGTTTCGACTGTTCTTGCTTAGAGGAGGAAGAGTTTGTCTTGAAGTTTCGAAAGGAACGAAAATTACTCTGGCAACCTTTTTGCTTATTTCTCTTATCTTGTGGGAGAAGATAACCCTTACCTCCCGTGATATCCAAAATAATCTCCTTGAGATCAGGTCCAAACAAGGTCTTCCCCTTATATGGAATGGCTAGAAGCTTAGACTTAGAAGATACATCCGCAGACCATGGTTTTAACCATAAAGCTCTGCGGGCCAAGACAGAGAAACTCGTTATCTTTGCTCCCAATTTGATAACTTGAAGGGAAGCATCCGAAATAAAGGCATTTGCGAGTTTAAGAGCCTTTATCCTATCTTGGATCTCATCTAGAGAAGTCTCAGTCCTGATGGCTTCAGACAGCGCATCAAACCAATATGCCGCCGCACTAGTAACGGTGGCAATACACACGGCCGGCTGCCACTGCAGACCCTGGTGTACATACATTTTCTTGAGCAACCCCTCTAATTTTCTATCCATGGGGTCCTTGAAAGCACAACTATCCTCTATGGGGATAGTAGTTTTCTTAGCCAGGGTAGAAACAGCTCCTTCTACCTTAGGCACTGTTTGCCAAGCCTCCTTAACAGTGTCGGCTACTGGAAACATTTTCTTAAAAATGGGAGGAGAAAAAGGGATACCCAGTTTCTCCCACTCCTTAGTAATAATTTCAGTAGCTTTGTTAGGGACTGGAAATATATCTGTATAGGAAGGAACCTCAACATATCTATCTAGTTTACTAGATTGTTGGGGAACAACCACAACTGTGGAATCACTGTCGTCTAAGGTAATTAAAACCTCCCTAAGTAGTAGACAAAGGTGTTCTAATTTAAATCTGAAGGATACCCCCTCTGAGTCAGTCAGAGGTAACAAACACTCTGAGTCTGACATTTCTCCCTCAGAAGCTACTACAGCATCCTCCTTATTAGGGTGTTGAGAAGACACGTCTGAAATTGCAACAATGGCGTCCGACACCTCGCACACTGGCCAGTGCCTGGCCTTTCTCTTACGCTTTCCTTGTTCCTCCCTACCCTGTAACATAGGAAAGGCATCATAAATAGTTGAAGACATAACAGAAGCTATGTCTTGTAAAGAAATCCCTGCAGGGACTATAGCAGAACCGCAGGGCACTGTTTGTGAGGACGGAAAATTCTGGGACGCTTGGGGAGAAAGCTGCTGCATAGATTGATCTCCAACATTAGATTCCTGGACAACATCTGCCTTAGATGAGACTGGCTCAGAAAAAAATCTTATCCCTATAGCTTATGAATACATGAAGGAGAGAAAGGGATTGGTGGTTCCACATTAGCAGCAAAGCATAAAGCACAGGTGATATCTTGCAAGTCCCCTTGGTCCATACTAACACCAAGTAACTGCTAACGCATCCACCGCCTCCACCTGAGGATCCCTGGACCTGGACAGGTACCTGGGAAGTTTCTTGTTTAGATGGGGAGCCATCAGATCTATTTCTGAAAGACCCCACATCTGAACAATCTGAGAAAACACATCTGGATGGAGGGACCACTCCCCTGGATGTAAAATCTGACGGCTGAGATAACCCGCTTCCCAATTGTCTACACCTGGGATATGAACCGCAGAAATTAGACAAGAGCAGGATTCCGCCCAAGAAAGTATCTGAAATACTTCTTTCATAGCTTGGGGACTGTGAGTCCCACCCTGATGATTGACATATGCCACAGTTGTGATATTGTCTGTCTGAAAACAAATGAACGGTTCTCTCTTCAACAGAGGCCAAACCTGAAGAGCCCTGAAAATAGCACAGAGTTCTAAAATATTGATTGGTAACTTCGCCTCTTGAGATTTCCAAACCCCTTGTGCTGTCAGAGATCCCCAGACAGCTCCCCAACCTGAAAGACTTGCATCTGTTGTGATCACAGTCCAGGTTGGACGAACAAAAGAGGTCTCTTGAACTATACGATGGTGATCTAACCACCAAGTCAGAGAGAGTCGAACATTGGGATTTAAGGATATTAATTGTGATATATTTGTATAATCCCTGAACCATTGATTCAGCATACAGAGCTGGAGAGGTCTCATATGAAAACGAGCAAAGGGGATCGCGTCCGATGCTGCAGTCATGAGACCTAAAACTTCCATGTACATTGCTACTGAAGGGAATGATTGAGACTGAAGGTTTCGACAAGCTGAAACCAATTTTTTTCGTCTCTTGTCAGTTAGAGACAGCATAATGGACACTGAATCTATCTGGAAACCTAAAAAGGTGACCCTTGTCTGAAGAATCAAGGAACTCTTTGGTAAATTTATCCTCCAACCATGTCTTTGAAGAAACGACACTAGTTGATTTATGTGAGATTCTGCAGAATGTAAAGACTGAGCTAGTACCAAGATATCATCCAAATAAGAAAACACTGCAATACCCCCTTCTCTGATTACAGAGAGTAGGGCACTGGGAACCTTTGAAAGGATTATTGGAGCTGTTGCTAGGCCAAATGGAAGAGTGACAAATTGGTAATGCTTGTCTAGAAAATAGAATCAAAGAAACTGATAGTGGTCTGGATGAATCGGAATATGAAGATATGCATCCTGTAAGTCTATCGTGGACATACAATGCCCTTGCTGAACAAAAGGCAGAATAGTCCTTATAGTCACCATTTTGAAAGTTGGCACTTTTACAAAATGATTCCAAATTTTCAGATCCAGAACTGGCCTGAATGAATTTTCTTTCTTTGGGACAATTAATAGATTTGAATAAAACCCCAGACCCTGTTCCTGAAACAGAACTGGTATGATTACCACTGAAAGCTCCAGGTGTGAAACACACTTCAGAAAAGCCTGAGGGGCCCATTTATCAAGCTCCGTACGGAGCTTGTGGGCCCGTGTTTCTGGCAAGTCTTCAGACTCGCCAGAAAAACAAGTTATGAAGCAGCGGTCTAAACACCGCTGCTCCATAACCCTGTCCGCCTGCTCAGGCGGAAAGGAATCGCCGGAAATCAACCCGAACGAGTACGATCGGGTTGATTGACAGCTCCCTGCTGGCGGCCCATTGGCCGCGAGTCAGCAGGGGGCGGCGTTGCACCAGCAGCTCTGGTGAGCTGCTGGTGCAATGTTAAATGTGGAGAGCGTATTGCTCTCCGCATTCAGCGAGGTCTTGCGGACCTGATCCGCACTGTCGGATCAGGTCCGCAAGACCTTTAATAAATAGCCCCCTGAGCCTTTACTGGATTTGCTGGGATGCGTGAGAGAAAAAATCTTCTCACAGGAGGTCTTACTCTGAATCCTATTCGGTACCCTTGAGAGACAATACTCTGAATCCAATGATTTTGGACAGAATCTGCCCAAATGCTTTGGAAAAATCTTCATCTGCCCCCTACCAGCTAAGATGGAATGAGGGCCGCACCTTCATGCAGACTTGGGGGCTGGCTTTAGTTTCTTAAATGGCTTGGATTTACTCCAACTTGAAGAAGGTTTCCAATTGGAACCAGATTCTTTGGGGGAAGGATTGGGTTTCTGTTCTTTATTTTGTTGAAAGGAACGAAAACGGTTAGAAGCTTTAGATTTACCCTTAGGTCTTTTATCCTGAGGCAAAAAAAGTCCCTTCCCCCAGTGACAGTTGAAATAATCAAATCCAACTGAGAGCCAAATAAATTATTACCTTGGAAAGAAAGAGATAGTAATCTAGACTTAGATACCATGTCAGCATTCTAATATTTCAGCCACAAAGCTCTTATAGCTAAAATAGCTAAAGAGATAGATTTAACATCAATTTTGATGATATCAAAAATGGCATCACAGATAAAATGATTAGCATGTTGAAGCAAGCGAACAATGCTAGACAAATCAGAATATAAATAAGCTTTCCTTAGATAAGATTCAAGTTTCCTATCTAAAGGGTCCTTAAAGGAAGTACTATCTTCCATAGGAATAGTAGTACATTTGGCAAGAGTAGAAATAGCCCCATCAACTCTGGGGATCTTTTCCCAAAACTCCAACCTGACTGCTGGCAAAGGATACAATTTTTTAAACCTTGAAGAAGGAATAAAAGAAGTAGCAGGCCTATTCCATTCCTTAGAAATCATATCAGAAATAGCATCAGGAACTGGAAAAACCTCTGGAGTCACCACAGGAGGTTTATAAACAGAATTTAAATGTTTACTAGTTTTAGTATCAAGAGGACTAGTTTCCTCAATATCCAACGTAATCAACACCTCTTTTAACAAGGAACAAATATACTCCATTTTAAAATTAGGCTGAAAACAGGAGGATAATTCAGTATGTTGTTGTCAGGGTTTTTCCCCTGTTGTGTTTGCCGTGTGCTGCTGGCAGCCATTTTACTCACCTCTCTTCCTGACTATAGTGCATTGTGGGGGATGCTGCTCATTTCCTGCACTTCCTTTAATGGCCAGACTGGTGTGCATCATCCGTGTGAGACAGGATGCAGTCTCAGAATTGTGATGTCATCACTTATTATTTAAAGGGCCTCTGTTCAGTATGCTTTGCCTTTGCGCTGTCTCAGACCTGTTTGTGAGAGTTCCTGTATATTACCTGGCTGCCTGAAGTCCTTCCTGGTTCCTGATCCCTGGCTTGTTCCTGACTCTGCTGTTTTCCTTGTTCCTGATTCAGGCTCGTCTGAGTATTCACTTTGGCTCCTGACTCGGCTCGTCTGACTACCAGCTCTGGTTTTGACTCCTGGCTTGTTATTTGACTTGTGGACTTTTTATTATTTTTGCACTTCTTGTTTCAGTCTGATTCCTGGCACCCTGACAGTTGTCAGTCATTTGAAATTTCATCAACTTTATGAGAAGTTTTAAAAGACCTTTTACGTTTATTAGAAGGTGGAATAGCAGACAAAGCCTTCTGAATCGCAACAGCAATAAAATCTTTTATATTCACAGGGATATCATGTACATTAGATGTTGAAGGAACAACAGGCATAGTACTATTACTGATGGATACATTCTCTGCATGTAAAAGCTTATCATGACAACTATTACATACCACAGCTGGAGATATAATCTCCACAAATTTACAACAGATACACTTAGCTTTGGTAGAACTGTTACCAGGCAGCAGGGTTCCCACAGTGGTTTCTGAGACAGGATCAGATTGAGACATCTTGCAAATGTAAGAGAAAAAACAACATATAAACCAAAATTATCAATTTCCTTATATGGCAGTTTCAGGAATGGGAAGAAAAAAAATGCAAACAGCATAGCCCTCTGACATAGAAAAAGGCAAGAGACATATAGGAATGGCGTTTTAAATAATGATTTTTTTTGGTGCCAAGTATGACACACAATGCAAAATGAAATATTTTGGCGCTAACAACATCCAGAAATGACACACTTGCGTCATTGCAGATGTAACCTTGTGCAAGGAAACTCTGAGTCAACTAAGACGCTGGAAATGACGAATTTGCGTCACCGGATGTACCTTCGCACCAAAAAAAAATTCGCGCCAAGAATGATGCAATAAACATCAGCATTTTGCGACCTCACAAGCCTAATTTTGCCAGCGAAAATTTAATGAAAAAGAAGCCAATTTGAAAAAAGACTATACCCTAGGTAAGAAAAATATTTTCCTAAAAATATTTTTTTTCCCAAATATGAAACTGATAGTCTGCAAAAGGAAATATACATAAACATGACTCATGGCAAATATAAGTACAATACATATATTTAGAACTTTATATTAATACATAAAGTACCAGACCATAGCTGAGAGTGTCTTTATGTAATGAAAACATACTTACCAAAAGACACCCATCCACATATAGCAGATAGCCAAACCAGTACTGAAACGGTTATCAGTAGAGGTAATGGAATATGAGAGTATATCGTCGATCTGAAAAAGGGAGGTAGGAGATTAATCTCTATGACCGGTAACAGAGAACCTATGAAAAAGATTTCCCGCAAGGAAAACCATAGAATTCAATAGGTGATACTCTCTTCACATCCCTCTGACATTCACTGTACTCTGAGAGGGATCGGGCTTCAAAATGCTGGGAAGCGCATTACAACGTAGAATATCAAGCACAAACTTACTTCACCACCTCCATAGGAGGCAAAGTTTGTAAAACTGAATTGTAGGTATAGTGAGGGGTGTATTTATAGGCATTTTGAGGTTTTGGAAACTTTGCCCCCCCCCCCCGGTAGGATTGTATATCCCATACGTCACTAGCTCAAGAAAGCAGACTTGTTTAGATTTACCAAATCTCTTGTGTCTGCGTTTATTCTTATTAGTGTTAGAAACCTTAGTACCAGTATCATCCCCTGGATTGCTAGATTTGTTGATGTTATTGATTTTCTTTTGATTTGCCCACTTTCTATGATTGGTTCTCTGCCATAAAAATACTTGGCCAGTGCTGTAATCTTTTTGATTCCTGTGAAATTTGATATGTTTGTGTTGTACTATCTCGTGTTTAGTTTTCTCTACTATATCTTGTAACATTTTATCAAACTTACAATAATCAGACAATTCAATGCATTTGTTCAATTCACCCTGTAAATTGGTAATATAATTTCTTGTTTTAGTTAGTTGTTCTGTTTTGTATTTAATATATACAAAAAAGATGATACTGGTACTATGGTTTCTAACACTAATAAGAATAAACGCAGACACAAGAGATTTGGTAAATCTAAACAAGTCTCCTTTTCAGTAGCTGACACCACAGATGAGGGCACACCTTTCCAAGGGCAAACTACGTTAGGTGAAGACACCTCAAACTCAGAATATGACACTGAATATGACACAATATGACACATCGGAAGGGGGAGGCAAAGATATAAAAGTGACAAAAGGGCAACATTGTTATGTCCTAAGGGAAAATGTCATTAACCTTTCCTCTTATCAGCTGACGAATGTTGAAAATAAAGTCTTGAGTTATGGATTGGGATTTTGTCCTACTAGAAGCGTTAACCTATTTAACACCATATTAGATTTAAATAAATTAATTAGAAAACTAACTTTGATTAAACATTTTAAAAGTGATAATGTTTCTAACATTGAACATTCGGTAGAAAATGGTTTTCATTTAGAATCCAGCAATCTGACTTATTCAGATGCATGTGCAATCAGGACATTAGAGGAATTGGAACAGAGAAAAGAGGCGCAGGTTCTAATGTTATCCCCTCCAATAAATCAAAGCTTCCAATAGTAATCCGATAAATTCAGAGTCCGACTCCTTCAATTCTCCAGAGTGCTTCTTTAATGTGGAGTAAGGCTTTTGTAGGGTTGTCTTTTTAGTGAATATAGCTAAAAGGAATAGCGCTTTCACTGGTATATGTTGCATTTAATAGAGTATATTAATTGCAGTATACTCACTCCGATAAAGTCGGAATCCAGCTCCTCACAATGTGGTTAAAAAGATGTTTTGCGGTTTCAAAAAGCAGGAAATATTAATGAAAACAAACATTTATTTAAAACAGGTCTTTCAAAGAAGAAGTATAAAAATGGCTCTACGCATTTCAAAGAGTATCTCGTCTTTTTCAAGAGCATTAAAACAAAGTTGAGTAAGTGCTGCTGTTTGAAACGCTCAGGTGCTTTAAATACAGGTAAGTAGCGTTCCACTTCCGGTTTCCCGGAATTGGACTCACAATATTTGCAATGAAAAACATCCTATTTTAACAGTTTAACCCCATCCAACTTCATATTACGTCTATGTTATTGCTGCTTTTTGAAACCACAAAACATCTTCTTTTTAACCACATTGCGAGGAGCTGGATTCCGACTTTATCGGAGTGAGAATACTGCACTTAATATACTCTATTGAATACAACATATACCAGTGAAAGCTCTATTCCTTTTAGCTATATCCACTAAGGAGACAACCCTACAAAAGCCTTACTCCACATTAAAGAAGCACTCTGGAGAATTGAAGGAGTCAGACTCTGAATTTATCGGATTACTATTGGAAGCTTCGATTTATTGGAGGGGATAACATTAGAACCTGCGCCTCTTTTTTCCAAATTCCAAGTATCTTTAACAGTCTTTCGGGAGAGACTGGAAGAAGGCTGTGGTTTGCTCAGAGGGGAGTATTGTTTTGTGTCATTGTACAGTTAATATTGTAAGATCTGTGATAACCTGTATTGAGTTAGTTTTCTAAAGAATTGGAACAGAGCTCTATACCAAGTGGGGATCAAAGTGATAACTGCCACTATCCAAGGCTAAAAAATCAATCTAACTTTTACCCCATACATAACAGGGGGAAATCTTTAGAATTATATCACAAACGAGTAGTTGAAGATCTGACCTCACTATCTTATCGTAGCTCTAATTCCAATATTAACCTCAATAAACAAGAAAGACAGGCTATTGATTCCCTCAAGAACAACAGTCAAATAGTCATTTGTCAGTCAGACAAGGGAGGCAGTGTGGTGGTACTTGACAAAACACGGAATGTAGCTGAAGCCTTTCGTCAGCTTAGAGAAGACAATACTTACACTATTTTGCACAACAATCCTGTTAGGCGCTTTCAGATGGAATTAAGATCTTTGGTGGATGATGGAGAACACTACGGTATTATTGTTTAGGACACCACACATTATTTATTAGTAGATAATCCTGTTACTCCAGTGCTCCATCACCTGCCAAAGACCCATAAAAGCCTTGTTGATGTTAAAGGTAGACCCATCGTTTCCTGCATAGGCTCCTTATTGGAGCCTTTGTCGGAATGGCTGGATAATATTCTCCAGGGGACGGCAATGGGTGCAAAATTTGCGCCGTCATATGCCAATATTTTTATGGGCTGGATTGAATGTTCCTTTATCTTTGTGGATAGTAATCCCCACCAAGACCATATGCACTTTTTTCGCCGGTTTATAGATGGCCTTATCTTTGTTTGGGGGTCCTCAAGAGATGATGCCTCTAATTTTCTTGATTTGCTCAACAATGGTGAATTTGGAGTTAAGTTCACATTTGAGTGGCACCAGTTCAGCACTAACTTTTTGGACCTAACTTTAACTGGGTCAGTACATACACACAGGGTCACTAGCTGCCTCTATCGCAAACCTATATCTGGAAATTCCATACTACACGCCAAAAGTGCACATCTCAGTCATGTGTTCAAAGGTGTGGTGAAGGGACAATACATTAGAGCGAGTAGGATATGCTCAGAAAAACAACAGTATGAGAAAGAATGCAAGGTACTAGAGTCACGTTTTCTAAAAAGAGGCTATTCCAAACATCTGGTTAAAAAAGTTTCTGATGAGATTTCTAGCATTGATACCTTTGTGCAAAAACTTAAAAAGAAAGAACAACCTTTGTTCATCACTAAATACTCCACAGAGTTCTACTCTATCTGTGAGATAGTGAAGAAATATTTTCCATGACTCTATGGAGATAAAGATCTAAAGAAAGTGGTGGACAAAGGTTGCAAGTGCGTCTTCTCAAAAAGTCATACTCTAGGGAATTTGCTAGCACCCAGACAACTCCCCACTACTGCCCCCCCTAGCTCTTGGCTTAGTTCTCATGGTACCTTTAGATGTGGTAGCAATAGGTGCAAATCATGTAATCTTTTTAATTGCAGGTAACGACTTTTACTCATGTGTCACTGGGCAATACTTTACCATCAAAGGATGTATCAATTGTTCAACCACCTATGTGATATACCTTATTGAGTGCACTGAACATCAAATGCAGTACGTGGGCATGACCACTAGATGCATTAGATCACGCATACGAGAGCACTTAGGGTATATCACTAACGAACAACTTTATGTTCTGCCCTATCCATACATTTTTTGGATTTTCACCAGAAATGTGTGGATAGCTTTAAGTGGAGGGCAATAGAAATTGTCAAATGTCCTAAAAGAAGTGGGGAAAGAGAATATCTCTTGTCTAAACAGGAGGTATTCTGGATATTTAAATTGAAAACCCAGGTACCTCTGGGTTTTAACTCAGAGTACAATATTATCAACCATTGGAAATAATTTAAACTCTAAACATTAAACCAATTTATATTTTTGTAATTATGGCCATTATATATTTTATGTTCCTAGTATTAGAATTATATTTTTATATAAAGAATCTTTTTGCCATTGACATCCATATAATTTTTGCTTTTTTGAGATGTTTCATTAATTTTCCTATGTTTATTTCATCCTGATATATTTATACATTTTTATAGCCTCCACTTTCTCTTCCTTTACATTGTTTTAACTACCCCATTTGTATACCATGGTCACTTTATATAGAGTGACATTTGCATAGAGAAAGAACCATTATGTTTCATTAGATACGTTCTTTATCATGGTTTCTATCTTAATTCATCATTAAACTTGTTGGGGGTTTTGTAACTTTGTTATGATTGCTGTTTCTGCTACCCACATTGTTAACTTTTCCTTTTTTGTAAGTATATGCCTTTGTATACTTATATGATGTACTAGTTAAATCTCAATAACGGTATGTATGATACTACACTTGCCATATGTAACTATTGATTTTTTAAAAACATCTTAAGTATGTTTGGTGCTGCAATACATTGTTAATTGATTTGTAACACTCTTAAACCAGGATTGTGGGAGGAGTTTTTCTTCCTTTTTAGTATTATCCAATGAAATCGATTAACAGGGTTTTTAAACTTACCTGGCCAACAGTTGTTACAACTGTGGTTCACCTCGCATGCCTGGTTGCCTGGCAACGTCTCGCTCTGCTGAGCCATTCCCTTCAGCTGACGTCAGGCTAGGCTTCTTATTCCGATCTTCCTGTTCCTCCGGTGCCCGTTTGTTGTTAACTCCGTGGCTGTTGTGAGTTCTCCGTATCTTTGGAAGTATACATTTTTGTTCCTGAACCATTGCCTGGACTACCTCTCTTTTGCTTAACCCTCAAATTGCCTGATTACCTGTTGCCAAACTCTGCATTACTGACTACGCTGTGTTTAACCCTCAAACTGCCTGATTACCTTTTGCCAAACTCTGCATTACTGACTACGCTGTGTTTAACCCGCAAACTGCCTGATAACAAGTTGCCAAACTCTGCATTATTGACCACGCTTGTGCTTAACCCTCAAACTGCCTGATTACCTTTTGCCAAACTCTGCATTACTGACTACGCTGTGTTTAACCCGCAAACTTCCTGATAACAATTTGCCAAACTCTGCATTATTGACCACGTTTGTGCTTAACCCTCAAACTGCCTGATTACTTGCTGCCAGACTCTGCATTACTGACTACGCTGTGCTTAACCCTCAAACTGCCTGATTTCAAGTTACCTACTCCTGCATTATTAACTGTTTATTGTTTAACCCTCCTTCTGTGTGAGAATAAGTTGTCTTACTCTGCAACTCTGGTACTGTGGAGGACTATTCCTGAACTGCCTGATTATAGTTTCCCATTCTGAAGTTTATCCTGCTGCTATCAAGATTTCCATTACTCTTTCCAGAGGACTCAGACCAACACTGCTCCATATCGTGAGTACCTTGTTTTATAGAAGTTGTCGTGGAGTCACGTCCTGGATTAAACTCCAGGTGCAAGGGTGTTGTCTTAGTTCGCCCTAGCATTTGGGTCTTCTTCTGGACTTTACCTAACCTGACAGTTTTAAAGATCAATGAATTTTGAATAAAGCTGGTTTTATCACTACGGATGCTTCCAGGACTTTTCCCTTTATTTAATACAGGGATTACCAGGAGTTCCCCTTCCCCCCCTGGACCCATCCACACGTTACCCCCGGAACCGGGTCGGTGTTTATTTGTTGATTTTAATCTACCGCCAGTACTACATTATATTACTGCTTTGCAGCTTTGCCTTAGGTGTCGTGTGATTGGTTGGTCCCATCACATGCTTCAGGAAGACCCCGCTGATCGACCCGCAGTTGCTGGGAGGAGGAGCTCAGGGACGTGTCTGTCAGGGTGACAGGAATCAGACTGAGACGAGAAGTGCAAAAATAATCCCACCTTTATTAATAGCAAAAAGTCCACAAGTCAAATAACAAGCCAGGAGTCAAAACCAGAGCTGGTAGTCAGACAAGCCGAGTCAAGATCCAAAGTGAATAGTCAGATGAGCCAGAATCAGGAACAAGGTAAACAGCAGAGTCAGGAACAAGCCAGGGATCAGGAACCAGGAAGGACATCAGGCAGCCAGGTAATACACAGGAACTCTCACAAACAGGTCTGAGACAACGCAAAGGCAAAGCATACTGAACAGAGGCCCTTTAAATAATAAGTGATGACATCACAATTCTGAGACTGCATCTTGTCTCACATGGATGATGCACACCAGTCTGACCATAAAAGGAAGTGCAGGAAATGAGCAGCATCCCCCACAATGCACCATAGTCAGGAAGAGAAGTGAGTAAAATGGCTGCCAGCAGCACATGGCAAACACAACAGGGAGAAAACCCTGACAGTACCCATCCCTCAACGACCCCTCCCCCGCGGGAGGACAAAAGGCTTATTGGGGAAACGTGCATGGAAGGCATGGAGGAGGGCGGGAGCATGAACATCAGCGGAGGGAACCCAAGAACGCTCCTCCGGACCGTAGCCCTTCCAGTGAACCAAATACTGTACACGGCCCATGGACATACGAGAGTCAATAATGCTGCTGACCTCATACTCCTCATGGTTGTCAACAAAGATAGGACGGGGACGAGGCAACACAGTGGTAAACCGATTACAAACCAATGGTTTCAAGAGGGAGACATGAAAAACATTGGAGATGCGCATAGCAGGAGGAAGGTCAAGAGCGTAGGCCACAGGATTAACCCGTCGGAGTATTCGAAAAGGACCAACATAACGGGGAGCCAATTTATTGGAAGGCACACGAAGGTTCAAGTTGCGGGAGAACAGCCAAACTCTCTCACCAACCTGGTAGGAAGGTGCGGGCAGACGCCTACGATCAGCCTAGAATTTTGAATACCCTGAGACATGAATGAATCGGGCAACAAGGATGGTTAAAACCCATAATTCGCCATGAATGGGGATAACTTGGAGGAAGCATTAATAGCACTATTACGAGCAAACTCTGCCCAAGGTAACAGTTCAGACCAATTATTGTGGTGATCTGAGACATAGCAAGGGAGGAACTGTTCCAGAGCTTGATTAGACCGTTCCGCAGCCCCATTGGATTGAGGGTGATATGCCGAGGAGAAGGAAAGCTAGATCCCCATTTGAGCACAAAAGGAACGCCAAAATCTGGAGACAAACTGGCTACCCCGGTCTGACACTATCTCCTTGGGTAACCCATGTAAACGGAAGACTTCCCGTGCAAAAATTGAAGCAAGCTCCTGAGCGGTAGGCAGCTTCATCAAGGGAATGCAATGTGACATTTTAGAAAAACGGTTAACCACCATAAGGATAACAGGATTGCCATTGGAAACAGGGAGCTCGACAATGAAGTCCATGAAAAGATGTGTCCAAGGACGCTCACCATTAGCAATAGGTTGAAGAAGACCCACAGGAAGACGTCAAGGAGTCTTACTCTGTGCACAAACTGAGCAGGAGGCAACATACGCAGCAACATCAGAACGAAGACCTGGCCACCAGAATTGTCGAGTGACAGACCAAATCATTTGGTTCTTGCCTGGGTGACCTGCGGCTTTAGGACAGTGGTAAGTGTGCAAAAGTTTAGTTCAAAGATTCTCAGGAACAAAACACTTACCACTAGGTTTCTCAGGAGGTGCATTGGTTTGTGCAGCCAGGATCTCCTCCCCCAAGGGAGAAGTCAAATTAGTATGTATGGTAGCCAAAATATGGTCAGGAGGTATAACAGGAGTAGGTACAGACTCATCCTTGGACAGAGGCGAAAATTGTTGAGAGAGGGCATCAGCCCTAACATTCTTACTACCAGGCAGATAGGAGACCACATAATTAAACCGAGACAAAAATAGCCTGTCGGGGCGACAATGGCCTGTCGGGGCGACAAACGTTTTGCTTCAGATAAATAAGTTAAATTCTTGTGGTCAGTAAGAATGAGCACTGGCACACTAGTACCCTCGAGAAGATGCCTCCATTCCTTAAGTGCCAAAATTATGGCCAGTAATTCCCTGTCGCCAATTTGATAATTGCACTCCGCTGGAGACAATTTCTTAGAGAAGAAACCACACGGATGCAAGGAACCGTCAGGCGTAGGACGTTGAGACAAGAGGGCACCTACTCCAATCTCAGATGCATCGACCTCAAGAACGAAAGGCAGGACAGGGTTAGGATGAGCCAGAACTGGAGTGGCAGCTAAGGCATTCTTAAGACTATCAAAGGCTTTAATGGCAGTAGGTGACCAATGGAGTGGATTATTCTCTTTACGGGTCATGTCTGTTATAGGTTTGACCAAGGAAGAAAGGTTTTTAATAAACTTTCTATAGTAATTGACGAACCCCAAAAAACATTGAATAGACCGAAGACCAACTGGGAGAGGCCACTGCAGAATTGCAGATAACTTGTCAGGATCTATGGAGAACCCTGCAACGGAGATAACATAACCTAGGAAGGTTACTTGAGTCTGATGGAACTCACATTTCTCGAGTTTACAAAACAGGCCGTTCTCGCGTAGTTTCTGAAGAACCCGTGTAACATCAGAACGATGAGCCTCAAGTTTAGGTGAGTGTATGAGGATGTCGTCTAAGTACACCACAACACACTGTTGCAACATATCTTGTAGGAGATCATTAATAAATTCCTGAAAAACAGCTGGAGCATTACATAGGCCAAAGGGCATTACAAGATACTCATAATGCCCGCTCCTGGTGTTAAATGCTGTTTTCCATTCGTGGCCCTCCTTAATCCTAACGAGATTGTACGCTCCTCTCAAATCAAGTTTAGTAAAGACCGTAGCTCCCTTGAGGCGGTCAAAGAGTTCCGTAATAAGCGGAATAGGGTAAGCATTCTTAATGGTAAGACGATTAAGACCCCTATAATCGATACATGGTCTTAACTCGCCACCCTTTTTCTTCACAAAGAAGAAGCCAGCCCCTGCAGGAAAGCAGGATTTGCGGATGATCCCCCGCGACAGAGCATCGGCAACATACTCCTCCATATCACAATTCTCTGAAACAGACAGAGGGTACACCCGGCACCGAGGAGGAATGGCTCCAGGGTGGAAGGTCTATGGCACAATCGTAAGACCGGTGAGGAGGCAACGTACCGGCACGCACCTTGTCAAACAAGTCTAGGAACTCTCGGTACTCCTCTGGCAATTGAGATACCGAAGAAGTGCACAAGACTTTAACTGGTTTCCGAAGACAAATGGAAATACATTGCGGGGACCATGACAAAATTTCGGACTTGCGCCAGTCAAGACTGGAATTGTGATTTTGGAGCCAGGGATAATCCAGAACAACCGGAAAATGCAGAGAGTTTATCACCTGGAATTGGAGGGTTTCAAAATGGAGAGCCCCAACAGCCATGGACAACGGAGCAGTTTCGTGAGTAACGAGTGCGGGCTGAAGGGGCCTGCCATCAATGGCCTCAATAGCAAGCGGAATGGACCGAGGCAAAACAGGAATGGAGTGCTTTGATACAGAAGCACTGTCAATGAAATAGCCTGCAGCACCGGAGTCAACAAGAGCCTGAGTGACTATAGAGGAGTCGACCCAGGAAAAAACAACCGTGAACAATGGTTTCTCCATAAGTGGTTCCGGAGACGAGGATAAACCACCCAAGGTCTGCCCCCGACAGGACCTTAGATGTGAGCGTTTCCCGGCCATGTAGGACAAGACTTCAAAAGGTGGCCCTGTAACCCACAATAGAGGCAGAGCCCCTCCCTCCTCCTAAAGGCCCTCTCCACCGCAGAGATATGCGTGAATCCCAGCTGCATTGGCTCAGCAGTACCTGGTGACTCGGACCAGGAGGCATGGGAGCATCTCCAGCAGCTTGCTGATTGAACTAAGCAGGAGGTTCTTATACACAGTGTGTGATTTACACCTGCACCACTGTGCTAATTTGCCTACCGGGTTAGGCCACCTATATCACAGTTCTAAGCCTAATAGAGCCAAGATCACATCTACTATCTGTGATCCTGTGGGGAGAGCAATACATTCGGTTTTTATCCGTATGCCCCTAAAAGTGGATCAACAACTGTGAGAGTGGGAGTCAGCTGGACGACTCTAAAGGTTCCAGAAGGCGTTTGTGACACTTCTCAAGTGTCTGGGAGCTTGTAAGTACCAGCTTTACTTGCGCAGTGGAAGTTTGTTTATACCACTGATCTTGCACTATGGTGGCGCCTTCGTCCTTATTTCTAATTTCTGCAGATTCTTTCCTTTTGGGACACCAACAAAAGTCTTGAAGAAGTTGCAAGCCATCCTTTTTACGGTTACTGAGAATATATCGAACTGTAATTCCATTGTTACCATTGGAGAACATTCATATTCCACTATCAGATAAGTCCTTCTGGATATTATTAGTTGGTTTTGGAACTTTTATTCACTTTGCCATTCACTGTGATTTTTCTTGGAATTTTTATTGATAGGTCCAGTTAATTATTAATTTATTATATATATATTTCTATATATGTTTTGGCGCACTGTTCGTTATTTGTTATATATGGGAGGAGAGGGAGGCATGGGTGGGAACGAACACATAGGAGACAACGGAACAGGAGGCTTCCGCAAGCGCTCCTTGAAAGAGGGCCACTCTCTGAGTGATGTCAATTAGGATAAAAAAAGACACCAATGCCTCGAGATCCTCTGGTAAATCTTTGGCAGCAACCTCGTCTTTAATCGCATCAGAGAGCCCATGAAAGAAGGCGGCAACAAGGGCTTCATTGTTCCAACCTACCTCAATAGCATACTGAGCAACAGATCTTGTACCTTGCTGAATGGACATGAGTCGTTTAGCAGCAGAGGAGGAGCGAGCCGGAACATCAAATACCCTTCGAAAGGAGGCCACAAATTCAGGGTAATTTGAAATCACAGGTTATTAGTATCCCACAAGGGATTAGCCCAGGCAAGAGCTGTGTCAGAGAGTAACGAGATGAGAAATCCCACCTTAGCTCTGTCAGAGGGAAACGCCTGAGGTAACATCTCAAAGTAAATGCCCACCTGGTTCAAAAACCCTCTGTACTGAATAGGATCGCCTCCATATCGCTGAGGTAGAGGTGCAGAACCGGACATGCTCCTGGTAGGACTAGATGCAGCAGCGGAAATAGGAGCAGCCATAACGTGCAGGACACTTTGGTCCAAATGTGCAGTGCGAGTCAGCAGGGTTTGCAGGGCTAGTGCAAATTGATCCAAGCGGTGATCCTGTTCATCCATCCTGGAAATGATGGCAGGTAAAGGTGGATTATTAGCACCATCAGGATTCATGGCCCTTGCGTAATGTCAGGGTGCCAGGAATCAGCCTGAGATGAGAAGTTCAAAAATAATCACACCTTTATTAATAGTAAAAAGTCCACAAGTCAAATAACAAGCCAGGAGTCAAAACCAGAGCTGGTAGTCAGACAAGCCGAGTCAGGAGCCAAAGCGAATAGTCAGACGATCCGGAATCAGGAACAAGGAAAACAGCAGAGTCAGGAACAAGCCAGGGATCAGGAACCAGGAAGGATGTCAGGCATCCAGGTAATACACATGAACTCTCACAAACAAGTCTGAGACAACGCAAAGGCAAAGCATACTGAACAGAGGCCCTTTAAATAATAAGTGATGACATCACAATTCTGAGTCTGCATCCTGTCTCACATGGATGATGCACACCAGTCTGGCCATAAAAGGAAGTGCAGGAAATGAGCAGCATCCCCCACAATGCACCATAGTCAGGAAGAGAGGTGAGTAAAATGGCTGCCAGCAGCACATGGCAAACACAACAGGGAGAAAACCCTGCAGCGTCGCTCTCAGACAGGGTCTCCGGAGCAGAAATAAGCCGTGCTTGCTATTTTATAGCTTTGGCCAGCCACCTACCACCTCCCACTTGGCCGGGCTATGAGGACATAGCTGAAGAAGACAAAACCACTAACTTTGGTTACCAGATGGGCTCCAAGGATTGAGCTGAGCTGGATCAGTAAGTGAACATTTATGCCTTTATTATACAGCGGTAGTACCTTCAATTGACTGTGAGACCCGGTTACCCATTTATTTCTTTTTTGCTTCATAGCATACTTTTTTGGAAGACGGATACTCGTCTTTGTTTCACATATATGTAATGCAAATAACAGTAAACGTGAACCACATTGTAACAGTTTGCATGTTATTTTCTCTGAAAAAAATTAATAAAGACAAAAAACTTTAAAAAAAAATGAATATAGCATTCAAGTAACAATACAGCACCAGCTACTTGCAAACCAGCAATTCTGTGTTAAATCAAGCGAGACCCCTCCTCGTGACATCAGGATGTTTCTCTTTTATTGAGGTTACATCTAAGAATCATATATACATTCATCTGCTTTGTAAATAACACACCTAGATTACGAGTTTTGCGTTCCAGTTTTAACGCTGAAAAAATGGCCATTTCAGCATAAAAACCGGAACGTAGCCATAACAAGACTTGTCAGTCTAGCTATACCGCAAGCATTTTAGCCTGTAACGCAACGTCAATCCCGACGATTTGCGTGGGATTTCCATAGCGCTGCCTTTACAAGTTGTGCAGTGAGGCTAAAATGCTTGCGTTCCAGACTATAACGACACGATACGTTCCGGAATCTGAGACCACTAGTTATGAGTTTTGCGCAACAAAACTGGTACACAAAACTCATAACTAAAGTGTTACAAAGTGCACTAACACCCATAAACTACCTATTAACCCCTAAACTGAGGCCCTCCCGAATCACAAACACTAAATTAAATGTATTAACCCCTAATCTGCCGCTCCCGACATCGACGCCACTATAATAACATAATTTATGCTTACCTGATAAATTCCTTTCTCCTGTAGTGTAGTCAGTCCACGGGTCATCCATTACTTATGGGATATTAACTCCTCCCCAACAGGAAGTGCAAGAGGATCACCCAAGCAGAGCTGCTATATAGCTCCTCCCCTCTACGTCACACCCAGTCATTCGACCGAAAACCAAACGAGAAAGGAGAAACTATAGGGTGCAGTGGTGACTGGAGTATAATTTAAAAATTTAGACCTGCCATAAAAAACAGGGCGGGCCGTGGACTGACTACACTACAGGAGAAAGGAATTTATCAGGTAAGCATAAATTATGTTTTCTTCTGTTAAGTGTAGTCAGTCCACGGGTCATCCATTACTTATGGGATACCAATACCAAAGCTAAAGTACACGGATGACGGGAGGGACAGGCAGGATCTTTATACGGAAGGAACCACTGCCTGAAGAACCTTTCTCCCAAAAACAGCCTCCGAAGAAGCAAAAGTGTCAAATTTGTAAAATTTGGAAAAAGTATGAAGAGAAGACCAAGTTGCAGCCTTGCAAATCTGTTCAACAGAGGCCTCATTCTTAAAGGCCCAAGTGGAAGCCACAGCTCTAGTAGAATGAGCTGTAATCCTTTCAGGAGGTTGCTGTCCAGCAGTCTCATAGGCTAAACGTATTATGCTATGAAGCCAAAAGGATAGAGAGGTAGCAGATGCTTTTTGACCTCTCCTCTGTCCAGAATAAACGACAAACAGGGAAGAAGTTTGGCGAAAATCTTTAGTTGCCTGTAAATAAAATTTCAGGGCACGGACTACGTCTAGATTGTGCAGAAGTCGTTCCTTCTTTGAAGAAGGGTTAGGGCACAATGATGGAACAACAATCTCTTGATTGATATTCTTGTTAGTGACTACCTTAGGTAAGAACCCAGGTTTAGTACGCAGAACTACCTTATCTGAATGAAAAATCAGATAAGGAGAATCACAATGTAAGGCTGATAACTCAGAGACTCTACGAGCCGAGGAAATAGCCATTAAAAACAGAACTTTCCAAGATAACAGCTTGATATCAATGGAATGAAGGGGTTCAAACGGAACACCCTGTAAAACGTTAAGAACTAAGTTTAAACTCCACGGTGGAGCTACAGTCTTAAACACAGGCTTAATCCTAGCCAAAGCCTGACAAAAAGCCTGAACGTCTGGAACTTCTGACAGACGTTTGTGTAAAAGGATGGACAGAGCTGAGATCTGTCCCTTTAAAGAACTTGCAGTTAAACCCTTTTCTAAACCTTCTTGTAGAAAAGACAATATCCTAGGAATCCTAACCTTACTCCATGAATAACTCTTGGATTCGCACCAGTGTAAGTATTTACGCCATATCTTATGGTAAATTTTCCTGGTAACAGGTTTCCTAGCCTGTATTAACGTATCAATTACTGACTCCGAAAATCCACGCTTTGATAAAATCAAGCGTTCAATTTCCATGCAGTCAGCTTCAGAGAAATTAGGTTTTGATGTTTGAAAGGACCCTGAATAAGAAGGTCCTGTCTCAGAGGCAGAGACCAAGGTGGACAGGATGACATGTCCACTAGATCTGCATACCAGGTCCTGCGTGGCCACGCAGGCGCTATTAAAATCACCGATGCTTTCTCCTGTTTGATCCTTGCAATCAAACGAGGAAGCATCGGGAAGGGTGGAAACACATAAGCCATCCTGAAGGTCCAAGGTGCTGTCAAAGCATCTATCAGGACCGCTCCCGGGTCCCTGGACCTGGACCCGTAACAAGGAAGCTTGGCGTTCTGGCGAGACGCCATGAGATCCATATCTGGTTTGCCCCAACGTCGAAGTATTTGGGCAAAGACCTCCGGATGAAGTTCCCACTCCCCCGGATGAAAAGTCTGGCGACTTAGGAAATCCGCCTCCCAGTTCTCCACTCCTGGGATGTGGATCGCTGACAAGTGGCAAGAGTGAGACTCTGCCCAGCGAATTATCTTTGATACTTCCATCATCGCTAGGGAACTCCTTGTCCCTCCCTGATGGTTGATGTAAGCCACAGTCGTGATGTTGTCCGACTGAAACCTGATGAACCTCAGAGTTGCTAACTGAGGCCAAGCCAGAAGGGCATTGAGAACTGCTCTCAATTCCAGAATGTTTATTGGAAGGAGACTCTCCTCTTGAGTCCATGATCCCTGAGCCTTCAGGGAATTCCAGACAGCGCCCCAACCTAGTAGGCTGGCGTCTGTTGTTACAATTGTCCAGTCTGGCCTGCTGAAGGGCATCCCCCTGGACAGATGTGGCCGAGAAAGCCACCATAGAAGAGAATCTCTGGTCTCTTGATCCAGATTCAGCGTAGGGGACAAATCTGAGTAATCCCCATTCCACTGACTTAGCATGCACAATTGCAGCGGTCTGAGATGCAGGCGTGCAAAAGGAACTATGTCCATTGCCGCTACCATTAAGCCGATTACCTCCATGCATTGAGCCACTGACGGGTGTTGAATGGAATGAAGGACACGGCAAGCATTTAGAAGCTTTGTTAACCTGTCCTCTGTCAGGTAAATTTTCATTTCTACAGAATCTATAAGAGTCCCCAAGAAGGGAACTCTTGTGAGTGGTAAGAGAGAACTCTTCTCCTCGTTCACTTTCCACCCATGCGACCTTAGAAATGCCAGTACTAACTCTGTATGAGACTTGGCAGTTTGGAAGCTTGACGCTTGTATCAGAATGTCGTCTAGGTACGGAGCTACCGAAATTCCTCGCGGTCTTAGTACCGCCAGAAGAGAGCCCAGAACCTTTGTAAAGATTCTTGGAGCCGTAGCCAACCCGAAGGGAAGAGCTACAAACTGGTAATGCCTGACTAGGAAGGCAAACCTTAGATACCGGTAATGTTCTTTGTGAATCGGTATGTGAAGGTAAGCATCCTTTAAATCCACTGTGGTCATGTACTGACCTCTTTGGATCATGGGTAAGATTGTCCGAATAGTTTCCATTTTGAACGATGGAACTCTTAGGAATTTGTTTAGGATCTTTAAATCCAATATTGGTCTGAAGGTTCCCTCTTTTTTGGGAACCACAAACAGATTTGAGTAAAACCCTTGTCCGTGTTCCGACCGCGGAACTGGGTGGATCACTCCCATTAGTAAAAGGTCTTGTACACAGCGTAGAAACGCCTCTTTCTTTATCTGGTTTGTTGACAACCTTGAAAGGTGAAATCTCCCTTGTGGAGGAGAAGCTTTGAAGTCCAGAAGATATCCCTGAGATATGATCTCCAACGCCCAGGGATCCTGGACATCTCTTGCCCAAGCCTGGGCGAAGAGAGAGAGTCTGCCCCCCACTAGATCCGTTTCCGGATCGGGGGCCCTCACTTCATGCAGTCTTAGGGGCAGCAGCAGGTTTTCTGGCCTGCTTGCCCTTGTTCCAGGTCTGGTTAGGTTTCCAGCCTTGTCTGTAGCGAGCAACAGCTCCTTCCTGTTTTGGAGCAGAGGAAGTTGATGCTGCTCCTGCCTTGAAGTTACGAAAGGCACGAAAATTAGACTGTCTAGCCCTAGGTTTGGCTCTGTCTTGAGGCAGGGCATGGCCTTTACCCCCCGTAATATCAGCGATAATTTCTTTCAAACCGGGCCCGAATAAAGTCTGCCCCTTGAAAGGTATGTTAAGTAATTTAGATTTAGAAGTTACATCAGCTGACCAGGATTTTAGCCACAGCGCTCTGCGTGCCTGAATGGCAAATCCGGAATTCTTAGCCGTAAGTTTAGTTAAATGTACTACGGCATCCGAAATAAATGAATTAGCTAGCTTAAGGGTTTTAAGCTTGTGTGTAATCTCATCTAATGGCGCTGAGTCAAGGGTCTCTTCCAGAGACTCAAACCAAAATGCTGCCGCAGCCGTGACAGGCGCAATGCATGCAAGGGGTTGCAATATAAAACCTTGTTAAACAAACATTTTCTTAAGGTAACCCTCTAACTTTTTATCCATTGGATCTGAAAAGGCACAGCTATCCTCCACCGGGATAGTGGTACGCTTAGCTAAAGTAGAAACTGCTCCCTCCACCTTAGGGACCGTTTGCCATAAGTCCCGTGTGGTGGCGTCTATTGGAAACATTTTTCTGAATATAGGAGGGGGTGAGAAAGGCACACCGGGTCTATCCCACTCCTTAGTAACAATATCAGTAAGTCTCTTAGGTATAGGAAAAACGTCAGTACTCGTCGGTACCGCAAAATATTTATCCAACCTACACATTTTCTCTGGGATTGCAACTGTGTTACAATCATTCAGAGCCACTAACACCTCCCCTAGTAATACACGGAGGTTTTCCAGCTTAAACTTAAAATTTGAAATGTCTGAATCCAGTTTATTTGGATCAGATCCGTCACCCGCAGAATGAAGCTCTCTGTCCTCATGCTCTGCAAATTGTGACGCAGTATCAGACATGGCCCTAGCATTATCAGCGCACTCTGTTCTCACCCCAGAGTGCTCTCGTTTACCCCTAAGTTCTGGCAATTTAGACAAAACTTCAGTCATAACATTAGCCATGTCTTGTAGAGTGATTTGTAATGGCCGCCCTGATGTACTTGGCGTTACAATATCACGCACCTCCTAAGCGGGAGATGCAGGTACTGACACGTGAGGCAAGTTAGTCGGCATAACTTCCCCCTCGTTGTCTGGTGAATGTTGCTTAACATGTACAGATTGACTTTTATTTAAAGTAGCATCAATGCAATTAGTACATAAATTTCTATTGGGCTCCACCTTGGCTTTTGAACATATTGCACAAAGAGATTCCTCTGTGTCAGACATGTTTAAACAAACTAGCAATTAGACTAGCAAGCTTGGAAATACTTTTCAACTAAATTTACAAGTAATATGCAAAACGTTACTGTGCCTTTAAGAAGCACACAAAAACTGTCACAGTTGAATAACAATGAACCGGATTAGTTATAGAAACCAAATTTTCACAGTAAAAGCATAAATTTAGCAAAGGATTGCACTCATTAGCAATGGATGATTAACCCTTAATATCAGAAAAAACGGATAACAATTGAAAATATAAGCGTTTTTATCACAGTCAAAGCACAGTCTCACAGGTCTGCTGTGAGTGATTACCTCCCTCAAACTTAGTTTTGAAGACCCCTGAGCTCTGTGGAGACGTCCTGGATCATGCAGGGAGAAAAAGGCAGACTGTGACTGAATTTCTGATGCGTAGTAAAAGCGCCAAAATAGGCCCCTCCCACTCACAATACAACAGTGAGGGAAGCTCAGTAAACTGTTTTAATTTAAAACAAACGACAACCATGTGGAAAATAACGCCCAAAACAATTTTTCACCAAGTACCTCAGATAATTAAACGATTTAACATGCCAGCAAACGTTTAAAATCTAATTTATGAAATATCATTAAAAGCCTGCTGCTAGTCGCTCCCACTGCAAGTTAGGCAAAAAGTTATATGCATACAGTATTTTCCCAGTGAAGTGCCATTCCCCAGAAATACTTAAGTGTAAATATACATACATATCAGCCTGATACCAGTTGCTACTACTGCATTTAAGGCTGTACTTACATTATATCGGTATTAGCAGTATTTTCTCAGTCAATTCCATTCCTTAGAAAATAATATACTGCAACATACCTCTTTGCAGGTGAACCTGCCCGCTGTCCCCTGATCTGAAGTTACCTCAATCCTCAGAATGGCCGAGAACAGCAAATGGATCTTAGTTACGTCCGCTAAGATCATACACAAAACTCAGGTAGATTCTTCTTCAAATTCTGCCTGAGAAGAAAACAACACACTCCGGTGCCGTTTAAAATAACAAACTTTTGATTGAAGATATAAAAACTAAGTTTAATCACCACAGTCCTCTCACACATCCTATCTATTAGTTGGGTGCAAGAGAATGACTGGGTGTGACGTAGAGGGGAGGAGCTATATAGCAGCTCTGCTTGGGTGATCCTCTTGCACTTCCTGTTGGGGAGGAGTTAATATCCCATAAGTAATGGATGACCCGTGGACTGACTACACTTAAAAGGAGAAAAAGTTATTTACCCCTATTCCCCCGCACCCTAATATCACCCACACTATAATAAAGATATTAACCCCTATTGCGCCACTTCTTGACATCGCCGCCACTAAATAAAGTTATTTACCCCTAAACCTCTGGCCTCCCACATCACTGCCACTAAATAAACCTATTAACCGCTAAACCGTCAGCCCCCCATATCGCAAAAAACTAAATTAAACTATTAAACCCCTAAACCTAACAACCCCCTAACTTTATATTAAAATTACAATATTCCTATCTTAAAATAAATAAAAACTTACCTGTGAAATTTAAAAAAAACTAAGTTTAAACTATATATTAAACTAACATTACTATTATACTAAAATTAAAATAAATACAAATTAAATAAACTAAATTACACATTAAAATACCAATAGGCCTTGCCCTAAAGAAATCAGTTATTTTCCCAGAAAAAAAATACAAAGACCCCCCAACAGTAAAACCCACCACCCAACCAAGCCCCCAAAATAAAAAACCTAACTAACAAAAACCTAAGCTACCCATTGCCCTGAAAAGGGCATTTGTATGGGCATCACCCTTTAAAGGGCATTCAGCTCTTTTCCATTGCCCTGAAAAGGGCATTTATATTTATGTAAACATGCACCCACATTTGAGCCCTTTGCAGTCAAATACCTGAAAGCATGAACAAGCATTTTTATTCAATATTAATATTTAATAATGGTTTTAACTATGTAATACTGTAAATATGTAAATATTTCACATTCCAATGTTCTTCACATAGGGGAATTTGTTAAATTATACTATATACATATTACCAAACTGTCACTTTAGAATACTAATTTCCTCCCATGAAATGCAGGGGGAAAACCATAAAAATTATATAATCATGCAAGGCCAAAGTATATTTGACCAGAGATGATAAGTAATAACACACTTTGGGGTATATATAGTAATAGAGTCTCGCTTTTGCGTGACCCCAGATTGCTATGGAGAATGCTATGGACGAATATTATGGTGGTACATGTGACTAGATAGAGTGGGTGATACAGAATTAGTGAAATAGGATCTACTGATAATGCATATGGCGAGGAAAGCTGACTTTCATTTTCTGTAATTGTAGGTTGTTAGTGAGTCAGTTGTCATGCAAATTAGAGCAATAGATAGTATAGATACTAACAGGTTTGCTAGATATCAAAACCTAGGAGAATAAACATGATTTCCTCATCACAATGATAACATATTTATACAGTGACAGTAAGTCAAATAATGGGGAGGTAGGATTAACTGAAGTCTCTTTTTGATAAACATGAGAACCTCCTAACAAATTAGAGGTTAAGCGAGTAAACAGTGAAGCATAACGTGTATGTGTTGTCTGGGGGAACATGTTTGATGGATCAACATAATACAAAAATAACGCAACTAAACAGGTATTAACCTGTATCCAGCTCTGTATATATAGTCAGCAAACCTGAACATCACCTGGATATGCTCGCCGAAAATCTACACTACTCTGTACCTTTTAAGAAAAGGATCAAACAGTGATATCCGAAAAATACTCTAGAATAATATATAGTCTTATAGTCTTATATACCTCCATAGCCGTGTTTGGGCTACTTTTGAACCCCTGTAACCAGTCTTAGATTGCTGGAGGTAAAAGAACTGTACTTAAGTTTGAAATTAAGCCATCATTGCAAAAACAAAATTTATGCTTACCTGATAAATTCCTTTCTCCTGTAGTGTGGTCAGTCCACGGGTCATCATTACTTCTGGGATATTAACTCCTCCCCAACAGGAAGTGCAAGAGGATTCACCCAGCAGAGCTGCTATATAGCTCCTCCCCTCTACGTCACACCCAGTCATTCGACCAAGAACCAACGAGAAAGGAGAAGCCAAAGGGTGCAGTGGTGACTGGAGTATAATTTAAAAAATTTAGACCTGCCATAAAAAACAGGGCGGGCCGTGGACTGACCACACTACAGGAGAAAGGAATTTATCAGGTAAGCATAAATTTTGTTTTCTCCTGTTAAGTGTGGTCAGTCCACGGGTCATCATTACTTCTGGGATACCAATACCAAAGCTAAAGTACACGGATGACGGGAGGGACAGGCAGGCTCTTTATACGGAAGGAACCACTGCCTGAAGAACCTTTCTCCCAAAAACAGCCTCCGAAGAAGCAAAAGTGTCAAATTTGTAAAATTTGGAAAAAGTATGAAGAGAAGACCAAGTTGCAGCCTTGCAAATCTGTTCAACAGAAGCCTCATTCTTAAAGGCCCAAGTGGAAGCCACAGCTCTAGTAGAATGAGCTGTAATTCTTTCAGGAGGCTGCTGTTCAGCAGTCTCATAGGCTAAACGTATTATGCTACGAAGCCAAAAAGAGAGAGAGGTAGCCGAAGCTTTTTGACCTCTCCTCTGACCAGAATAAACGACAAACAGGGAAGACGTTTGTCGAAAACCCTTAGTTGCCTGTAGATAAAATTTCAGGGCACGGACTACATCTAGATTGTGTAGAAGACGTTCCTTCTTCGAAGAAGGATTAGGACACAAAGATGGAACAACAATCTCTTGATTGATATTCCTGTTAGTGACCACCTTAGGTAAGAACCCAGGTTTAGTACGCAGAACTACCTTGTCTGAATGAAAAATCAGATAAGGAGAATCACAATGTAAGGCAGATAACTCAGAGACTCTTCGAGCCGAGGAAATAGCCATTAAAAACAGAACTTTCCAAGATAACAGCTTGATATCAATGGAATGAAGGGGTTCAAACGGAACACCCTGTAAAACATTAAGAACTAAGTTCAAACTCCATGGTGGAGCAACAGTTTTAAACACAGGCTTGATCCTAGCTAAAGCCTGACAAAAAGCTTGAACGTCCGGAACTTCTGACAGACGTTTGTGTAAAAGAATGGACAGAGCTGAAATCTGTCCCTTTAAGGAACTAGCGGATAAACCCTTTTCTAAACCTTCTTGTAGAAAAGTCAATATCCTAGGAATCCTAACCTTACTCCATGAGTAACTCTTGGATTCGCACCAATATAAGTATTTACGCCATATTTTATGGTAAATCTTTCTGGTAACAGGCTTCCTAGCCTGTATTAAGGTATCAATTACTGACTCAGAAAAACCACGTTTTGATAAAATCAAGCGTTCAATTTCCAAGCAGTCAGCTTCAGAGAAATTAGATTTTGATGTTTGAAGGGACCCTGGATCAGAAGGTCCTGTTTCAGAGGCAGAGACCAAGGTGGACAGGATGACATGTCCACTAGATCTGCATACCAAGTCCTGCGTGGCCATGCAGGCGCTATTAGAATCACTGATGCTCTCTCCTGTTTGATTCTGGCAATCAATCGAGGAAGCATCGGGAAGGGTGGAAACACATAAGCCATCCCGAAGGTCCAAGGTGCTGTCAAAGCATCTATCAGAACCGCTCCCGGATCCCTGGATCTGGACCCGTAACGAGGAAGCTTGGCGTTCTGTCGAGACGCCATGAGATCTATCTCTGGTTTGCCCCAACGTCGAAGAATTTGGGCAAAAACCTCCGGGTGAAGTTCCCACTCCCCCGGATGAAAAGTCTGACGACTTAGGAAATCCGCCTCCCAGTTCTCCACTCCCGGGATGTGGATTGCTGACAGGTGGCAAGAGTGAGACTCTGCCCAGCGAATTATCTTTGATACTTCCATCATTGCTAGGGAGCTTCTTGTCCCTCCCTGATGGTTGATGTAAGCTACAGTCGTGATGTTGTCCGACTGAAACCTGATGAACCCCCGAGTTGTTAACTGGGGCCAAGCCAGAAGGGCATTGAGAACTGCTCTCAATTCCAGAATGTTTATTGGCAGGAGACTCTCCTCCTGATTCCATTGTCCCTGAGCCTTCAGAGAATTCCAGACAGCGCCCCAACCTAGTAGGCTGGCGTCTGTTGTTACAATTGTCCAGTCTGGCCTGCTGAATGGCATCCCCCTGGACAGATGTGGCCGAGAAAGCCACCATAGAAGAGAATTTCTGGTCTCTTGATCCAGATTCAGAGTAGGGGACAAGTCTGAGTAATCCCCATTCCACTGACTTAGCATGCACAATTGCAGCGGTCTGAGATGTAGGCGTGCAAAGGGTACTATGTCCATTGCCGCTACCATTAAGCCGATCACCTCCATGCATTGAGCCACTGACGGGTGTTGAATGGAATGAAGGACACGGCATGCATTTTGAAGCTTTGTTAACCTGTCTTCTGTCAGGTAAATCTTCATTTCTACAGAATCTATAAGAGTCCCCAAGAAGGGAACTCTTGTGAGTGGAAGGAGAGAACTCTTCTTTTCGTTCACCTTCCATCCATGCGACCTTAGAAATGCCAGTACTAACTCTGTATGAGACTTGGCAGTTTGAAAGCTTGAAGCTTGTATCAGAATGTCGTCTAGGTACGGAGCTACCGAAATTCCTCGCGGTCTTAGTACCGCCAGAAGAGCACCCAGAACCTTTGTGAAGATTCTTGGAGCCGTAGCCAATCCGAATGGAAGAGCTACAAACTGGTAATGCCTGTCTAGGAAGGCAAACCTTAGATAACGGTAATGATCTTTGTGAATCGGTATGTGAAGGTAAGCATCCTTTAAATCCACTGTGGTCATGTACTGACCCTTTTGGATCATGGGTAAGATTGTCCGAATAGTTTCCATTTTGAACGATGGAACTCTTAGGAATTTGTTTAGGATCTTTAAATCCAAGATTGGCCTGAAAGTTCCCTCTTTTTTGGGAACCACAAACAGATTTGAGTAAAACCCTTGTCCTTGTTCCGACCGCGGAACCGGATGGATCACTCCCATTAGTAAAAGATCTTGTACACAGCGTAGAAACGCCTCTTTCTTTATTTGGTTTGTTGACAACCTTGACAGATGAAATCTCCCTTTTGGGGGAGAAGATTTGAAGTCCAGAAGATATCCCTGAGATATGATCTCTAACGCCCAGGGATCCTGGACATCTCTTGCCCAAGCCTGGGCGAAGAGAGAAAGTCTGCCCCCCACTAGATCCGTTCCCGGATCGGGGGCCCTCAATTCATGCTGTCTTAGGGGCAGCAGCAGGCTTTCTGGCCTGTTTGCCCCTGTTCCAGGACTGGTTAGGTTTCCAGCCTTGTCTGTAGCGAGCAACAGCTCCTTCCTGTTTTGGTGCAGAGGAAGTTGATGCTGCTCCTGCTTTGAAATTACGAAAGGAACGAAAATTAGACTGTCTAGCCTTAGGTTTGGCTCTGTCTTGAGGCAGGGCATGGCCTTTACCTCCTGTAATGTCAGCGATAATTTCTTTCAACCCGGGCCCGAATAAGGTCTGCCCTTTGAAAGGTATGTTAAGTAATTTAGATTTAGAAATAACGTCAGCTGACCAGGATTTTAGCCACAGCGCTCTGCGTGCCTGAATGGCGAATCCGGAATTCTTAGCCGTAAGCTTAGTTAAATGTACTACGGCATCCGAAATAAATGAATTAGCTAGCTTAAGTGTCTTAAGCTTGTTTGAAATCTCATCTATAGTTATTGAGTCAAGAGTCTCTTCCAGGGACTCGGACCAAAAAGCGGCCGCGGCCGTGACAGACGCAATACATGCAAGGGGTTGCAATATAAAACCTTGTTGAACAAACATTTTCTTAAGGTAACCCTCTAATTTTTTATCCATCGGATCTGAAAAGGCACAGCTATCCTCCACCGGGATAGTGGTACGCTTAGCCAGAGTAGAAACCGCTCCCTCCACCTTAGGGACCGTCTGCCATAAGTCCCGTGTGGTGGCGTCTATTGGAAACATTTTTCTAAACACAGGAGGAGGGGAAAAGGGTACACCGGGCCTATCCCACTCCTTAGTAATTATCTCTGTAAGCCTCTTAGGTATAGGAAATACGTCAGTACTCGCCGGTACCGCATAGTATCTATCCAGCCTACATAATTTCTCTGGGATTGCAACGGTGTTACAATCATTTAGAGCTGCTAATACCTCCCCTAACAGTACACGGAGGTTTTCGAGTTTAAACTTAAAATTAGAAATGTCTGAATCCATTCTATTGGGATCAGAACCGTCACCTGCTGATTGAAGCTCTCCGTCCTCATGTTCAGCATACTGTGACGCAGTATCAGACATGGCCCTATTATCAACAGCGCACTCTGTTCTTACCCCAGAGTGATCACGCTTACCCCTTAGTTCTGGTAATTTAGCCAAAACTTCAGTCATAACATTAGCCATATCCTGTAATGTGATTTGTAATGGCCGCCCTGATGTACTCGGCGCTACAATATCACGCACCTCACGAGCGGGAGATGCAGGTACTGACACGTGAGGCGAGTTAGTCGGCATAACTCTCCCCTCGTTGTTTGGTGAAATATGTTCAATTTGTACAGATTGACTTTTATTTAAAGTAGCATCAATGCAATTAGTACATAAATTTCTATTGGGCTCCACTTTGGCTTTAGCACATATAGCACAGAGATATTCCTCTGAATCAGACATGTTTAACACACTAGCAAATAAACTAGCAACTTGGAAATACTTTTCAAGTAATTTACAATAATATGAAAACGTACTGTGCCTTTAAGAAGCACAGAAAAGTTATGACAGTTGAGAAATAATAAACTGAGAAACTATAACATCAAATCTTTTCCGGTAAAAACACAATTTTAGCAAAGGATTGCCCCCATTAGTAATGGATAACTAACCCTGATAGCAGAAAAAAAGTACAGAAATAAACGTTTTTTATCACAGTCAGCTACAGTCTCACAGCTCTGCTGTGAGTGATTACCTCCCTCAAAATAAGTTTTGAAGACCCCTGAGCTCTGTAGAGACGAACCGGATCATGCAGGGAAGACCAGAGACTTCTAACTGAATTTTTTGATGCGTAGCAAAAGCGCCAAAATAGGCCCCTCCCCCTCACAAACACAACAGTGAGGGAGATCAGAAACTGTCTTAAATTAAATAAAACGACTGCCAAGTGGAAAAAAAACAGTGCCCAAAAACATTCTTTTCACCCAGTACCTCAGAAAATTAAACGATTTAACATGCCAGCAAAAACGTTTAACATCAAGTAAATGAAATGTCATTAAAAAGCCTGTTGCTAGTCACTGCAAATTAGGCTAAAGTCTTATGCATACAGTATTATCCCAGTGAAGTGCCATTCCCCAGAATACTGAAGTGTAAAATATACATACATGACAGCCTGATACCAGTTGCTACTACTGCATTTAAGGCTGAGCTTACATTATATCGGTATGGCAGAATTTTCTCAGTCAATTCCATTGTCAGAAAATAATATGCTGCTACATACCTCTTTGCAGATTAACCTGCCCGCTGTCCCCTGATCTGAAGTTTACCTCACTCCTCAGATGGCCGAGAACAGCAATATGATCTTAACTACGCCGGCTAAAATCATACAAAAAACTCAGGTAGATTCTTCTTCAAATTCTACCAGAGAAGGAACAACACACTCCGGTGCTGTTATAAAATAACAAACTTTTGATTGAAGGTATAAAAACATAATTTATGCTTACCTGATAAATTCCTTTCTTCTGTAGTGTGATCAGTCCACGGGTCATCATTACTTCTGGGATATTACTCCTCCCCAACAGGAAGTGCAAGAGGATTCACCCAGCAGAGCTGCATATAGCTCCTCCCCTCTACGTCACTCCCAGTCATTCGACCAAGGACCAACGAGAAAGGAGAAACCAAGGGTGTAGTGGTGACTGGAGTATAATTTAAAAAATATTTACCTGCCTTAAAAAACAGGGCGGGCCGTGGACTGATCACACTACAGAAGAAAGGAATTTATCAGGTAAGCATAAATTATGTTTTCTTCTGTTAAGTGTGATCAGTCCACGGGTCATCATTACTTCTGGGATACCAATACCAAAGCAAAAGTACACGGATGACGGGAGGGATAGGCAGGCTCTTTATACAGAAGGAACCACTGCCTGAAGAACCTTTCTCCCAAAAATAGCCTCCGAGGAAGCAAAAGTGTCAAATTTGTAAAATTTGGAAAAAGTATGAAGCGAAGACCAAGTTGCAGCCTTGCAAATCTGTTCAACAGAGGCCTCATTCTTAAAGGCCCAAGTGGAAGCCACAGCTCTAGTAGAATGAGCTGTAATTCTTTCAGGAGGCTGCTGTCCAGCAGTCTCATAGGCTAAACGAATTATGCTACGAAGCCAAAAAGAAAGAGAGGTAGCAGAAGCCTTTTGACCTCTCCTCTGACCAGAGTAAACGACAAACAGGGAAGACGTTTGTCGAAAATCCTTAGTTGCCTGTAAGTAAAACTTTAGGGCACGAACTACATCCAGATTGTGCAGAAGACGTTCCTTCTTCGAAGAAGGATTTGGACACAAAGAAGGAACAACAATCTCTTGATTGATATTCCTGTTAGTGACTACCTTAGGTAAGAACCCAGGTTTAGTGCGCAGAACTACCTTATCCGAATGAAAAATCAAATAAGGAGAATCACAATGTAAGGCTGATAACTCAGAGACTCTTCGAGCCGAGGAAATAGCCATTAAAAATAGAACTTTCCAAGATAACAACTTTATATCAATGGAATGGAGGGGTTCAAACGGAACACCCTGTAAAACGTTAAGAACAAGGTTTAAACTCCAAGGCGGAGCAACAGTTTTAAACACAGGCTTAATCCTGGCCAAAGCCTGACAAAAAGCCTGAACGTCTGGCACTTCTGACAGACGTTTGTGTAACAGAATGGACAGAGCTGAGATCTGTCCCTTTAATGAACTAGCAGATAAACCCTTTTCTAAACCTTCTTGTAGAAAAGATAATATCCTAGGAATCCTAACCTTACTCCAAGAGTAACCTTTGGATTCACACCAATATAGGTATTTACGCCATATCTTATGGTAAATCTTTCTGGTAACAGGCTTCCTAGCCTGTATTAAGGTGTCAATAACTGACTCAGAAAACCCACGTCTTGATAAAATCAAACGTTCAATTTCCAAGCAGTCAGCTTCAGAGAAGTTAGATTTTGATGTTTGAAAGGACCCTGTATCAGGAGATCCTGTTTCAGAGGTAGAGACCAAGGTGGACAGGATGACATGTCCACCAGGTCTGCATACCAAGTCCTGCGTGGCCATGCAGGTGCTATTAGAATCACTGATGCTCTCTCCTGTTTGATTCTGGCAATCAATCGAGGAAGCATCGGGAAGGGTGGAAACACATAAGCCATCGTGAAGTCCCAAGGTGCTGTCAGGGCATCTATTAGGACTGCTCCTGGATCCCTGGATCTGGACCCGTAACGAGGAAGCTTGGCGTTCTGTCGAGACGCCATGAGATCTATCTCTGGTTTGCCCCAACGTCGAAGTATTTGGGCAAAGACCTCCGGATGAAGTTCCCACTCCCCCGGATGAAAAGTCTGACGACTTAAGAAATCCGCCTCCCAGTTCTCCACTCCCGGGATGTGGACTGCTGACAGGTGGCAAGAGTGAGACTCTGCCCAGCGAACTATCTTTGATACTTCCATCATTGCTAGGGAGCTCCTTGTCCCTCCCTGATGGTTGATGTAAGCTACAGTCGTGATGTTGTCCGACTGAAACCTGATGAATCCCCGAGTTGTCAACTGGGGCCAAGCCAGGAGGGCATTGAGAACTGCTCTCAATTCCAGAATGTTTATTGGCAGGAGACTCTCCTCCTGACTCCATTGTCCCTGAGCCTTCAGAGAATTCCAGACGGCACCCCAACCTAGAAGGCTGGCGTCTGTTGTTACAATTGTCCAGTCTGGTCTGCTGAATGGCATCCCCCTGGACAGATGTGGCCGAGAAAGCCACCATAGAAGAGAATTTCTGGTCTCTTGATCCAGATTCAGAGAAGGGGACAAGTCTGAGTAATCCCCATTCCACTGACTTAGCATGCATAGTTGCAGTGGTCTGAGGTGTAAGCGAGCAAATGGCACTATGTCCATTGCCGCTACCATTAAGCCGATTACCTCCATGCATTGAGCCACTGAGGGGTGTTGAATGGAATGAAGGGTGCGGCAAGCACTTTGAAGTCTTGTTAACCTGTCCTCTGTCAGGTAAATCTTCATTTCTACAGAATCTATAAGAGTCCCCAGGAAGGGAACTCTTGTGAGTGGAACGAGTGAACTCTTCTTTTCGTTCACCTTCCATCCATGTGACCTTAGAAAAGCCAGTACTAACTCTGTATGAGACCTGGCAGTTTGAAAGCTTGAAGCTTGTATCAGAATGTCGTCTAGGTACGGAGCTACCGAAATTCCCCGCGGTCTTAGTACCGCCAGAAGAGCACCTAGAACCTTTGTGAAGATTCTTGGAGCTGTAGCCAATCCGAATGGAAGAGCTACAAACTGGTAATGCCTGTCTAGAAAGGCAAACCTTAGATACCGGTAATGATCTTTGTGAATCGGTATGTGAAGGTAAGCATCCTTTAAATCCACTGTGGTCATGTACTGACCTTCTTGGATCATGGGTAAAATTGTCCGAATAGTCTCCATTTTGAATGATGGAACTCTTAGGAATTTGTTTAGGATCTTTAAATCCAGGATTGGTCTGAAAGTTCCCTCTTTTTTGGGAACCACAAACAGATTTGAGTAAAACCCCTGTCCCTGTTCCGACCGTGGAACTGGATGGATTACTCCCATTAACAATAGTTCTTGTATGCAGCGTAGAAACGCTTCTTTCTTTGTTTGGTTTGTTGACAACCTTGACAGATGAAATCTCTCTCTTGGAGGAGAGTATTTGAAGTCCAGAAGGTATCCCTGAGATATTATCTCTAGCGCCCAGGGATCCTGGACATCTCTTGCCCAAGCCTGGGCGAAGAGAGAAAGTCTGCCCCCCACTAGATCCGATCCCGGATCGGGGGCCCTCAATTCATGCTGTTTTAGGGGCAGCAGCAGGTTTCCTGGCCTGCTTGCCCTTGTTCCAGGACTGGTTAGGTCTCCAGCCTTGTCTGTAGCGAGTACCAGATCCTTCTTGTTTTGGAGCAGTGGAAGTTGATGCTGCTCCTGCTTTGAAATTCCGAAAGGAACGAAAATTAGACTGTCTAGCCTTAGATTTGGCTTTGTCTTGAGGCAGGGCGTGGCCCTTACCTCCTGTAATGTCAGCGATAATTTCTTTCAAACCGGGCCCAAATAAGGTCTGTCCCTTGAAAGGTATATTAAGTAATTTGGACTTAGAAGTTACATCAGCTGACCAGGATTTTAGCCACAGTGCTCTACGCGCCTGAATGGCGAATCCTGAATTCTTAGCCGTAAGTTTAGTTAAATGTACTACGGCCTCCGAAATGAATGAATTAGCTAGTTTAAGGACTCTAAGCCTGTCCGTAATGTCGTCCAGAGTAGCTGAACTAATGTTCTCTTCCAGAGACTCAATCCAGAATGCCGCTGCAGCCGTGACCGGCGCAATGCATGCAAGGGGTTGCAATATAAAACCTTGTTGAACAAACATTTTCTTAAGGTAACCCTCTAATTTTTTATCCATTGGATCTGAAAAAGCACAGCTATCCTCCACCGGGATAGTGGTACGCTTAGCTAAAGTAGAAACTGCTCCCTCCACCTTAGGGACCGTTTGCCATAAGTCCCGTGTGGTGGCGTCTATTGGAAACATTTTTCTAAATATCGGAGGGGGTGAGAACGGCACACCGGGTCTATCCCACTCCTTAGTAACAATTTCAGTAAGTCTCTTAGGTATAGGAAAAACATCAGTACTCGCCGGTACCGCAAAATATTTATCCAACCTACACATTTTCTCTGGTATTGCAACTGTGTTACAATCATTCAGAGCCGCTAACACCTCCCCTAGTAATACACGGAGGTTTTCCAGCTTAAATTTAAAATTTGAAATATCTGAATCCAGTCTGTTTGGATCAGAACCGTCACCCACAGAATGAAGTTCTCCGTCCTCATGTTCTGCTACCTGTGACGCAGTGTCTGACATGGCCCTAATATTATCAGCGCACTCTGTTCTCACCCCAGAGTGATCACGCTTGCCTCTTAGTTCTGGTAATTTAGCCAAAACTTCAGTCATAACAGTGGCCATATCTTGTAAACTTATCTGTAATGGCCGCCCAGCTGTACTGGGCGCCACCATATCGCGCACCTCCCGAGCGGGAGATGCAGGTACTGACACGTGAGGCGAGTTAGTCGGCATAACTCTCCCCTCGTTGTTTGGTGAAATTTGTTCAATTTGTACAGATTGACTTTTATTTAAAGTAGCATCAATACAGTTAGTACATAAATTTCTATTGGGCTCCACTTTGGCATTGCAACAAATGACACAGGTATCCTCCTCTGAATCAGACATGTTTAACACACTAGCAAATAAACTTGCAACTTGGAATACAATTCTATTAGAATATTATTAAAAACGTACTGTGCCTTTAAGAAGCACAGAAGATTTATGACAGTTGAAAATTAATAAATTGAAACAGTTATAGCCTCAATCCTTGAAAACAACACAACTTTAGCAAAGGTTTGATCCCATTAGCAAAAGACAACTAATTCTGAAAGCAGAAAAAATTTACAGAATAAACGTTTTTTATCTCAGTCAACTATAATCTCACAGCTCTGCTGAGAGAAATTACCTCCCTCAAAACAAGTTTTGAAGACCCCTGAGTTCTGTAGAGATGAACCGGATCATGCAGGAAATACAATGAGCTGCTGACTGAAATTTCTGATGCGTAGCAAAAGCGCCAAAAAACGGCCCCTCCCCCTCACACACAGCAGTGAGAGAGAACAGAAACTGTCAGAAAAAAGAGCAAGCAACTGCCAAGTGGAAAAATAGTGCCCAAACATTTATTCACTCAGTACCTCAGCAAATGAAAACGATTTTACATTCCAGCAAAAACGTTAAACATAATTTCTTAGTTATTAAAAAGTTTTATGTACTTCTTACAGTGTAATTCCAGTGAAGTACCATTCCCCAGAATACTGAAGTGTAAAGTATACATACATGACATTATATCGGTATGGCAGGATTTTCTCATCAATTCCATTGTCAGAAAATAAAAGCTGCTACATACCTCTATGCAGATTCATCTGCCCGCTGTCCCCTGATCTGAAGTTTACCTCTCCTCAGATGGCCGAGAAACAGCAATATGATCTTAACTACTCCGGCTAAAATCATAGTAAAACTCTGGTAGATTCTTCTTCAAACTCTGCCAGAGAGTTAATAACACACTCCGGTGCTATTTTAAAATAACAAACTTTTGATTGAAGATATAAAACTAAGTATAATCACCACAGTCCTCTCACACATCCTATCTAGTCGGGTGCAAGAGAATGACTGGGTGTGACGTAGAGGGGAGGAGCTATATAGCAGCTCTGCTGGGTGAATCCTCTTGCACTTCCTGTTGGGGAGGAGTTAATATCCCAGAAGTAATGATGACCCGTGGACTGACCACACTTAACAGGAGAAATATATAACTATGAACTCATACCCAGAAAGCTGTGTGACATGATGTTGAACTCAAGAGAAATTTCAAAATAGTGGACCAAAGCCACTCACTGAATAGCCCAGTCTTACTACTGAGAATGGAATTTTACCCCCTCCATAGTGTACATATATGATTTTTAAATAGCTAGTCAGGCAAGACAAGTGATAATTTGGCAAAATTAGGGCCAGCTGTGAATAATAACAGTTGTGTTTACATGAGAGACTAAGGGAATAATATAAGGGAGGGGGGGGGGGGGAGGACGGTGACGCAAGTCAACTAAAGAGCTAGTATGCAGTAGGCATGTCCATCATAGGTGAAACCTAATGTTGTATAAAACATCTCTTCAGGGATGTATCATTACCATAAGTGGGGGTAGTTAAGAATTATGTAACCTCCATAGTTAAGCTTCATAAGTTCCATAGCTATATGTAACCAAAACCTGAGCCAATATTGAAGATCCTCTTAAATTATGCCTGTACTTGAAACACATCCACGGGGCACCACCTCGGCCGCTAGCAGCGCCCCACCAACGTGAAACAATTTGGCCCACACCAGGCAGGAGTAGACCAACACATTAACCAGGTGGGTCCATCCTGTCAGGAGTAAAATTAATAAAATCAATAAAACCCCACATGTATATTATAAAAATAAGCTACATACCCTCAAATTGAACTAAGGTCAGGAATGAGAATGCTTTTAGGACCCATGAAACTTTAGGGGTGTCCTGTGCTAAATTCCAGTCCCCCAAAGCAATAGGTTAATGTAAACTTGGTAAGCTAAAGGAATCGTGCACATCCCGGGGTTAATAAGTAGCAACAATTCAAACCTCTGCTAGAATGTGGATGGGTACTTACAGGGTATTCCTGGGCCTACATTATTATAAAGCTAATGAGGCACACGACTGCTAATCAGCCAATATACAGCGCTAAGATGCAATATTACATCTGCATGCTGCCTAAGAACATCAAGGGATCAGTATTGAAACACACTATAATGATCTTTCTACACTGTACATGGCTAGCTGTTCTAAGGATTTTTAAATAGATATTTATATATATATATATATATATATATATATATATATATATATATATATATATATACATACATTTAACAATGAATAGAATGGGAACACCGGTGCCATCTGATGCCTTTACACAGCCAAAAGAGGATATGTCCATAGAACTAAGTAGGGCAGGGAGTCCATAGCAGGTAGTTAAAATATGATGACCTTGAGACTGCTGTGTAACAGAATGTGGAGAGCTATTAGCAATGTCCACTTTCACATGGTCTTCTCCAAAAGAAAACATAATTTATGTAAGAACTTACCTGATAAATTCATTTCTTTCATATTAGCAAGAGTCCATGAGCTAGTGACGTATGGGATATACATTCCTACCAGGAGAGGCAAAGTTTCCCAAACCTCAAAATGCCTATAAATACACCCCTCACCACACCCACAATTCAGTTTAACGAATAGCCAAGAAGTGGGGTGATAAGAAAAAAAGTGCGAAAGCATATAAAATAAGGAATTGGAATAATTGTGCTTTATACAAAATCATAACCACCACAAAAAAAGGGCGGGCCTCATGGACTCTTGCTAATATGAAAGAAATGAATTTATCAGGTAAGTTCTTACATAAATTATGTTTTCTTTCATGTAATTAGCAAGAGTCCATGAGCTAGTGACGTATGGGATAATGACTACCCAAGAAGTGGATCTTTCCACACAAGAGTCACTAGAGAGGGAGGGATAAAATAAAGACAGCCAATTCCTGCTGAAAATAATCCACACCCAAAATAAAGTTTAACGAAAAACATAAGCAGAAGATTCAAACTGAAACCGCTGCCTGAAGTACTTTTCTACCAAAAACTGCTTCAGAAGAAGAAAATACATCAAAATGGTAGAATTTAGTAAAAGTATGCAAAGAGGACCAAGTTGCTTTAACAAGTTTGTCATGACAATCAATACAAACAACAGCTGGAGGAATAGCTACCAAAAGTTTACAGCAGATACACTTAGCTTTGGTAGATTCAGCACTTGACAGCGATTTTCCTGTAGTATCTTCTGACTCAGATGCAACGTGAGACATCTTGCAATATGTAAGAGAAAAAACAACATATATATAAAGCAAAATTGATCAAATTCCTTAAATGACAGTTTCAGGAATGGGAAAAAATGCCAAAGAACAAGCTTCTAGCAACCAGAAGCAATAAAAAATGAGACTTAAATAATGTGGAGACAAGAGTGACGCCCATATTTTTTCGCGCCAAATAAGACGCCCACATTATTTGGCGCCTAAATGCTTTTTGGCGCCAAAAATGACGCCACATCCGGAACGCCGACATTTTTGGCGCAAAATAACGTCAAAAAGTGACGCAACTTCCGGCGACACGTATGACGCCGGAAACGGAAATAGAATTTTTGCGCCGAAAAAGTCCGCGCCAAGAATGACGCAATAAAATGAAGCATTTTCAGCCCCCGCGAGCCTAACAGCCCACAGGGAAAAAGTCAAATTTTAAGGTAAGAAAAATGAAAAATTAAAATGCATTATCCCAAATATGAAACTGACTGTCTGAAAAATAAGGAAAGTTGAACATTCTGAGTCAAGGCAAATAAATGTTTGAATACATATATTTAGAACTTTATAAACAAAGTGCCCAACCATAGCTAGGAGTGTCACAAAAAATAAGACTTACTTACCCCAGGACACTCATCTACATATAGTAGATAGCCAAACCAGTACTGAAACGAGAATCAGCAGAGGTAATGGTATATATAAGAGTATATCGTCGATCTGAAAAGGGAGGTAAGAGATGAATCTCTACGACCGATAACAGAGAACCTATGAAATAGACCCCTTAGAAGGAGATCACTGCATTCAAATAGGCAATACTCCTCACATCCCTCTGACATTCACTGCACGCTGAGAGGAAAACCGGGCTCCAACTTGCTGCGGAGCGCATATCAACGTAGAATCTAGCACAAACTTACTTCACCACCTCCATCGGAGGCAAAGTTTGTAAAACTGAATTGTGGGTGTGGTGAGGGGTGTATTTATAGGCATTTTGAGGTTTGGGAAACTTTGCCCCTCCTGGTAGGAATGTATATCCCATACGTCACTAGCTCATGGACTCTTGCTAATTACATGAAAGAAAAGACATATTACGTCAATGCCTTTGTGAATACAGTTTCATAAGAAAATGTTACAAAATGTTACAAAACAAGATCTTTCTAGTGCCGACTTACTCTCAAGGAATTGGACTCCAGTAACGTTTGCATTTTAGGATGAACAGAGCTTATGGGATCCTGACAGGTCTAATGGGGGACTAGTGATGTCTTTCCAGTGGGCCAACACTAATCTCTGAAATAATTTCATGATCACAGACCACAGATAAGGAATACCTAGGTTTCAAATTTATAGAAAATAGGGTAGATTTATGTAAGGTTGAGCAGACATGAATCATATACGTTTTATATATGTTTGCATATAAAACGTATACAGTATATGCTTTGTATGCAAACACATTCGGCCAGATTACGAGTTTTTGTCGGTAAGGCTGTGCGGTGCTAACGCTCCTTTTTTTCTTACTGCTTACTTACAGACAACGTTGGTATTACAAGTTTTCTAGAAGCCGGCGTTAGCCTCAGAATAGTAAGCGTTGAGCAAAATTTAACTCCACATCTCACTGTAATACCAGCGCTGCTTACGGTAGCGGTAAGCTGGCAAAACGTGCTCGTGCACGATTTCACCATAGGAAACAATGGGGCTGAGCTGGCTGGAAAAAAAAACTAACAACTGCAAAAAAACAGCGTTCAGCTCCTAACGCAGCCCCATTGTTTCCTATGGGGAAAGGAATTTTATGTCTACACCTAACACCCTAACATGAACCCCGAGTCTAAACACCCCTAATCTTACACTTATTAACCCCTAATCTGCCGCCCTCGCTATCGCTGAAACCTACATTATATTATTAACCCCTAATCTGCCGCTCCGGACACCGCCACAACCTACATTATACTTATGAACTCTAATCTACTGCCCCCAACATCGCCAACACCTACATTATATTTATTAAACTAATCTGCCCCCCCCAACGTCGCAGCAACTATATTAAATGTATTAACCCCTAATCTTTTGACCCCAATGTCGCCGCTACTATATTAAATTTATTAACCCCTAAACCTAAGTCTAACCCTAAGTCTACCCCCCCCCCCAACTTAAATATAATTTAAATTAAACAAAATAAATTTAACATAATTAAATAAATTAATCCTATTTAAAACTAAATACTTACCGATAAAATAAACCATAAGCTAGCTACAATATAACTAATAGTTACATTGTAGCTAGCTTAGGGTTTATTTTTATTTTACAGGCAACTTTGTATTTATTTTAACTAGGTACAATTGTTATTAAATAGTTATTAACTATTTAATAACTACCTAGCTAAGATAAGTACAAATTTACCTGTAAAATAAACCCTAACTTAAGTTACAATTACACCTAACACTACACTATAATTAAACTAATTACCTAAACTACCTACAATTAATTACAATTAAATTAAATAAACTAAATTACAAGAAACCCCCCCCCCCACACTAAATTACAGGGGGGAAAAAAGAATTACAAGAATTTTAAACTAATTACAACTAATCTAATCCCCCAAATAAAATAAAAAAGCCCCCCAAAATAATAAAATTCCCTACCCTATACTAAATTACAAATAGCCCTTAAAAGGGCCTTTTGCGGGGCATTGCCCCAAAGTAATCAGCTCTTTCACCTGTAAAAGAAAATACAATACCCCCCCAACATTAAAACCCACCACCCACACACCCAACCCTACTCTAAAACCCACCCAATCCCCCCTTAAAAAACCTAACACTACCCCCTTGAAGATCACCCTACCTTGAGACGTCTTCACCCAGCCGGGCACAAGTGGTCCTTCCGAGGGTCCGAAGTCTTCATCCTATCCGGCCAGAAGAGGACAGCCAGACCGGCAGAAGGCTTCATCCAGACGGCATCTCCTATCTTCATCCTTCCGGAGCGGAGTGGGTCCATCTTCAAGACATCCGACGCGGAGCATCCTCTTCATCCGACGGCCGACGACTGAATGACTGAATGGTTCTTTAAATGACGTCATCCAAGATGGCGTCCCTTGAATTCCGATTGGCTGATAGAATCCTATCAGCCAATCGGAATTAAGGTAGGAAAAATTAGCAATCAGTCAATAGGATTGACCTCGCATTCTATTGGCTGATTGGAACAGCCAATAGAATGTGAGCTCAATCCTATTGGCTGATTGGATCAGCCAATCGGATTGAACTTAAATCCTATTGGCTGATTGCATCAGCCAACAGGATTTTTCCTACCTTAATTCCGATTGGCTGATAGGATTCTATCAGCCAATCGGAATTCAAGGGAGGCCATCTTGGATGACGTCACTTAAAGGACCAGTCATTCAGTCGTCGGCCGTCGGATGAAGAGGATGCTCTGCATCGGAAGTCTTGAAGATGGACTCGCTCCGCTCCGGAAGGATGAAGATAGAAGATGCCGCTTGGAGGACCTCTTCTGCCCGGATCGGATGTAGACTTCTGCCCCTCTGGAGGTCCACTTGTGCCCGGCTGGGTGAAGACGTCTCAAGGTAGGGTGATCTTCAAGGGGGTAGTGTTAGGTTTTTTTAAGGGGGGATTGGGTGGGTTTTAGAGTAGGGTTGGTTGTGTGGGTGGTTGGTTTTAATGTTGGGGGGTATTGTATTTTTTTTTACAAGTGAAAGAGCTGATTACTTTGGGGCAATGCCCTGCAAAAGGCCCTTTTAAGGGCTATTTGTAATTTAGTATAGGGTAGGGAATTGTATTATTTTGGGGGGCTTTTTTATTTTATTAGGGGGATTAAATTAGGTGTAATTAGTTTAAAATTCTTGTAATTCTTTTTTTATTTTCTGTAATTTAGTGTTTTTTTTCCTCCGTAATTTAGTTTATTTAATTTAATTGTAATTAATTGTAGGTAGTTTAGGTAATTAGATTAATTATAGTGTAGTGTTAGGTGTAATTGTAATTTAGGTTAGGATTTATTTTACAGGTAAATTTGTTCTTATTTTAACTAGGAAGTTATTAAATAGTTAATAACTATTTGATAACTATTGTACCTAGTTAAAATAAATACTAAGTTGACTGTAAAATAAATATAAATCCTAAGCTAGCTACAATGTAAGTATTAGTTATATTGTAGCTAGCTTAGGGTTTATTTTATAGGTAAGTATTTAGTTTTAAATAGGATTGATTTATTTAATAGTAGTAAATTTATTTAGTTTTATTTAAATTAAGTTAGGGGGTGTTAGGGTTAGACTTAGGTTTAGGGGTTAATAAATTTAATATAGTAGTGGCGACGTTAGGGACGGCAGATTAGGGGTTAATAAAATTTAACTAGTGTTTGCGAGGCGGGAGTGCGGAGGTTTAGGGGTTAATATATTTATTAAAGTGGTGGCGATGTCCGGTCGACAGATTAGGGGTTAAACTTTTAATTTAAGTGTTTCCGATGTGGAGCGGGGGAGCTCGGTTTAGGGGTTAATAGGTAGTTTATGGGTGTTAGTGTACTTTTAGCACTTTAGTTAAGAGTTCTATGTTCCGGCGTTAGCCCATAAAACTCTTAACCACTGACTTTTAAATGCGGTAGGAGTCTGGACAGGAGAGGGTCTACCGCTCACTTTTTCAGGCGATCGTAATACCGGCGTTAGGCAAATCCCATTAAAAAGATAGGATACGCAATTGACGTAAGGGGATTTGCGATATGCTAAAATCGCGGAAAAAAAGTGAGCGGTACACCCTTTCCTGCCTGACTCGTAATACCAGCGGGCATTAAAAAGCAGCGTTAGGACCCCTTAACGCTGCTTTTTAAGGCTAACGCAAGACTCGTAATCTAGCCGATTGTTTCTAAATGCTCTTGAGAAAGACGGCAAGCCCGTTGAAAAGTGTTGAGCAAAATAAAATTGCTTTTTAAACATAAAAAGCTGGAGGATATTCTTCTTATTTTACATGGAGCCGTTTATTCCTATTTTACTCTGTGAGTATCTACACTTAATCATTATGGTGTTTGGATGCACTACGCTAATGTGATTTTTATCAACAATAGGAAACCACTATACCTCATTAAGATCATGGAGCAGTTTTGGAGAGATCGAGGGATATAGCAGTAAATTCTTTGATACCCTCTGTGAACCAGCGCCTCCTCCTGCGAATATATTTGCATTATAGCCTTTGTTTAATCTTTGCTTTGAATACATTAGAATGCCAAGCATTTACTTATGGTTTACTGTTCCTTTAAAAGCCATTGGGGCCGATTTATCAAGCTCCGTATGGAATGATAAATGTTGACAGCGTGTGCAGCGGACATGATTTGCTACATCGTATCATCTCTGCTTGCACAATAATAAATCTACCCCATTGTCTAAGAAGGTTGAGATTATAAAATGTTTATATCCCCCCCCCCCAAAAAAGGATATTAGAAAGGGGTGAGTTTTTAGTTTTAACATTGAATTTATATTATGTGCAGCTCATGTATCTGAAGTTTTAATTCCAGATGACCACTGTAGTTATAGGGATCACCTGACGTGCACAAATGTGCATTAAAGGGACAGTCTACTCCAGAATTGCTATTTCTTAAAAACATAGTCCCATTTATCCCCCGTTTTTCATAACCAACACGGTTCTAGTAATACTCTTTTTACCTCTGTGATTACCTTGTATCTAAGCGTCTACAGACTTCCCCCTTATCTCAGTGCTATTTACAAACTTGCATTTTAGCCAATCAGTGCTGACTCATAAATAACTCCACAGGAGTGAGCAAAATGTTATATATATGGCACACATGAACTAGCTATGTTTAGCTGTGAAAAACTGTCAAAATGCACTGAGACAAGAGGCAGCCTTTAAGGGCTTAGAAATTAGCATATGAGCTTACCTAGGTTTAGCTTTCAACAAAGAAAACCAAGAGTACAAAGCAAATTTGATAATACAATTAAATACATTGTAACGTTGTTTAAAATTGCATGCCCTATGTGATGCTAAGTGTGTTCTGATAGAAAAGATGGTAAGAAAGTTCTGGTACCTAGTATACGCTATAGCAGGACCACTCAGCCTCACACCAAACCTTGGATTCACACAGATTTAACTTACAGGAATCCGGTTATGCTCATTGAACTGAGGGTCACTACTACAGGGTACAGAGTGAAAACGGAGCTGTCACGCAACCAGAAAACAAGATAGATGTATATCAAAAGATAAGTAAGATAGAAGTATTATCAATTGATAAATAGGATAATTATATCACAAGATAGAAAGTGTATTTTAGTTAAGAATAAGCAGACACATATGCAAAGTAGATAGAGAGTAACAAAGCTTGTCAGACAGACTGGTAATAAGTGCATGCAATAGTGTATTAAAGCACAGAGTTTAATCCCCAATTGTATTAGATATAGTTTGGTAGATTGGTGATGATAGGGAACACTTGAGGAATATGGCAATTCAGAAATCAATCAATTCCAGAATATAAAGTAATTTGAAGCTTCAAATAAATCTTTGACCTGAGTTGAAGTAGGAGTTCCTTTATAGGATGCAGCACATGAGAAGATAGAATATCAAATACAGGTATATACTGGATGGTAATGTAGTAGCAAGCAAAGGTTTGCAGTATGCTAAACAGTCTCTTAGGTTAGTACAGCTCAGACACAGTAAGTGATATAATGCAAGCAACAGTCCAGAATAAGTAAGCTTATATAAAGGCAGTTAATTTGTCTTGCAGCATGAAGGTAGCAACAGTCACAGTATATGTAGCGGTTGTTAGTTTGCATAAATGAAAGACAAGGCAATATCCTAGAAAGGTAGGAGAATATACAGACCAATTCCTTGTAGATTTGGGAGCAGGTAGATTCAGAGCTGGTTGAGAGCGTTACCCTTTTCAGGAGAGAGACACAGCGCGGTACACGCGCTGAGGAGACGCTGAGAAGCCGGGTGTGACGTCACACACACCCGGTGTTACAGTGAGGGAAACTGTGAGCTGATTCTTAGGTTCCTGTAGGATTGCAACGGCAGTATCGGTTGGTCCGGTACCAAGGTACAAGAGTTTAAGGTTGTCAGCAAGTTTCCAAGTGGCAAGCAGGTAATCCCCTTAGATAGAGGAATGGCTGGGTATAATTAGGCAGAGGTTACATGAAGCAACAAAGTCAAATTACCAAGCAAGGAGCATAGAGAGGAAGGGCCTTAAATAGGGGAAGAAGAGTCAGAATTAAAGGGGCAGACATATAATAATGAAATCCCTGACAGGACACCCCCCTCAAGGAGCCGCTCAGCGGATCAAGGTCCAGGACGGTGAGGATTCCTCCGATGGAATAAAGAAACTAAACGCGGAGCCATGATATTCGTAGCAGGCTCCCAAGAATCTTCTTCAGGACCATAACCCTTCCAACTGATCAAATATTGGAGGCGGTTCCGAAAGTATCGAGAATCCTGGATAGAATCAATCTCATACTCCATCTCATCCGTCACATGAGTTTGAGAAGCAGCCATTGTAGGTGAAGCCCGAACAGAAACATAAGGTTTAAGGAGTGAAACGTGAAATGTTGGATGTATTCTCATGGAAGAAGGTAATAGGAGCGTGACTGCGTTAACATTGACAACCTTCTTAATTTCATAAGGACCCAAGTAGAGTGAAGCAAGTTTCTTGGAAGGAACTTGTAATCTTAGATTCTTCGTGCTCAACCAAACTTTATCACCCACCTTGTATTCAGGGGGTTTAGAACGTCGTAGATCATAATAACGTTTTTGAGCATTTTGAGCATCATGTAATAATTGTTTTACACTGGCGAAACCTTTAACCAAAGTGTTGATTTTATCATTGACAACAGGTATAGGAGAGTTTTTGGAATACTGAATATCATAAGAAGGATGAAACCCATAGTTAAGGAAAAATGGAGACATTTTAGTTGAAGAATTGAGCATATTATTATGGGCGAATTCAGCAGTAGAAAGGAGTGAATGCCAGTTGTCCTGTTCTAAGGAACAATAACAACGGAGATACTGCTCCAGGGCTTGATTTGTTCTCTCAGTCTGTCCATTGGTTTGTGGGTGAAAAGCTGTACTTAATTTTCTGGAGATGTTGAGGGATTGACAGAGATGATTCCAAAATCTAGAGGTAAACTGTGAACCTCTGTCTGTAGTAATGGAATTCGGTAAACCATGTAATTTGACCACATGATCTATGAAAAGGTTAGCTGTTTCGGAAGCTGTGGGTAGACCTCTATGTGGTAAAAAATGGGCCATCTTAGAAAAAAGATCAACAACCACCATGATAGTGTTGAAGTTAGAGGAAGACGGCAGATCAACAATAAAGTCCATGGCGATGTCCGCCCAAGGTCTTTCAGGTATTGGAAGAGATAAAAGATATCCATAGGGACGTTTATGTTGATGTTTCTTAGTAGTGCAAAGAAAACAGGTGTTGATGTATTGCCTGACTGTATCGGACATCTTGGGCCACCAATAATTCCTTGAAAGGACATGTAGGGTCCTATGTACGCCAGGATGTCCTGCTAACGTGGAATCATGGGCTGCTGCCAATAGCTGACTCCTAAGATCCTTAGGTACATATAGTTGATCATGATGATAGAATAGGTCATCAGAATGTTTATCTAAATTGAGGCTCGTTATTAAAGAATCCTCCTTCTGTTGCAACTTTAGGGTATCCAAGAATTCATTTGTTAAACAAATAATCCTATCCGCAGGTATCACAGAGGCAGGTACCAGATGATCTTGTGGTTTAGAAGGTATACGAGAGAGGGTATCAGCCTTGAGATTCTTAGAACCTGGACGGTAGGTGATCACAAAATCAAAACGTGAGAAGAAAAGGCTCCAGCGAACTTGACGAGAAGTCAGGGTCTTGTTTGTCTTTAAATACTCTAAATTACGATGGTCTGTATAAATGGTAATAGGAAATTTTGTACCTTCTAGGATATGCCTCCAGAATTCCAATGCGGATTTAATGGCAAGCAGTTCCTTATCACCTATGCATAGTTAATCTCAGCTGAACTCATGACACGAGAATAGAAAGCAACAGGATGAAGTGGATCTTTTTGGGAGACCCTCTGAGACAAAACAGCCCCTATTGCAAATTCAGAAGCATCAACCTCAAGCGTAAAATAACAACTGGGATCTGGGAATTGCAATATAGGGGCTGACATGAATTTATTCTTGAGAGTAGTGAAAGAATCTTCAGCTCTACTATCCCATGAAAATTTGATATGTTTTTTAGTTAAACTAGTTAAAGGTTTGACAATATGTGAGAAATCTTTAATGAATTTTCTATAAAAATTCGCAAATCCAAGAAACCTCTGGACATCTTTTTTGCTAGAAGGTACTGGCCAATTGAGTATAGCTTCAACTTTACTGGTCTCCATGGTAATTCCAGTAGGATAGATACAGTAACCCAAAAAGGAAATAGTATTAGTGTTAAATATACACTTCTCTAATTTGGCGTATAGATGGTGTTGTCTTAAATGAGAAAGTACAAGTTTTACATGTTTTAAATGGTTTTCATAAGTGTCTGAATAGACAAGGATGTCATCTAAATAGATAACAATACAGACATCCAAAAGGTCATGAAACACATAATTTATAAAACACTGGAAAGTGGCTGGGGCGTTACAAAGCCCAAACGGCATTACTGTGTATTCATAAAGGCCGTATCGTGTACGGAATGCCGTTAACCATTCATCCCCTGCTCTCATCCTGATCAAATTATAAGCGCCTCTAAGATCAAGCTTGGTGTAGATGGTGGCACCTTGAAGACGTTCAATTAATTCAGGAATGAGAGGCAGGGGATATCTATTTTTCTTAGTGCATTTATTCAGTTGTCTATAGTCTATAATAGGACGTAGACTGCCATCTTTATTTTTTACAAAAACATTGCAGCACCAGCAGAGGAAGTGGATGGACGTATAAACCCTTTTTTCAAATTCTCGTCTAGATATTCCTTGAGGTGAGCTAATTCTGGTTGAGATAGAGGATAAATATGACCATAAGGAATGGAAGAGTTAGTAATGAGATCAATAGGGCAATCATAACTTCTATGTGGTGGAAGTGTGGCTGCCTCAATCTTATCGAAAACATCTGCATAATCTTTATAACAATCTGGTAATGTGTCTGCAGTAATATGACAAAGTGTATGAGAGGTAGTGCAAAATTGTTTGCAAAACTGAGAATCAAAATCTACTGTAGCGTCTGTCCAAGATATAGTGGGGTTATGTTTAGACAACCACTGAATACCAAGTATCATAGGATAGACAGAACTTGGTAGAACATCAAAAGACATCGATTCTGTATGCCCCGAGGCTGCGGTAACAGTAAGTGGTACTGTGTGGTGTGAAATAGGGCCAGAACTAAAGAAAGAACCATCAACCAAACGGATGGCTAGTGCAACACTCTTTTTTATTAGTGGTATTTTGTGCTTAACAACAAAAACTAAATCCATGAAATTCCCAGATGCTCCAGAGTCAATTACGGCCTGTACGTCTGTCTTCTGCTGATCCCACTGTAACGAGAGAGGGATTGATAAATGGAGTGAACTATTATTAACCATATTTACAGTGTGTTTAAATCTTACACTCTTACCCTTCTTTTGACGAAGGAGAGATGGGCAATCCCTTACACCATGATCTTTTTCAGCACAATACAGGCACAAATTCAACAGTTTGCGTCTGGCTTTCTCCTCAGGTTTTAGTGGCCCCCTAATCACAGCTACATCCATGGGTTCATCAACATTCTTAGTAGAGTGAGTATGCAGATTAGGATGGTATGGGGTGTATTTCCTAGAAGTATTGTCCGTTGTGGATTTTTCATACTTCCGTTCCCTGAGTCTTCGGTCGATTCCAATACACAAGCTCATGAGAGCCTCTAGGTCATCTGGAATTATACCTCTAGCAAGTTCATCTTTTAATGAGTCACTGAGACCCAAATGAAATTGATTTTTTAAGGCTTGGTTGTTCCACAAGGTGTCCGGTGCCCACCTTTTGAAGTCCGTTATATATTCCTCTACCATCCTTTTTCCTTGGCGTAACGATCTTAAGAGCTGTTTCAGCAGTATTCTGCTTATTATGATCCTCATATAGAAGGGACATTGCGTTGAAGAAGGAATCAAGAGAATTTAATATGGGATAATCAGTTTCATAGAAAGCGTTGGCCCAGGATCTAGCCTCTCCCCGCAAAAAAGAAATCACAGTCAAGACACAAATTCGGTCAGTAGGATAAGACTTAGGTTTCAAAGTAAACATGAGAGTGCAAGAATTTCTAAAGTCTCTGAACATAGACCTGTCCCCAGAAAATTTCTCTGGCGGACTTACAACAGGCTCAGGTGTGGTCTCAGAAGTAGAAGATTTGTTTGCCATATGTTGATTGATAAATTTTCTAATGTTCTGATTCTCTATTTGTATTTCTCTTAAACCCTGTAACATATTATCCATGCTTTGGGCTAGTGAACCCACTCTGTTGGAAAGCTCACTCAGCTCCATGATAGAGGATAGAGGTACTTTTTGTGGCTTGGTAATATGTGATGCTACGTGTGTTCTGATAGAAAAGATGGTAAGAAAGTTCTGGTACCTAGTATCCGCTATAGCAGGACCACTCAGCCTCACACCAAACCTTGGATTCACACAAATTTAACTTACAGGAATCCGGTTATGCTCATTGAACTGAGGGTCACTACTGCAGGGTACAGAGTGAAAACGGAGCTGTCACGCAACCAGAAAACAAGATAGATGTATATCAAAAGATAAGTAAGATAGAAGTATTATCAATTGATAAATAGGATAATTATATCACAAGATAGAAAGTGTATTTTAGATAAGAATAAGCAGACACATATGCAAAATAGATAGAGAGTAACAAAGCTTGTCAGACAGACTCGTAATAAGTGCATGCAATAGTGTATTAAAGCACAGAGTTTAATCCCCAATTGTATTAGATATAGTTTGGTAGATTGGTGATGATAGGGAACACTTGAGGAATATGGCAATTCAGAAATCAATCAATTCCAGAATATAAAGTAATTTGAAGCTTCAAATAAATCTTTGACCTGAGTTGAAGTAGGAGTTCCTTTATAGGATGCAGCACATGAGAAGATAGAATATCAAATACAGGTATATACTGGATGGTAATGTAGTAGCAAGCAAAGGTTTGTAGTATGCTAAACAGTCTCTTAGGTTAGTACACCTTAGACACAGTAAGTGATATAATGCAAGCAACAGTCCAGAATAAGTAAGCTTATATAAAGGCAGTTAATTTGTCTTGCAGCATGAAGGTAGCAACAGTCACAGTATATGTAGCGGTTGTTAGTTTGCATAAATGAAAGACAAGGCAATATCCTAGAAAGGTAGGAGAATATACAGACCAATTCCTTGTAGATTTGGGAGCAGGTAGATTCAGAGCTGGTTGAGAGCGTTACCCTTTTCAGGAGAGAGACACAGCGCGGTACACGCGCTGAGGAGACGCTGAGAAGCCGGGTGTGACGTCACACACACCAGGTGTTACAGTGAGGGAAACTGTGAGCTGATTATTAGGTTCCTGTAGGATTGCAACGGCAGTATCGGTTGGTCCGGTACCAAGGTACAAGAGTTTAAGGTTGTCAGCAAGTTTCCAAGTGGCAAGCAGGTAATCCCCTTAGATAGAGGAATGGCTGGGTATAAATAGGCAGAGGTTACTTGTAGCAACGAAGTCAAATTACCAAGCAAGGAGCATAGAGAGGAGGGGCCTTAAATAGGGGAAGAAGAGTCAGAATTAAAGGGGCAGACATATAATAATGAAATCCCTGACACCCTATCTGAATCATGAAAGTTTAATTTGACTAGACTGTCTCTTTAATTTTAGTAGAGGCTCATGGAAGCCCCTGTGTGCAAATCAGAATGTGTGTGTGTGGGGGGAACATTTTGTAATTTCGCACTGGGAACCAAAATCTCTAGAAACTGCCCTGCACAACACCTTTCCTGGATGGAAACGGATGGCGTGCTGAAATGCTATGCCAACAATAATTAATAGGGCAATCGGCCCTTAATAGGGCAATCGGCTCTTTTCTAGCCCAAAAAACCCTAATCTAAAAAAAAAAGCCAACCCAAAAAATAAAAAAAGCCTAAGAGGCCGAATTATCAAGTGTCTGTCGGACCTGATCCGACAGTGCAGATCAGGTCCGACAGACATCGCTGAATGCGGAGAGCAATACGCTCTCCGTATTCAGCATTGCACCAGCAGCTCACAAGAGTTGCTGGTGCAACGCCGCCCCCTGCAGATTTGCAGGGAGGTGTCAATCAACCCGATCGTACTCGATCAGGTTGAATTGTGGCGATTCCTGAAGACTCGCCAGAAACACGGGCCCTCAAGCTCCTTACGGAGCTTGATAAATGAGCCTCTATGACTAAGCCGCAAATAGGTTCTCACCGTTCCTGAAGTCCGGCGGAGGTCTTCTTCCAGGCAGCTCCACCAGCTTCTATCTTCATCCGGAACAAAGGCAGCACGGAGCGGAGGTGCGGAGCTGTCTTCCTCAATGCGTGGATCCTCAGCGGCGGTCCTCAACGGAGGCGGTCCTCGGCGGCATGGAGGCTCCTCTCCATTCGATGTCCGTCATACACTGAAGATTGAATGCAAGGTACCGCATTCAATTTGGGGTACCTTGCATTCCTATTGGCTGAAATTTTGAAATCAGCCAATAGGATTAGAGCTACTGAAATCCTACTGGCTGTTCAAATCAGCCAAAAAGATTTCAGTAGCTCTCATCCTATTGGCTGATTTCAAAATTTCAGCCAATAGGAATGCAAGGTACCCGAATAAATATGGGGTACCTTGCATTCCATCTTCAGTGTACGATGGACTATCACATGAAGAGGAGCCTCCACGCCGCCGAGGACTGCCACCGTTAAGGACCGTCGCTGAGGATCCATGCATCTGGGAAGACAGCTCCGCACATCTCCGCTCCACGCCGCCTTCACTCCGGATGAAGGTAGAAGATGATGGAGCCACCTGGACTTCAGGAATGGTGTGTATCTATTTGGGGCTTAGTTTTAGGATTTATTTTTATTTTTAAGATTAGGGATTTAATGGTCTTGAAAATGATCTGATTGCCCTTTTAAGTGCCCATACAAATGCCCCTTTAGGGGCAATGGGTAGTTTAGTTTTTTTTAGTGTAAGGTTTTTTATTTTGGGGGGTTTGGTGGGTGGGTTTTTTTTTACTGTTAGGGGGGACTTAGTATTTTTTTGAGGTAAAAGGGCTATTTAACTTAACGCAATGGCCTACAAACGGCTCTTTTAAGGGCTATTGGTAGTTTAGATTAGGGGGTGTTTTTATTTTGGGGGGCTTTTCTATTTTCATAGGGATTTTTTAATTTTTTCTGTAATGTTAGACTTTTTTATTTTTTGTCATTTAATGTTTTTTTTTTAATTTTAATTTAGTAGTAATTGGGGTTAATTTAGGGGGTGTTAGATTAGGGGGCTTAGTAATTAAATTACGGCTAGATTTAGAGTTGGGCGGTAGCCGTCAAAACCAGCGTTAGAGGCTCCTAACGCTGGTTTTTACCGCCCTCTGGTATTTGGAGTCAGTCAGGAAAGGGTCTAACGTTCACTTTGCAGCCACGACTTTTCGATACCGCAGATCCCCCTACGCCATTTAGGTATCCTATCTTTTCAATGGGATCTTTCTAATGCCGGTATTTAGAGTAGTGGCTGAAGTGAGCGTTAGAAATCTAACGACAAAACTCCAGCCGCAAAAAAAAGTCAGTAGTTAAGAGCTTTCTGGGCTAACGCCGGTTTATAAAGCTCTTAACTACTGTGCTCTAAAGTACACTAACACCCATAAACTACCTATGTACCCCTAAACCGAGGTCCCCCCACATCGCCGCCGCTCTATTAAATTTTTTTAACCCCTAATCTGCAGCTCCGTACACCGCCGCCAGCTATGTTATCCCTATGTACCCCTAATCTGCTGCCCCTAACATCGCCGACCACTATTTTTTAAAATTTATTACCCCCTATTCTGCCGCCCCCGCTATCGCTGACACCTGCATATTATTATTAACCCCTAATCTGCCGCTCCGTACACCGCTGCCAGCTACATTATACCTATGTACCCCTAATCTGCTGCCCCTAACACCGCCGACCCCTATATTATATTTATTAACCCCTAATCTGCCCCCCACAACGTCGCCTCCACCTACCTACAATAATTAACCCCTAATCTGCCGACCGGATCTCACCACTACTATAATAAATGTATTAACCCCTAAAGCTAAGTCTAACTCTAACCCTAACCCCCCCCCTAACTTAAATATAATTTAAATCTAACAAAATAAATTGACTCTTATTAAATAAATTATTCCTATTTAAAGCTAAATACTTACCTGTAAAATAAATCCAAATATAGCTACAATATAAATTATAATTATATTGTAGCTATTTTAGGATTAATATTTATTTTACAGGCAACTTTGTAATTATATTAACCAGGTACAATAGCTATTAAATAGTTAATAACTATTTAATAGTTACCTAGTTAAAATAATTACAAACCTGTAAAATAAATCCTAAGTTACAATTAAACCTAGCACTAAACTATCAATAAATAAATTAAAGGGACAGTCTAGGCCAAAATAAACTTTCATGATTCAGATAGAACATGTCATTTTAAACAATTTTCCAATTTACTTTTATCACCAATTTTGCTTTGTTCTCTTGGTATTCTTAGTTGAAAGCTTAACCTAGGAGGTTCATATGCTAATTTCTTGGACCTTGAAGCCCACCTCTTTCAGATTGCATTTTAACCGTTTTTCACCACTAGAGGGTGTTAGTTCACATATTTCATATAGATAACACTCTGCTCATGCACGTGAAGTAATCTGGGAGCAAGCACTGATTGGCTAGACTGCAAGTCTGTCAAAAGAACTGAAAAAAGGGGCAGTTTGCAGAGGCTTAGATACAAGATAATCACAGAGGTTAAAAGTATATTATTATAACTGTGTTGGTTATGCAAAACTGGGAAATGGGTAATAAAGGAATTATCTATCTTTTAAAACAATAAAAATTCTGATGTAGACTGTCCCTTTAACTAAAATACCTACAATTATCTACAATTAAACCTAACACTACACTATCAATAAATTAATTAAATACAATACCTACAAATAAATACAATGAAATAAACTAACTAAAGTACAAAAAATAAAAAAGAACTAAGTTACAAAAAATAAAAAAATATTTACAAACATTAGAAAAATATTACAACAATTTTAAACTAATTACACCTACTCTAAGCCCCTTAATAAAATAACAAAGCCCCCCAAAATAAAAAAATGCCCTACCCTATTCTAAAATTAAAATAGAAAAGCTATTTTACCTTACCAGCCCTGAAAAGGGCCCTTTGCGGGGCATGCCCCAAATAATTCAGCTCTTTTGCCTGTAAAAAAAACCCATACAATACCCCCCCCCAACATTACAACCCACCTCCCACATACCCCTAATCTAACCCAAACCCCCCTTAAATAAACCTAACACTAAGCCCCTGAAGATCTCCCTACCTTGTCTTCACCTCACCGGGTTCAGCGATCGGTCCAGAAGAGGGTCCGAAGTCTTGATCCAAGCGGCGGCTGAAGAACTCCATCATCGGGCTGAAGTCGGAAGTCCATCATCGGGATGAAGTCTTCTATCAAGCGGCATCTTCAATCTTCTTTCTTCCGGAGCGGAGCCATCTTCTTCCCAGCCGACGCGGATCCATCCTCTTCAACCACCGCCTACTCGCCGAATGACGGTTCCTTTAAATGACGTCATCCAAGATGGCGTCCCTCAAATTCCGATTGGCTGATAGGATTCTATCAGCCAATCGGAATTAAGGTAAGAATATTCTGATTGGCTGATGGAATCAGCCAATCATATTCAAGTTCAATCCAATTGGCTGATCCAATCAGCCAATCAGATTGAGCTCGCATTCTATTGACTGATCGGAACAGCCAATAGAATGCGAGCTCAATCTGATTGGCTGATTGGATCAGCCAATCGGATTGAACTTGAATCTGATTGGCTGATTCCATCAGCCAATCAGAATATTCCTACCTTAATTCCGATTGGCTGATAGAATCCTATCAGCCAATCGGAATTTGAGGGACGCCATCTTGGATGACGTCATTTAAAGGAACCGTCATTCGGCGAGTAGGCGGCGGTTGAAGAGGATGGATCCGCGTCGGCTGGGAAGAAGATGGCTCCGCTCCGGAAGAAAGAAGATTGAAGATGCCGCTTGATAGAAAACTTCATCCCGATGATGGACTTCCGACTTCAGCTCGATGATGGAGTTCTTCAGCCGCCGCTTGGATCAAGACTTCGGACCCTCTTCTGGACCGATCGCTGAACCCGGTGAGGTGAAGACAAGGTAGGGAGATCTTCAGGGGCTTAGTGTTAGGTTTATTTAAGGGGGGTTTGGGTTAGATTAGGGGTATGTGGGTGGTGGGTTGTAATGTTGGGGGGGGGGGTATTGTATGTTTTTTTTTTTTACAGGCAAAAGAGAAGAATTATTTGGGGCATGCCCCGCAAAGGGCCCTTTTCAGGGCTGGTAAGGTAAAAGAGCTTTTCTATTTTAATTTTAGAATAGGGTAGGGCATTTTTTTATTTTGGGGGGCTTTGTTATTTTATTAGGGGGCTTAGAGTAGGCGTAATTAGTTTAAAATTGTTGTAATATTTTTCTAATGTTTGTAAATATTTTTTTATTTTTTGTAACTTAGTTCTTTTTAATTTTTTGTACTTTAGTTAGTTTATTTCATTGCATTTATTTGTAGGTATTGTATTTAATTAATTTATTGATAGTGTAGTGTTAGGTTTAATTGTAGATAATTGTAGGTATTTTAGTTAATTTATTTATTGATAGTGTAGTGTTAGGTTTAATTGTAACTTAGGTTAGGATTTATTTTACAGGTAATTTTGTAATTATTTTAACTAGGTAACTATTAAATAGTTATTAACTATTTAATAGCTATCGTACCTGGTTAAAATAATTACAAAGTTGCCTGTAAAATAAATATTAATCCTAAAATAGCTACATTATAATTATAATTTATATTGTAGCTATATTAGGGTTTATTTTACAGGTAAGTATTTAGATTTAAATAGGAATAATTTATTTAATAAGAGTTAATTTATTTCGTTAGATAAAAATTATATTTAACTTAGGGGGGTGTTAGGGTTAGGGTTAGAATTAGCTTTAGGGGTTAAAAAATTTATTATAGTAGCGGTGAGCTCCGGTCGTCAGATTAGGGGTTAATTATTGTAGGTAGGTGGAGGCGAAGTTGGGGGCGGCATATTAGGGGTTAATAAATATAATATAGGGGTCGGCGGTGTTAGGGGCAGCAGATTAGGGGTACATAGGGATAACGTAGGTGGCCGCGGTGTACGGAGCGGCAGATTAGGGGTTAATAATAATATGCAGGGGTCAGCGATAGCGGGGGCGGCAGATTAGGGGTTAATAAATATAATATAGGGGTCGGCGGTGTTAGGGGCAGCAGATTAGGGGTACATAGGTATAATGTAGGTTGCGGCGGTATACGGAGCGGCAGATTAGGGGTTAAAAAAATATGCAGGTGTCAGCGATAGCGGGGGCGGCAGATTAGGGGTTAAGAAGTGTAAGGTTAGGGGTGTTTAGACTCGGGGTACATGTTAGAGTGTTAGGTGCAGACGTAGGAAGTGTTTCCCCATAGAAAACAATGGGGCTGCGTTAGGAGCTGAACGCTGCTTTTTTGCAGGTGTTAGGTTTTTTTTCAACTCAAATGGCCCCATTGTTTTCTATGGGGGAATCATGCACGAGCACGTTTTTGAAGCTGGCCGCATCCGTAAGCAACGCTGGTATTTAGAGTTGCAGTGGCAGTAAATATGCTCTATGCTCCCTTTTTTGGAGCCTAACGCAGCCATTCTGTGAACTCTAAATACCAGCGGTATTTAAAAGGTGCGGGGGGAAAAAATAACGCGTAGCTAACGCACCCCTTTGGCCGCAGAACTCTAAATCTAGCCGTTAGTTATTTGCGTTGTGGGAGGGTTAGCGCTATGGGTTTAATATATTATTTAGGTTCATTGCGATGTGGAGGTTTGGTGGATAATAGTTTAATTAGGTTTATTGTGATGTGGGGGTTGACAGTTTAGGGGTTAATAGATTAATTAGGTTTATTGCGATGTGGGGTGTTTGGCAGTTTAAGAGTTAATATTTTAATTATGTTATTTACGGATTAGGGGTTAATATCTTTATTGTTTTGCGATGTGGGGGTTGACGGTTTAGATGTTTGTTAATACTTCGTGTGGGAGGTTAGTATTTTTTTGTTATACTTCGTGCGGGCGGTTACGTGTTTGCTTTTTTTATTTCTTGCGGGCGGTTGCATGCATAGATATACAAAAAAGGAAATTTATGCTTACCTGATAAATTGATTTCTTCTACGATACGACGAGTCCACGGATTTCATCTTTACTTGTGGGATATTATCCTCCTGCTAACAGGAAGTGGCAAAGAGCACCACAGCAGAGCTGTATATATAGCTCCTCCCTTCCCCTCCACCTCCAGTCATTTGACCGAAGGTTATAGGAAGAGAAAGGAAAAGCTAAAAGGTGCAGAGGTGACTGAAGTTGTAAATAATAAAAACTTTAATCTGTCTTAAATTGACAGGGAGGGCCGCGGACTCGTCGTATCGTAGAAGAAATCAATTTATCAGGTAAGCATAAATTTCCTTTTCTTCTACAAAATACGACGAGTCCACGGATTTCATCCTTACTTGTGGGATACAATACCAAAGCAACAGGACACGGATGAAAGGGAGGGACAAGACAGAGACCTAAATGAAAGGCACCACTGCTTGAAGAACTTTCTCCCAAAAACAGCCTCAGAAGAAGCAAAAGTATCAAATTTGTAAAATTTTGAAAAAGTATGAAGGGACGACCAAGTTGCAGCCTTACAAATCTGTTCAACAGATGCATTGTTTTTAAAAGCCCATGTGGAAGCCACAGCCCTAGTAGAATGAGCCGTAATTCTTTCATGAGGCTGCTGTCCAGCAGTCTCATATGCCAGGCGGATGATACTTCTCAGCCAAAAAGAAAGAGAGGTAGCCGTAGCTTTCTGACCCCTACGCTTTCCAGAATAAACAATGAATAATGAAGATGATTGACGGAAATCCTTAGTTGCCTGTAAGTAAAACTTTAAGGCACGGACCACGTCCAGGTTATGTAATAGACGCTCCTTCTTAGAAGAAGGATTAGGACACAAGGAAGGAACAACAATTTCCTGATTAATATTCTTATTTGAAACAACCTTAGGAAGAAACCCAGGTTTGGTACGTAAAACCACCTTATCAGAATGAAATATGAGATAAGGCGAATCACATTGTAACGCTGAAAGCTCAGAAACTTTCCAAGATAACAATTTAATATCTATGGAATGCATGAGTTCAAATGGAACCCCTTGAAGAAGTCGAAGAACTAAATTCAAACTCCAGGGAGGAGTAAATGGTCTAAATACAGGCTTAATTCTAGTCAGAGCCTGACAAAAAGACTGAACATCTGGCACATCTGCGAAACGCTTGTGAAGCAAAATTGACAAAGCAGAAATTTGTCCCTTTAAGGAACTTGCTGATAACCCTTTCTCCAATCCTTCTTGGAGAAAAGACAGAATCCTGGGAATCCTAACTTTACTCCATGAGTAACCCTTGGATTCACACCAATAAACATATTTACGCCATATTTTATGATAGATTTTTCTAGTGACAGGCTTTCGAGCCTGTATCAAAGTATTGATGACCAAATCAGAGAATCCTCGCTTTGATAAAATCAAGCGTTCAATCTCCACGCAGTCAGCTGCAGAGAAATTAGATTTGGATGTTGGAAAAGACCTTGAATGAGAAGGTCCTGTCTCAAAGGAAGTTTCCACGGTGGCAGAGAGGACATGTCCACTAGATCCCCATACCAAGTCTTGCATGGCCACGCAGGCGCTATCAGGATTACTGAAGCTCTCTCCTGTTTGATTCGAGCAATCACGCATGGAAGGAGAGGAAATGGTGGAAGCACATAAGCTAGGCTGAACGACCAAGGCACTGCCAAGGCATCTATCAGTTCGGCCTGAGGATGCCTCGACCTGGATCCGTATCTTGGAAGCTTGGCATTCTGTCGAGATGCCATCAGATCCAATTCCGGTCTGCCCCATCGGAGAATCAGTGAGGCAAACACCTCTGGGTGGAGTTCCCGCTCCCCCGGATGAAAGGTCTGTCGATTTAGAAAATCCGCTTCCCAGTTCTCTACTCCTGGGATGTAGATTGCTGAAAGATGACAAGAGTGGGCCTCCGCCCATTGGATATTCTTGGATACTTCTATCATCGCTAAGGAACTCCTTGTTCCCCCCTGATGATTGATATATGCCACAGTCGTGATGTTGTCCAACTGGAATCTGATGAATTTGGCCGAAGCCAACTGAGGCCACGCCTGAAGCGCATTGAATATTGCTTTCAGTTCCAGAATATTGATTGGAAGTAGAGACTCCACCTGAGTCCAAACACCCTGAGCCTTCAGGGAATTCCAGACTGCACCCCAGCCCAGAAGGCTGGCGTCCGTTGTCACTATCACCCACGAGGGTCTGCGGAAACAAGTCCCCTGGGACTGATGATCCGGCGACAACCACTAAAGAAGAGAGTCCCTGGTTTCTTGATCTAGATTTATCTGAGGAGATAAATCTGCATAATCCCCATTCCACTGTCCGAGCATGCACAGCTGCAGTGGTCTGAGATGAAAGCGAGCAAACGGAATGATGTCCATTGCCGGTACCATTAATCCAATTACCTCCATACACTGAGCCACTGATGGCCGAGGAATGGACTGAAGTGCTCGGCAAGTATTTAGAATCTTTGATTTTCTGATCTCCGTCAGAAATATTTTCATAGCTACCGAGTCTATCAGAGTTCCCAAGAAAGGAACCCTTGTCTGTGGAACTAGTGAACTCTTCTCTATGTTCACCTTCCAACCGTGAGTTCTCAGGAAAGACAACACTGTGTCTGTGTGAGATTTTGTCAATTGATATGTTGACGCCGGGATTAGAATATCGTCCAGATAAGGCGCCACTGCTATGCCTCGTGGTCTGAGAACCGCCAGAAGAGACCCTAGAACCTTTGTGAAAATTCTGGGTGCTGTGGCCAACCCGAAGGGAAGAGCCACGAACTGATAATGTTTGTCCAGGAAGGCAAACCTTAGAAACTGATGATGATCCTTGTGGATAGGAATATGAAGGTAAGCATCCTTCAAATCCATGGTAGTCATATATTGACCCTTTTGGATCATTGGTAAGATTGTTCGTATAGTCTCCATTTTGAACGATGGGACTCTGAGAAACTTGTTTAGACATTCGAGGTCTAAAATGGGTCTGAAAATTCCCTCTTTTTTGGGAACCACAAATAGGTTTGAGTAAAATCCCTGTCCCTGTTCCGATCTTGGAACGGGACAAATTACTCCCATAGTAAAAAGGTCTTTTACACAGCTTAAGAATGCCTCTCTTTTTATCTGGTCTGCAGATAATCTTGAAAGATGAAATCTCCTTCTTGGGAGAAAATCCTTGAATTCCAATTGATAACCGTGGGTCACTATTTCCAGCGCCCAGGGATCCTGAACATCTCTTGCCCAAGCCTGGGCAAAGAAAGAGAGTCTGCCCCCTACCAGATTCGGTCCCGGATCGGGGGCCGCCCCTTCATGCTGTCTTAGTAGCAGCAGCGGGCTTCTTGGATTGTTTACCTTTATTCCAGTTCTGGTTGGGTCTCCAGATTAGATTGGGTAAAATCCCCTTCCTGCTTTGTGGAAGAAGAGGAAGCAGAGGGTCCTCCTTTAAAATTCCGAAAGGAACGGAAATTATTTTGTTTACCCCTCATCTTAACAGACTTATCCTGAGGTAGGGCATGGCCTTTACCTCCTGTAATGTCAGAAATGATTTCCTTCAGTTCAGGCCCGAAAAGGGTCTTACCTTTAAAGGGAATAGCTAAAAGCTTAGTCCTTGATGACACGTCAGCAGACCAAGATTTGAGCCACAATGCTCTACGCGCTAGAATTTGCCGCTAATTTAGCAATTTGAAAAGCGGCATCAGTAATAAAAGAATTGGCTAGCTTGAGAGCCTTAATTCTATCCAAAATGTCATCTAACGGGGTCTCAACCTTAAGAGACTCTTCCAGAGCTTCAAACCAAAAGGCTGCTGCAGTAGTTACTGGAACAATGCAAGCCGTAGGTTGTAAAAGAAACCCCTGATTAATAAATAATTTCTTTAGAAGACCCTCTAAATTTTTATCCATAGGGTCTTTGAAAGCACAACTGTCCTCAATGGGTATAGTTGTCCACTTAGCCAGGGTAGATATTGCTCCCTCTACCTTAGGGACCGTTTGCCACGAGTCCCGAATGGTTTCTGATATGGGAAACATTTTCTTAAAATTAGGAGGGGGAGAAATGGTATACCTGGTCTATCCCATTCCTTTTTTATAATTTCCGAAATTCTTTTAGGAACCGGAAAAACATCAGTGTAAGTAGGTACCTCTAGATATTTATCCATCTTACACAATTTCTCTGGTGGTATTACTATTGGGTCACAATCATCCAGAGTCACTAAAACCTCCCAAAGTAACAGGCGGAGGTGTTCAAGCTTAAATTTAAAGGACATAATGTCCAAATCTGTCTGAGGTAACACATTCACTGTGTCTGAAATTTCTCCCTCAGACAGCAATTCCCTGACCCCCAACTCAGAACACTGTGAGGGTACATCGGAAATAGCTAATAAAGCATCAGAGGATTCAGTATTTACATTAATACCTGACCTACTGTGTTTACCCTGCAACACTGGTAATTTAGATAATACCTCTGTAAGGGTAGTTGACATAACTGCAGCCATCTCCTGCAGAGTAAAGGAATTAGACACACTAGAAGTACTCGGCGTCGCTTGTGTGGGCGTTAAAGGTTGTGACACTTGGGGAGAATTGGATGGCATATCCTGATTCTCTTCAGACTGAGAATCATCCTTAGGCACACTTTCTTGACCTAAAATATGGTCTTTACAATGTAAGGCCCTTTCAGTACAAGAGGTACACAATGTAAGAGGGGGTTCCACAATAGCTTCTAAACACATAGAACAATGAGATTCCTCAATGTCAGACATGTTGAACAGACTAGCAATAACCACAGAAGTCGTTAAAAACACTTTATTTATTGCTTTAAATAAAGTTTGAAAAACGTGTACTGCGCCTTTAAGAAATAAAAAGCACACAATTTTTCGAAAACTGCTACAAAAACGTTATTTTTCTTTGAAAATTAGCTGAACCTTATTAATGGTTCCAAAAATTACTGCACCCCAGGAGTAAGGGGAAAAATAAACCTCTAAAGGTAACTTAAATCACAAAAACGTCAATAGTCACAAAAATACCCTCTGCACCTCTGTGGCGCCTACCTGCCCCCAAGGTACTTCAAAATGACTCGCCAACCATCCAGGCCAGAGAATCACTGACTAGGAGCAACCGGAGTCACTGCTTGCTGCTTCTCAGCCAGAAGGAAGTGCGCATCTGAGCGCGCAAAACTAAGCCCCGCCCATCATGGCCGATGTTCGAGTAGGTGTCAAACAACAGCATGGAGAAGCGGTTTTAAATGCAAACTAAAGTGGAACATAAAAAACAACCCCCTCATACTCCAGTATAATCACACTGGTTTATAAAGTGCCAGATAACAAACCGCTTAACATTTTCTGCCTCTCCCAGTGTCAAACAAATGCCCATTATATGATTGCCAACATAATAAAAAATAGGTCTCCAGTAACACCCCTCTGTTTAACAGGTCTACTGCTTACCCCATTCCCTTGCAGTGAAATAACTGCCAGCCAATTCTGATATATCAAGTCTCCTCAGAAATAAAGGGCTGCACATACCTCAATGCTGCTTGTAGCATGAAACCGTTCTCCACACTGAAGATGTCTTTTGTGTTACCTTCAGAAGTCTTGTGGGAAACTAACATGGATCTTAGTTACAGCTGCTAAGATCATCAACATCAGGGCAGAAATCTTCTTCCATATCCCCCTGAGAGAAATAGTACACACCGGTACCATTTAAAATAAAAAACTTCTTGATTGGAGAAACTAATACTAACACCTCACTTTACCTCTTCCTAGTATAACACAGGCAAAGAGAATGACTGGAGGTGGAGGGGAAGGGAGGAGCTATATATACAGCTCTGCTATGGTGGTCTTTGCCACTTCCTGTTAGCAGGAGGATAATATCCCACAAGGATTAAATCTGTGAACTGGTCGTATCATGTAGAAGAAATATGTAGGAGATTTAACACTCAAAAAATATTTTCTGAGCAATCCAATTGTAAATAATGAGGGAAACAATTTGAATCAATTTAAACACTTAAGTGTGAAACCAAGATCTAAGTTCAATCCTATTTAATATAGATCCACTCCAATGGAATTAATTTTAGAACTTACACAAAGAGATATAAAAAAAAGCTTAAACCCAATTATAAATCAAATTTGAAATATGAGGAAAAACTGGCCTTGAATCAATTAAAAGGGAATAAAGAAATTGTCTTCAAATCAGCGTACAAAGGTGTCGGTGTAGTTATTTTAAACAAAAATGATTACCTTAAAGAATGTCACAGACAATTAGAAAACACCTCCACCTATAAAACTCTACATTACAACCCTACTGCCATCTTTTAAAGAAAAATTATAAAAATATTTACAGAAAGGTATGAAAGATAGCATACTATATAAGGCTGAATATGATTTTTTAATACAACCAATTCCCAAAAACACCCACCTTATACATGTTGCCCAAAATTCACAAACGTGAAAATAATCCCCCTGGCAATCTTTTATTATATATTGATCAATTTTTACAGCCTTATGTAGCCAGAACAAAATCATATTTAAAAGACACTATCAGTATATTAAATATATTGGAAGAAATAATATGGAAGGATACTTGGTGGCTAATAACAGGAGATGTATCTTCACTATATAGGAACATAAAAAAAGAGTTAGGATTACAAGTTATCAAACAGAAACTTTCCCAAGATTCCGAATTAACATCCACCCAAAGTGATTTTATTTTGGAAGGAATAGCTTTTATTTTGGATCATAATTAGTTTTGGTTTGATCATCAATATTTTTTACAGATTAGTGGAACGGCGATGGGAACAAGGTTTGCGCACAGTTATGCTAATTTATATATGGCTCACTGGGAGGATCTTTCTGTATTTAGCCTACATAACTGGGCGCAATACCTTGTTTCCCATCATCGTTATATAGATGACATATTCTTTATTTGGTCCGGATCTGAAAATCAATTAACTGATTTATTAAAATATTTGGAAAGCAATCAATTTAATATTGGCTTTACATGGAATTATAACCAACATAAAGTAGATTTTTTAGACCTGGAAAAATACATTGAAGAAAACAAAATAAAGAGCAAAAACTTTTTTTAAAAAAACATAATTTATGCTTACCTGATAAATTCCTTTCTTCTGTAGTGTGATCAGTCCACGGGTCATCATTACTTCTGGGATATTACTCCTCCCCAACAGGAAGTGCAAGAGGATTCACCCAGCAGAGCTGCATATAGCTCCTCCCCTCTACGTCACTCCCAGTCATTCGACCAAGGACCAACGAGAAAGGAGAAGCCAAGGGTGTAGTGGTGACTGGAGTATAATTTAAAAAATATTTACCTGCCTTAAAAAAAACAGGGCGGGCGTGGACTGATCACACTACAGAAGAAAGGAATTTATCAGGTAAGCATAAATTATGTTTTCTTCTGTTAAGTGTGATCAGTCCACGGGTCATCATTACTTCTGGGATACCAATACCAAAGCAAAAGTACACGGATGACGGGAGGGATAGGCAGGCTCTTTATACAGAAGGAACCACTGCCTGAAGAACCTTTCTCCCAAAAATAGCCTCCGAGGAAGCAAAAGTGTCAAATTTGTAAAATTTGGAAAAATTATGAAGCGAAGACCAAGTTGCAGCCTTGCAAATCTGTTCAACAGAGGCCTCATTCTTGAAGGCCCAAGTGGAAGCCACAGCTCTAGTAGAATGAGCTGTAATTCTTTCAGGAGGCTGCTGTCCAGCAGTCTCATAAGCTAAACGTATTATGCTACGAAGCCAAAAGGAAAGAGAGGTAGCAGAAGCCTTTTGACCTCTCCTCTGACCAGAGTAAACGACAAACAGAGAAGACGTTTGTCGAAATTCCTTAGTTGCTTGTAAGTAAAATTTTAGGGCACGAACTACGTCCAGATTGTGCAGTAGACGTTCCTTCTTCGAAGAAGGATTTGGACACAAAGAAGGAACAACAATCTCTTGATTGATATTCCTGTTAGTGACTACCTTAGGTAAGAACCCAGGTTTAGTACGCAGAACTACCTTATCCGAATGAAAAATCAAATAAGGAGAATCACAATGTAAGGCTGATAACTCAGAGACTCTTCGAGCCGAGGAAATAGCCATTAAAAATAGAACTTTCCAAGATAACAACTTTATATCAATGGAATGAAGGGGTTCAAACGGAACGCCCTGTAAAACGTTAAGAACAAGGTTTAAGCTCCATGGCGGAGCAACAGTTTTAAACACAGGCTTAATCCTGGCCAAAGCCTGACAAAAAGCCTGAATGTCTGGAACTTCTGACAGACGTTTGTGTAACAGAATGGACAGAGCTGAGATCTGTCCCTTTAATGAACTAGCAGATAAACCCTTTTCTAAACCTTCTTGTAGAAAAGACAATATCCTAGGAATCCTAACCTTACTCCAAGAGTAACCTTTGGATTCACACCAATATAGGTATTTACGCCATATCTTATGGTAAATCCTTCTGGTAACAGGCTTCCTAGCCTGTATTAAGGTATCAATAACTGACTCAGAAAACCCACGTCTTGATAAAATCAAGCGTTCAATTTCCAAGCAGTCAGCTTCAGAGAAGTTAGGTTTTGATGTTTGAAAGGACCCTGAATCAGGAGATCCTGTTTCAGAGGTAGAGACCAAGGTGGACAGGATGACATGTCCACCAGGTCTGCATACCAAGTCCTGCGTGGCCATGCAGGTGCTATTAGAATCACTGATGCTCTCTCCTGTTTGATTCTGGCAATCAATCGAGGAAGCATCGGGAAGGGTGGAAACACGTAAGCCATCCTGAAGTCCCAAGGTGCTGTCAGGGCATCTATCAGGACTGCTCCTGGATCCCTGGATCTGGACCCGTAACGAGGAAGCTTGGCGTTCTGTCGAGACGCCATGAGATCTATCTCTGGTTTGCCCCAACGTCGAAGAATTTGGGCAAAGACCTCCGGATGAAGCTCCCACTCCCCCGGATGAAAAGTCTGACGACTTAAGAAATCCGCCTCCCAGTTCTCCACTCCCGGAATGTGGATTGCTGACAGGTGGCAAGAGTGAGACTCTGCCCAGCGAATTATCTTTGATACTTCCATCATTGCTAGGGAGCTTCTTGTCCCTCCCTGATGGTTGATGTAAGCTACCGTCGTGATGTTGTCCGACTGAAACCTGATGAACCCCCGAGTTGTCAACTGGGGCCAAGCCAGGAGGGCATTGAGAACTGCTCTCAATTCCAGAATGTTTATTGGCAGGAGACTCTCCTCCTGACTCCATTGTCCCTGAGCTTTCAGAGAATTCCAGACGGCACCCCAACCTAGAAGGCTGGCGTCTGTTGTTACAATTGTCCAGTCTGGTCTGCTGAATGGCATCCCCCTGGACAGATGTGGCCGAGAAAGCCACCATAGAAGAGAATTTCTGGTCTCTTGATCCAGATTCAGAGAAGGGGACAAATCTGAGTAATCCCCATTCCACTGACTTAGCATGCACAGTTGCAGTGGTCTGAGGTGTAAGCGAGCAAAGGGAACTATGTCCATTGCCGCTACCATTAAGCTGATTACCACCATGCATTGAGCCACTGACGGGTGTTGAATGGAATGAAGGGTGCGGCAAGCACTTTGAAGTCTTGTTAACCTGTCCTCTGTCAGGTAAATCTTCATTTCTACAGAATCTATAAGAGTCCCCAGGAAGGGAACTCTTGTGAGTGGAACGAGTGAACTTTTCTTTTCGTTCACCTTCCATCCATGTGACCTTAGAAAAGCCAGTACTAACTCTGTATGAGACTTGGCAGTTTGAAAGCTTGAAGCTTGTATCAGAATGTCGTCTAGGTACGGAGCTACCGAGATTCCCCGCGATCTTAGTACCGCCAGAAGAGCACCCAGAACCTTTGTGAAGATTCTTGGAGCTGTAGCCAATCCGAATGGAAGAGCTACAAACTGGTAATGCCTGTCTAGGAAGGCAAACCTTAGATACCGGTAATGATCTTTGTGAATCGGTATGTGAAGGTAAGCATCCTTTAAATCCACTGTGGTCATGTACTGACCCTTTTGGATCATGGGTAAAATTGTCCGAATAGTCTCCATTTTGAACGATGGAACTCTTAGGAATTTGTTTAGGATCTTTAAATCCAGGATTGGTCTGAAAGTTCCCTCTTTTTTGGGAACCACAAACAGATTTGAGTAAAACCCTTGTCCCTGTTCCGACCGTGGAACTGGATGGATTACTCCCATTAACAAAAGTTCCTGTACGCAGCGTAGAAACGCCTCTTTCTTTGTTTGGTTTGTTGACAACCTTGACAGATGAAATCTCTCTCTTGGAGGAGAGAATTTGAAGTCCAGAAGGTATCCCTGAGATATTATCTCTAGCGCCCAGGGGTCCTGGACATCTCTTGCCCAAGCCTGAGCGAAGAGAGAAAGTCTGCCCCCCACTAGATCCGATCCCGGATCGGGGGCCCTCAATTCATGCTGTTTTAGGGGCAGCAGCAGGTTTCCTGGCCTGCTTGCCCTTGTTCCAAGACTGGTTAGGTCTCCAGCTTTGTCTGTAGCGAGCAACAGATCCTTCTTGTTTTGGAGCAGTGGAAGTTGATGCTGCTCCTGCTTTGAAATTCCGAAAGGAATGAAAATTAGACTGTCTAGCCTTAGGTTTGGCTCTGTCTTGAGGCAGGGCGTGGCCCTTACCTCCTGTAATGTCAGCGATAATTTCTTTCAAACCGGGCCCAAATAAGGTCTGCCCTTTGAAAGGTATATTAAGTAATTTGGACTTAGAAGTTACATCAGCTGACCAGGATTTTAGCCACAGTGCTCTGCGCGCCTGAATGGCGAATCCGGAATTCTTAGCCGTAAGTTTAGTTAAATGTACTACGGCTTCCGAAATGAATGAATTAGCTAGCTTAAGGATTCTAAGCCTGTCCGTAATGTCGTCCAGAGTAGCTGAACTAAGGTTGTCTTCCAGAGACTCAATCCAGAATGCCGCTGCAGCCGTGACCGGCGCAATGCATGCAAGGGGTTGCAATATAAAACCTTGTTGAACAAACATTTTCTTAAGGTAACCCTCTAACTTTTTATCCATTGGATCTGAAAAGGCACAGCTATCCTCCACCGGGATAGTGGTACGCTTAGCTAAAGTAGAAACTGCTCCCTCCACCTTAGGGACCGTTTGCCATAAGTCCCGTGTGGTGGTGTCTATTGGAAACATCTTTCTAAATATCGGAGGGGGTGAGAACGGCACACCGGGTCTATCCCACTCCTTAGTAATAATTTCAGTTAGTCTCTTAGGTATAGGAAAAACGTCAGTACTTGTTGGTACAGCAAAATATTTATCCAACCTACACATTTTCTCTGGTATTGCAACTGTGTTACAATCATTCAGAGCCGCTAACACCTCCCCTAGTAATACACGGAGGTTTTCCAGCTTAAATTTAAAATTTGAAATATCTGAATCCAATCTGTTTGGATCAGAACCGTCAGCCGCAGAATGAAGCTCTCCGTCCTCATGTTCTGCAAGTTGTGACGCAGTATCTGACATGGCCCTAGCATTATCAGCGCACTCTGTTCTCACCCCAGAGTGATCACGCTTGCCTCTTAGCTCTGGTAATTTAGCCAAAACCTCAGTCATAACAGTAGCCATATCTTGTAATGTTATTTGTAATGGCCGCCCAGATGTACTGGGCGCCACAATATCGCGCACCTCCCGAGCGGGAGATGCAGGTACTGTCACGTGAGGCGAGTTAGTCGGCATAACTCTCCCCTCGTTGTTTGGTGAAATTTGTTCAATTTGTACAGATTGACTTTTATTTAAAGTAGCATCAATACAGTTAGTACATAAATTTCTATTGGGCTCCACTTTGGCGTTAGCACAAATAGTACAGGTCTCATCCTCTGAATCAGACATGTTTAACACACTAGCAACTAAACTTGCAACTTGGAAATATTATTCAAGTAAAATACAATGAAAAACGTACTGTGCCTAAAAAGCACAGAAAGATATATGACAGTTGAAATCAATAAACTGAAAAGGTTACAGCATCAAACTTTGTGAAAACAAAACACAATTTTAGCAAAGGCTTGTTCCCATTAGCAAAGAATAACTAACCCTGATGGCATAAAAAAGTTAAAAAATAAACGTTTTTTTTTTTTTTTTTTTTTTTTTTTATCACAGTCAACTACAATCTCACAGCTCTGTTGTGAAGATTACTTCCCTCAAACAAGCTTTGAAGACCCCTGAGTTCTGTAAGATGAACCGGAACATGCAGGAAAAAACAATGAGCTTCTGACTGAAATTTTTGATGCGTAGCAAAAGCGCCAAAAAAAGGCCCCTCCCCCTCACACACAACAGTGAGAGAGATCAGTAAACTGTCAGAATTAGATCAAGCAACTGCCAAGTGGAAAAATAGTGCCCAAACATTTTATTCACCCAGTACCTCAGAAAATGAAAACGATTTTACATTCCAGCAAAAACGTTTAACATAAATTAAGAGTTATTAAAAAGCCTGTTGCTTGCAAATAGGCTAAAGTCTTATATACACAGTGTAATTCCAGTGAAGTACCATTCCCCAGAATACTCAAATGTAAAATATACATACATGATATTATATTGGTATGGCAGGATTTTCTCATCAATTCCATTGTCAGAAAATAAAAGCTGCTACATACCTCTTTGCAGATTAATCTGCCCGCTGTCCCCTGATCTGAAGTTTACCTCTCCTCAGATGGCCGAGAAACAGCAATATGATCTTAACTACTCCGGCTAAAATCATAGAAAAAACTCTGGTAGATTCTTCTTCAAACTCTACCAGAGAAGGAATAACACACTCCGGTGCTATTAAAAATAACAAACTTTTGATTGAAGAAATAAAACTAAATAAAATCACCATAGTCCTCTCACACATCCTATCTAGTCGTTGGGTGCAAGAGAATGACTGGGAGTGACGTAGAGGGGAGGAGCTATATGCAGCTCTGCTGGGTGAATCCTCTTGCACTTCCTGTTGGGGAGGAGTAATATCCCAGAAGTAATGATGACCCATGGACTGATCACACTTAACAGAAGAAAGGTAGATGTAAATAATTGTATTAATACCAACAGTTGCCAACAAACCAGATGGCTTTCTAATATTCCCAAACGCCAGTTTATAAGGTTGAAAAGAAATTGCAAAGATAACAAAGAATATCAAATATAAGCTGAGATCCTTAAACAACAATTCATAGAAAAAAATTATAATGAAGATAATGTCATAAAAACAATAGAGGAGGTTGATAAAATGGAAAGAAGTGATTTGTTAAAGTATAAGAACAAAAAAATATAGTAACGAAAATTCCAAGAAAACTGTAGGTCCATTGGTTTTAAGACATAGTACTCAATATAACCAGATTCGTCATATAATTAATAAACACTGGAAAAATATTATTTAGAGATCCAGTTCTAGAGACGATTTTAGAAGAGAACCCCACTGTTGTATATAAAAAGATTCCTAATATTAAAGATCAACTAACATGCAGTTATATTAAGGATAAGAATACCAATTGGCTAAATACAGCACAAATGGGGTTTGTAAAATGCCAAACATGCAATGCGTGCCAAAGCACAAAGGAAAAGAACAGAGTTACCAGAAACTTTGTATCAAAAAAGGGAAAGAAATTTGAGATAAAAGAGTTAATTACCTGCAACAGTAAATATGTTGTATACATGTTATGCTGTTCATGCAATTTGTTTTATATAGGAAGAATTACTAGATTTTTAAAAACTAGAATAAATGAACATGTATATAACATAAAGACAGGTTATTTAAAACATACAGTGTCAGCCCATTTTGACAAAATTCATAACAGGGATACAAAACATTTAGAATTTATAGGGATCAGAAAAGCTACCCAATACTGGAGGAGAGGGGATTGACTTAGGACAATTAGAGATGAAGTGGATCTATATTTTGGATACCCTAGTTCCACACGACTTAAATAAAGATTTCGAGTTGCATCATTTTTTAAATGGACTTTTCCCTCATTCTATATACAACCCTATATGTACATTTATTTTATATGAATAACTATATGTGAATTTGGTTATACAATTTTTATTTTAGTTCCTTCGTCTCCAATATTTATTTCAGTCAGACCGATTTCAATATTTATTTCAGACAGATTGATTTCATTATTCAATATTGATTGTAACATACTAATGAGTCTGATATGCATCAATAGATGTAGATATATGGCCACTATCATAATACAACATGCATTAACATATGTTCCTTTAAAACTTATACTTTTAAGAGTGGGATATATGTTAACATTTGTCAATCTGGGATTATATATATGGTTATTCTCCATTGCTATAGCAAGATGAAATATGCAATTATATGCATTTTTTTCTCACTATGAAAAGGATAGATAGGAATATTCATGTGATATAAAGTGGATTTTTCAAACTTACTCAATGTATAACAATCCAGATATCCACAATTGAAACAAAACAAAAATATAAAAAAAAATTGTTTGCCCTTTCTCATAATGAAATACGCATACAGCAACAGGGACATCAAACCAACTTGCCATTACCATTGGCCAATAGGAGGATTCATTCATTGCATATAAACTACAGAGGAGAAGACGCACACCATCTCACTTCCTAGAAAAAAAAAGTACGCTTACGGCAAAACGTACGTTGGAACGTCACAGCCACGCCTCCACTGTTAGTCACCAGGACAGGTATCGGGTGTATCACTTACCAAGCGGTCTTGTTGGCATAGCATTTCAGCAGGCCATCCACTTCCATCCAGGAATGGTGTTGTGATTGCGCTCCCACTCAGCAACTAAGGTGGATAGATACCCAAGTGACTTTTTGAGAAGGGGCTCATTTGTGGCTTCTTTTTTTTTTATAACAATTTTTATTGAGGTTAATAGATATATGTACAAATTTTGGCATATTACCTTAGCTGAAAGGGTACAGGTGCTAAAATAAAACGCACAGTAAGAAAAATGAAAAACATTCACAATTACATAAAAAATTAAATTAAATAAATATAAATAAATTAAATTAAGTAGGCAAAGGTAACTAAAACCTCTTTTTTCATGTTTATGTTGACCTCCTCTGGTACTAATAGGCCACTTTTGGATCTACATGAAATAACAAGGGCGCAGATAAGAAGGGTTCTACTTCAATAAGGCCACTCTTGGACCTTCAAACAATATAACTAGCATATATGAACATTAATAATATATGATAACAAACTCAAACGTTAATGACTCTGTAAATGACCACCTAATCTGAGGCATAAGTTAGGGATGATGTCAGGCTAAAGCCGGCTAGGAAAAACCAAGGGTACCAAGAAATTGAGGAATCTGGGAGCTTATTTCTTTGCAGGAACGATATGTAGTATATGGTGTGATTGCACTTTATTTAAAAAAAAACTAAGATGGTGGGAGATATAGAGAAGAACTAGTTTCAAAATTTAACACTCTGGCAATAATAATATACAGATTTAAGCAGTAAATCTATGATAAGGACCGTATTCCCCCATCATGGCCACTGATAGGGAGAAATAATACCACCCACATACAAACTGCCTATAGGGACTTAGAAAACGGATAGGGAGCCAGAGTTCAAGGTAAGCAATGGTAGTGACTGTGATATATTTACAAAGCGAGGTAGTATAGTTGCACTTTGCTGTACACATCCTAGGACAGTCCAATTCAATGCATATAGTTTCAGTAAGGTACAGTAAAATAGGCATGTACAGTGATCAAGCAGCACACACAGATAAAAGCACACATGTAATGAGCATTAACCACTATTTCCTAAATGGACTGGGATCAACATCATATATAGCTATTACAAAAGTTATTTATGAGATGAAGAAGCTAATGGGCTCTCAGCAGAGACAATAATTCTTACGTTAAAAGCATAATGGCATGTAGTTGATACTCTAGTTTTGTTCTAAATAACAGGGGCCTCTGTCTACCCCTCTCACGAAACCTATGCACAACAGTCTCTCAAGAAGGAGTAGAATAAGTGTTAGGGTACAAAACATTAACGTTAACATACATTAAGCAGGACATAGGCAATAGACGTTCATGTAATGTCCAAAAAGTTCTCACAGCTTAAAGCATTATTAACCGCAGTCCACTCAGTCCACTGGGTAAGGCTACCAGAGGCAGCATGTATTTAGGTCACCCAGGGCAAAAGGCTAATATGAAGTGGGACTTACTGGTATCTAGTGCTGACATACCATCCTTCAGTTTCATATACAGGCGGACCAAATCCCCGTAGAGAAAAAATAAAAATAAAATGTTCCTTTACTTTTCCCCCATGTGCGTTCAGTGTCAAAATATGGACGTTACTGCAGTCTGATAGCCTCCAGGATCAAAGGACCAGCAAAAATAGGGTGTGTCTGTACAGTCCATGGGCTGGTAGAAGATTCCCTGAAATGCGACCCACACTGATGCCCTGTAGCTCGGACTCGCTTTTTCCATAGGGAGGTAAGGATGTGCAGCATAGATTTTCACCGCTGTGACCATAGCCTCTGTAGTGGGGTTCTTCTCGCAGTAAGCGGGCTTCAAACCAGGTATTTTCAGATCACCCACTGTCGCCTTCCACTCACGATGTTCCAGACACATCTCGCTGGCAACAGAAGGGCAGTAAGCGCGGAAGGTTATTACTAGGCATGGGGATGAGATAGACGCTTCCGTTTTCGGTTGCGGTCAGCTGCTGCCTGGGGACTCGTGGAGGCATCCCTTCATGACCGGGACATCTTCCGGGCATTCATCCGCCGCTGGAAGGTTTTTTTCAGGTAAGCTCAAGTGCGTTGCTGCCATAGCCAGGGCAGTGGGTGCTGGACTCGATATACTTGGAATAGGCTCTAGGAGAGTAGTGGCTTTGTCAATTTTCTCTGCAAGGTCCCCTGGCTTCACATGGCAGTGTCCAACCTGCCTCGCTAGCTCACGGAGGCTCTCACACTCAATATCCCAAGCTTGTTGTATCTGCACTTGGTGTTCCTGTAGCAGCCTTGTCACGGCTGCAATTATCATTTCAGCGTCTGGCACTATCTTTAGTAGTTACCCGCTGGAGAAGATGGCACTGAAATCTCCCGCTATCTATCCTGTACAGCAGGGGTGTCCAAACTTTGCTCTCCAGAGGTTTTGGAACTACATTTCCGATGATGCTCAGCCAGCATTTTATCTAACTGAGCATCATGGGAAATGTAGTTCCAAAACCTCTGGAGAGCAAAGTTTGGACACCCCTGCTGTACAGCAAGGATAGTACTGAATAAACATAGGTAGTGTGGGTTTCAGATGAAAGCAAAGCTGGGGGGGGGTAATGTATGCGGTAGCTTTAACTACACCAGCGTTAAGACAGGAAGGCCTCACAACCTCGTGGCTCGTCGTAGTGCAGTCAGCTGAGAAACATAGGTAGGTCTGTGTTGCGTCAGAAATCTCCAGACACCTCTTGAATAACACAAGATTAAGTGGCTTATGTTTTCCAAGCAAAAAGGAGAGTGAAAATTAGGAAATAACTCCAAAATAATAGATTGAGATCAGGAGCTCTTCACATACACTTCCTACCGCAACAGCTATAGGCTCCGCCCCCCAATTGTGGCTTTTTATATATGTTTTAAAGATTTTAAAATAATGTTATTTTTCCAAGCAGCAGCCTGCGTTTGGTGTGATACTGGAAACCTGGCAGTATAAAACCTGAGTGGCTCTGTAAAGTGTGAGTAACCCCTTGGTGGGACCACTGTGTGAATTATCACTAGTTCAAACATACTTCACTATGTTCTTTTGGCTTTGTTTTATTTAAGGCAAGAAACCACTTGAATCACCTGCAATTGAAAATATCCCGTGGATAATATATATCCTTATATTTTCATTCATTTTTCACTTTCAAAGGACATTGTATGGCTTTATGAGTTTTTAAATGTTAACCCATTACAAACATTTTTAAAACCCCCACCTATTTATCACAAGGTTAATTGATAGTACCTAGTTTCCCATGTCATTTTTAACTAAAAATATAATTATAATCTATTTTAATTGTGAGCTGTTTTCCTTAGCATAAGTGTGATTCTACCTAGGTATACTTCTCAAAACAGGATACCAAGAGGAAGAGGACGAAGTGAAATTGATAATTGTAAATTGAAAGGTCTGTAAAAACACATTTTACAATAATAACCTAGATTTCTCAAATTTTGCAAATAAATATAATTAATTTAAGAGGGATATACCAGAATATGATGAATTTATTGTAAATTGTTACTTAGGATGGAGCTTCCAACTGTCTATATTTTGGAGGACTATCATAGTTTAGGAGCTCACTTTCACAGTTATTTTTTTAAGCCTTTTTATATCCCTGTTTCACAAAGTGAAACTGGGGAGCATCTAAAAGCAACTCACAAATGTCCTGACTCCAACCCTCAAACTACCCATCCATAGTCATGGGCACCAACTCCACAGTCATGATACACTCATGACGAAAAGTTAATATCTGGAATAGCCACACAGCATAGGTGGTGTGGTGTCTCAGCATTGCCAGGGTTAATCTGAAATGTTCTTTCTTTGTGTAACATCTGTGTTTGCTATAGCCTTCATTGATCTAAAGACTTTCCCAACCCTCCTCCTGGTGCTTGGAGTCTCTTGGTACTGTGGGTTAAAAAATTGCAAATCATAGTAAATCTGGGGTGGTATAGGCAGGATTTGGGGGTTAATTTAGTGTCCTCTTTTAGGTCCTTGTTGAGGTAAAGGTGTAAGGGAACAAGAGGCTGAATGCTATTAACCCTCTTATGTCCACACTCTCCCCATAGTCACGGCTGGGCAGATATGCTTAGCCGTCACATCCACTAGCCAAGGTCCTCAGTTAAACCATTTTACAATTTTATCCACAGGGAAGACAGCAAACTCTCCAGACTGGGGCAAAGAAAGAGACTAGCCAGGTCTCCACTGTACTCTGAACAAACAATTTTTTCAGCCACCGAATCTCTTTTAAAAGACCTTTACCAGTATTTTCTTAGGCAGGGTCCTCTAGTACAAACAAACCAACAATGTTTCAAACCTGCAATAGGTTCTTAGTCCCCTGCCTAAGAAAATAGGCCTGCAACCAACCATGCCCTCAAAAAGTCCTAACTATGCCATCAGACCACCATGCAGCCTTTTTTCTCTATAGTATAGTTCCTGTTAGGTACCATTGATTCCGTTATTTTTAGGTAACATCATATTAAACTTCAAGGGCTAGATTACAAGTGGCACACTAACAGCTGCGCATAAGCGATAAGGGGTTTATCGTGGCTCTTTGCATACCTTGAAAGTATTGCGCTTATTACAAGTTGAAAGTAAATGCGTTTGTTGGAGTGCAATTTAATTTAACGTGCGTCAGGATAGAACGACTTTAGAGCTCTGGTTAATTGTTACGCTTGACAAAAAAGTGGAAAACCACACATCAAAAATACATTTAAAAGAACAGTTACATTCATAATAACAATGTCTAATAAAAAAAAAAGCAATAAAAATTATAAGGGCTCAAAGATATGAGGTCTCTGGTCTTAGAAAAAAAAATATATAATTTATGCTTACCTGATAAATTCATTTCTCCTGTAGTGTAGTCAGTCCACGGGTCATCCATTACTTATGGGATTATAACTCCTCCCTAACAGGAAGTGCAAGAGGATCACCCAAGCAGAGCTGCTATATAGCTCCTCCCCTCTACGTCATATCCAGTCATTCGACCGAAACCATACGAGAAAGGAGAAACTATAGGGTGCAGTGGTGACTGGAGTTTAATTAAAATTTAGACCTGCCGTAAAAACAGGGCGGGCCGTGGACTGACTACACTACAGGAGAAATGAATTTATCAGGTAAGCATAAATTATATTTTCTCCTGTTAAGTGTAGTCAGTCCACGGGTCATCCATTACTTATGGGATACCAATACCAAAGCTAAAAGTACACGGATGATGGGAGGGACAGGCAGGATCTTTACACGGAAGGAACCACTGCCTGTAGAACCTTTCTCCCAAAAACAGCCTCCGAAGAAGCAAAAGTGTCAAATTTGTAAAATTTTGAAAAAGTGTGAAGTGAAGACCAAGTTGCAGCCTTGCAAATCTGTTCAACAGAGGCCTCATTCTTAAAGGCCCAAGTGGAAGCCACAGCTGTCCAGCAGTCTCATAGGCTAAACGTATTATGCTACGAAGCCAAAAAGAGAGAGAGGTAGCCGAAGCTTTTTGACCTCTCCTCTGTCCAGAATAAACGACAAACAGGGAAGAAGTTTGACGAAAATCTTTAGTTGCCTGCAAATAAAATTTCAGGGCACGGACGACGTCCAGATTGTGCAAAAGTCGTTCCTTCTTTGAAGAAGGGTTAGGGCACAATGATGGAACAACAATCTCTTGATTGATATTCTTGTTAGTGACTACCTTAGGTAAGAACCCAGGTTTAGTACGCAGAACTACCTTGTCTGAATGAAAAATCAGATAAGGAGAATCACAATGTAAGGCCGATAACTCAGAGACTCTTCGAGCCGAGGAAATAGCCATTAAAAACAGAACTTTCCAAGATAACAGCTTGATATCGATGGAATGAAGGGGTTCAAACGGAACACCTTGCAGAACGTTAAGAACTAAGTTTAAGCTCCACGGCGGAGCAACAGTCTTAAACACAGGCTTAATCCTAGCCAAAGCCTGACAAAAAGCCTGAACGTCTGGAACTTCTGCCAGACGTTTGTGTAAAAGGATAGACAGAGCTGAAATCTGTCCCTTTAACGAACTAGCAGATAAACCCTTTTCTAAACCCTCTTGTAGAAAAGACAATATCCTAGGAATCCTAACCTTACTCCATGAGTAACTCTTGGATTCGCACCAATATAAGTATTTACGCCATATTTTATGGTAAATTTTCCTGGTAACAGGTTTCCTAGCCTGTATTAAGGTATCAATCACTGACTCCGAGAATCCACGCTTTGATAGAATCAAGCGTTCAATCTCCATGCAGTCAGCCTCAGAGATTTGGATGTTTAGATTTGGATGTTTGAAAGGACCCTGAATCAGAAGGTCCTGTCTCAGAGGCAGAGACCATGGTGGACAGGACGACATGTCCACTAGATCTGCATACCAGGTCCTGCGTGGCCACGCAGGCGCTATTAGAATCACCGATGCTCTCTCCTGTTTGATCCTGGCAATCAATCGAGGAAGCATCGGGAAAGGTGGAAACACATAAGCCATGTTGAAGACCCAAGGTGCTGTCAGAGCATCTATCAGCACCGCTCCCGGGTCCCTGGACCTGGATCCGTAACAAGGAAGCTTGGCGTTCTGGCGAGACGCCATGAGATCCAGATCTGGTTTGCCCCAATGATGAAGCAGTTGGGCAAACACCTCCGGATGAAGTTCCCACTCCCCCGGATGAAAGGTCTGGCGACTTAGAAAATCCGCCTCCCAGTTCTCCACGCTTGGGATGTGGATCGCTGACAGGTGGCAAGAGTGAGACTCTGCCCAGCGAATTATCTTTGAGACTTCCATCATCGCTAGGGAACTCCTTGTTCCTCCTTGATGGTTGATGTAAGCCACAGTCGTGATGTTGTCCGACTGAAACCTGATGAACCTCAGAGTTGCTAACTGAGGCCAAGCCAGAAGAGCATTGAAAATTGCTCTTAATTCCAGAATGTTTATTGGAAGGAGTCTCTCCTCCTGAGTCCATGATCCCTGAGCCTTCAGGGAATTCCAGACTGCGCCCCAACCTAGAAGGCTGGCGTCTGTTGTTACAATCGTCCAATCTGGCCTGCGGAAGGGCATCCCCTTGGACAGATGTGGCCGAGAAAGCCACCATAGAAGAGAATCTCTGGTCTCTTGATCCAGATTTAGCAGAGGGGACAAATCTGAGTAATATATAGCTATTACAAAAGTTATTTATGAGATGAAGAAGCTAATGGGCTCTCAGCAGAGACAATAATTCTTACGTTAAAAGCATAATGGCATGTAGTTGATACTCTAGTTTTGTTCTAAATAACAGGGGCCTCTGTCTACCCCTCTCACGAAACCTATGCACAACAGTCTCTTAAGAAGGAGTAGAATAAGTGTTAGGGTACAAAACATTAACGTTAACATACATTAAGCAGGACATAGGCAATAGACGTTCATGTAATGTCCAAAAAGTTCTCACAGCTTAAAGCATTATTAACCGCAGTCCACTCAGTCCACTGGGTAAGGCTACCAGAGGCAGCATGTATTTAGGTCACCCAGGGCAAAAGGCTAATATGAAGTGGGACTTACTGGTATCTAGTGCTGACATACCATCCTTCAGTTTCATATACAGGCGGACCAAATCCCCGTAGAGAAAAAATAAAAATAAAATGTTCCTTTACTTTTCCCCCATGTGCGTCCAGTGTCAAAATATGGACGTTACTGCAGTCTGATAGCCTCCAGGATCAAAGGACCAGCAAAAATAGGGTGTGTCTGTACAGTCCATGGGCTGGTAGAAGATTCCCTGAAATGCGACCCACACTGATGCCCTGTAGCTCGGACTCGCTCTTTCCATAGGGAGGTAAGGATGTGCAGCATAGATTTTCACCGCTGTGACCATAGCCTCTGTAGTGGGGTTCTTCTCGCAGTAAGCGGGCTTCAAACCAGGTATTTTCAGATCACCCACTGTCGCCTTCCACTCACGATGTTCCAGGCACATCTCGCTGGCAACAGAAGGGCAGTAAGCGCGGAAGGTTATTACTAGGCATGGGGATGAGATAGACGCTTCCGTTTTCGGGTTGCGGTCAGCTGCTGCCTGGGGACTTGTGGAGGCATCCCTTCATGACCGGGACATCTTCCGGGCATTCATCCGCCGCTGGAAGGTTTTTTTCAGGTAAGCTCAAGTGCGTTGCTGCCATAGCCAGGGCAGTGGGTGCTGGACTCGATATACTTGGAATAGGCTCTAGGAGAGTAGTGGCTTTGTCAATTTTCTCTGCAAGGTCCCCTGGCTTCACATGGCAGTGTCCAACCTGCCTCGCTAGCTCACGGAGGCTCTCACACTCAATATCCCAAGCTTGTTGTATCTGCACTTGGTGTTCCTGTAGCAGCCTTGTCACGGCTGCAATTATCATTTCAGCGTCTGGCACTATCTTTAGTAGTTACCCGCTGGAGAAGATGGCACTGAAATCTCCCGCTATCTATCCTGTACAGCAGGGGTGTCCAAACTTTGCTCTCCAGAGGTTTTGGAACTACATTTCCGATGATGCTCAGCCAGCATTTTATCTAACTGAGCATCATGGGAAATGTAGTTCCAAAACCTCTGGAGAGCAAAGTTTGGACACCCCTGCTGTACAGCAAGGATAGTACTGAATAAACATAGGTAGTGTGGGTTTCAGATGAAAGCAAAGCTGGGGGGGGTAATGTATGTGGTAGCTTTAACTACACCAGCGTTAAGACAGGAAGGCCTCACAACCTCGTGGCTCGTCGTAGTGCAGTCAGCTGAGAAACATAGGTAGGTCTGTGTTGCGTCAGAAATCTCCAGACACCTCTTGAATAACACAAGATTAAGTGGCTTATGTTTTCCAAGCAAAAAGGAGAGTGAAAATTAGGAAATAACTCCAAAATAATAGATTGAGATCAGGAGCTCTTCACATACACTTCCTACCGCAACAGCTATAGGCTCCGCCCCCCAATTGTGGCTTTTTATATATGTTTTAAAGATTTTAAAATAATGTTATTTTTCCAAGCAGCAGCCTGCGTTTGGTGTGATACTGGAAACCTGGCAGTATAAAACCTGAGTGGCTCTGTAAAGTGTGAGTAACCCCTTGGTGGGACCACTGTGTGAATTATCACTAGTTCAAACATACTTCACTATGTTCTTTTGGCTTTGTTTTATTTAAGGCAAGAAACCACTTGAATCACCTGCAATCCTTATATTTTCATTCATTTTTCACTTTCAAAGGACATTGTATGGCTTTATGAGTTTTTAAATGTTAACCCATTACAAACATTTTTAAAACCCCCACCTATTTATCATAAGGTTAATTGATAGTACCTAGTTTCCCATGTCATTTTTAACTAAAAATATGATTATAATCTATTTTAATTGTGAGCTGTTTTCCTTAGCATAAGTGTGATTCTACCTAGGTATACTTCTCAAAACAGGATACCAAGAGGAAGAGGACGAAGTGAAATTGATAATTGTAAATTGAAAGGTCTGTAAAAACACATTTTACAATAATAACCTAGATTTCTCAAATTTTGCAAATAAATATAATTAATTTAAGAGGGATATACCAGAATATTATGAATTTATTGTAAATTGTTACTTAGGATGGAGCTTCCAACTGTCTATATTTTGGAGGACTATCATAGTTTAGGAGCTCACTTTCACAGTTATTTTTTTAAGCCTTTTTATATCCCTGTTTCACAAAGTGAAACTGGGGAGCATCTAAAAGCAACTCACAAATGTCCTGACTCCAACCCTCAAACTACCCATCCATAGTCATGGGCACCAACTCCACAGTCATGATACACTCATGACGAAAAGTTAATATCTGGAATAGCCACACAGCATAGGTGGTGTGGTGTCTCAGCATTGCCAGGGTTAATCTGAAATGTTCTTTCTTTGTGTAACATCTGTGTTTGCTATAGCCTTCATTGATCTAAAGACTTTCCCAACCCTCCTCCTGGTGCTTGGAGTCTCTTGGTACTGTGGGTTAAAAAATTGCAAATCATAGTAAATCTGGGGTGGTATAGGCAGGATTTGGGGGTTAATTTAGTGTCCTCTTTTAGGTCCTTGTTGAGGTAAAGGTGTAAGGGAACAAGAGGCTGAATGCTATTAACCCTCTTATGTCCACACTCTCCCCATAGTCACGGCTGGGCAGATATGCTTAGCCGTCACATCCACTAGCCAAGGTCCTCAGTTAAACCATTTTACAATTTTATCCACAGGGAAGACAGCAAACTCTCCAGACTGGGGCAAAGAAAGAGACTAGCCAGGTCTCCACTGTACTCTGAACAAACAATTTTTTCAGCCACCGAATCTCTTTTAAAAGACCTTTACCAGTATTTTCTTAGGCAGGGTCCTCTAGTACAAACAAACCAACAATGTTTCAAACCTGCAATAGGTTCTTAGTCCCCTGCCTAAGAAAATAGGCCTGCAACCAACCATGCCCTCAAAAAGTCCTAACTATGCCATCAGACCACCATGCAGCCTTTTTTCTCTATAGTATAGTTCCTGTTAGGTACCATTGATTCCGTTATTTTTAGGTAACATCATATTAAACTTCAAGGGCTAGATTACAAGTGGCACACTAACAGCTGCGCATAAGCGATAAGGGGTTTATCGTGGTTCTTTGCATACCTTGAAAGTATTGCGCTTATTACAAGTTGAAAGTAAATGCGTTTGTTGGAGTGCAATTTAATTTAACGTGCGTCAGGATAGAACGACTTTAGAGCTCTGGTTAATTGTTACGCTTGACAAAAAAGTGGAAAACCACACATCAAAAATACATTTAAAAGAACAGTTACATTCATAATAACAATGTCTAATAAAAAAAAAAGCAATAAAAATTATAAGGGCTCAAAGATATGAGGTCTCTGGTCTTAGAAAAAAAAAAATATAATTTATGCTTACCTGATAAATTCATTTCTCCTGTAGTGTAGTCAGTCCACGGGTCATCCATTACTTATGGGATTATAACTCCTCCCTAACAGGAAGTGCAAGAGGATCACCCAAGCAGAGCTGCTATATAGCTCCTCCCCTCTACGTCATATCCAGTCATTCGACCGAAACCATACGAGAAAGGAGAAACTATAGGGTGCAGTGGTGACTGGAGTTTAATTAAAATTTAGACCTGCCGTAAAAACAGGGCGGGCCGTGGACTGACTACACTACAGGAGAAATGAATTTATCAGGTAAACATAAATTATATTTTCTCCTGTTAAGTGTAGTCAGTCCACGGGTCATCCATTACTTATGGGATACCAATACCAAAGCTAAAAGTACACGGATGATGGGAGGGACAGGCAGGATCTTTACACGGAAGGAACCACTGCCTGTAGAACCTTTCTCCCAAAAACAGCCTCCGAAGAAGCAAAAGTGTCAAATTTGTAAAATTTTGAAAAAGTGTGAAGTGAAGACCAAGTTGCAGCCTTGCAAATCTGTTCAACAGAGGCCTCATTCTTAAAGGCCCAAGTGGAAGCCACAGCTCTAGTAGAATGAGCTGTAATCCTTTCAGGAGGCTGCTGTCCAGCAGTCTCATAGGCTAAACGTATTATGCTACGAAGCCAAAAAGAGAGAGAGGTAGCCGAAGCTTTTTGACCTCTCCTCTGTCCAGAATAAACGACAAACAGGGAAGAAGTTTGACGAAAATCTTTAGTTGCCTGCAAATAAAATTTCAGGGCACGGACGACGTCCAGATTGTGCAAAAGTCGTTCCTTCTTTGAAGAAGGGTTAGGGCACAATGATGGAACAACAATCTCTTGATTGATATTCTTGTTAGTGACTACCTTAGGTAAGAACCCAGGTTTAGTACGCAGAACTACCTTGTCTGAATGAAAAATCAGATAAGGAGAATCACAATGTAAGGCCGATAACTCAGAGACTCTTCGAGCCGAGGAAATAGCCATTAAAAACAGAACTTTCCAAGATAACAGCTTGATATCGATGGAATGAAGGGGTTCAAACGGAACACCTTGCAGAACGTTAAGAACTAAGTTTAAGCTCCACGGCGGAGCAACAGTCTTAAACACAGGCTTAATCCTAGCCAAAGCCTGACAAAAAGCCTGAACGTCTGGAACTTCTGCCAGACGTTTGTGTAAAAGGATAGACAGAGCTGAAATCTGTCCCTTTAACGAACTAGCAGATAAACCCTTTTCTAAACCCTCTTGTAGAAAAGACAATATCCTAGGAATCCTAACCTTACTCCATGAGTAACTCTTGGATTCGCACCAATATAAGTATTTACGCCATATTTTATGGTAAATTTTCCTGGTAACAGGTTTCCTAGCCTGTATTAAGGTATCAATCACTGACTCAGAGAATCCACGCTTTGATAGAATCAAGCGTTCAATCTCCATGCAGTCAGCCTCAGAGATTTGGATGTTTAGATTTGGATGTTTGAAAGGACCCTGAATCAGAAGGTCCTGTCTCAGAGGCAGAGACCATGGTGGACAGGACGACATGTCCACTAGATCTGCATACCAGGTCCTGCGTGGCCACGCAGGCGCTATTAGAATCACCGATGCTCTCTCCTGTTTGATCCTGGCAATCAATCGAGGAAGCATCGGGAAAGGTGGAAACACATAAGCCATGTTGAAGACCCAAGGTGCTGTCAGAGCATCTATCAGCACCGCTCCCGGGTCCCTGGACCTGGATCCGTAACAAGGAAGCTTGGCGTTCTGGCGAGACACCATGAGATCCAGATCTGGTTTGCCCCAATGATGAAGCAGTTGGGCAAACAACTCCGGATGAAGTTCCCACTCCCCCGGATGAAAGGTCTGGCGACTTAGAAAATCCGCCTCCCAGTTCTCCACGCCTGGGATGTGGATCGCTGACAGGTGGCAAGAGTGAGACTCTGCCCAGCGAATTATCTTTGAGACTTCCATCATCGCTAGGGAACTCCTTGTTCCTCCTTGATGGTTGATGTAAGCCACAGTCGTGATGTTGTCCGACTGAAACCTGATGAACCTCAGAGTTGCTAACTGAGGCCAAGCCAGAAGAGCATTGAAAATTGCTCTTAATTCCAGAATGTTTATTGGAAGGAGTCTCTCCTCCTGAGTCCATGATCCCTGAGCCTTCAGGGAATTCCAGACTGCGCCCCAACCTAGAAGGCTGGCGTCTGTTGTTACAATCGTCCAATCTGGCCTGCGGAAGGGCATCCCCTTGGATAGATGTGGCAGAGAAAGCCACCATAGAAGAGAATCTCTGGTCTTTTGATCCAGATTTAGCAGAGGGGACAAATCTGAGTAATCCCCATTCCACTGACTTAGCATGCACAATTGCAGCGGTCTGAGATGCAGGCGCGCAAATGGTACTATGTCCATTGCCGCTACCATTAAGCCGATTACCTCCATGCACTGAGCCACTGACGGGTGTTGAATGGAATGAAGGACACGGCAAGCATTTAGAAGTTTTGATAACCTGTCCTCCATCAGGTAAATTTTCATTTCTACAGAATCTATAAGAGTCCCTAGAAAGGGAACTCTTGTGAGTGGCAATAGAGAACTCTTTTCTACGTTCACCTTCCACCCATGCGACCTTAGAAATGCCAGAACTAACTCTGTATGAGACTTGGCAGTTTGGAAACTTGACGCTTGTATCAGAATGTCGTCTAGGTACGGAGCTACCGCTATGCCTCGCGGTCTTAGTACCGCCAGAAGAGAGCCCAGAACCTTTGTAAAGATTCTTGGAGCTGTAGCTAACCCGAAGGGAAGAGCTACAAACTGGTAATGCCTGTTTAGGAAGGCAAATCTTAGATACCGGTAATGATCCTTGTGAATCGGTATGTGAAGGTAGGCATCCTTTAAATCCACTGTGGTCATGTACTGACCCTCTTGGATCATGGGTAAGATGGTTCGAATAGTTTCCATTTTGAACGATGGAACTCTTAGGAATTTGTTTAGGATCTTTAAGTCCAAGATTGGTCTGAAGGTTCCCTCTTTTTTGGGAACCACAAACAGATTTGAATAGAATCCTTGCCCGTGTTCCGACCGCGGAACTGGGTGGATCACTCCCATTAGTAAGAGGTCTTGTACACAGCGTAGAAACGCCTCTTTCTTTATCTGGTTTGCTGATAACCTTGAAAGATGAAATCTCCCTTGTGGAGGAGAAGCTTTGAAGTCCAGAAGATATCCCTGAGATATGATTTCCAACGCCCAGGGATCCTGGACATCTCTTGCCCAAGCCTGGGCAAAGAGAGAAAGTCTGCCCCCCACTATATCCGTTTCCAGATCGGGGGCCATCACTTCATGCTGTCTTAGGGGCAGCAGCAGGTTTTCTGGCCTGCTTGCCCTTGTTCCAGGACTGGTTAGGTTTCCAGCCCTGTCTGTAGCGAGCAACAGTTCCTTCCTGTCTTGGAGCGGAGGAAGTTGATGCTGCTCCTGCCTTGAAATTACGAAAGGCACGAAAATTAGACTGTTTAGCCTTTGGTTTGGCCCTGTCTTGAGGCAGGGCATGGCCCTTACCTCCAGTAATGTCAGCGATAATTTCTTTCAAGCCGGGCCCGAATAATGTCTGCCCTTTGAAAGGAATATTAAGCAATTTAGATTTAGAAGTCACATCAGCTGACCAGGATTTAAGCCACAGCGCTCTGCGCGCTTGAATGGCGAATCCGGAGTTCTTAGCCGTAAGTTTGGTTAAGTGTACTACGGCATCAGAAATAAATGAATTAGCTAGCTTAAGGGCTTTAAGCTTGTTCATAATCTCATCCAATGGAGCTGTGCTAAGGGTCTCTTCCAGAGACTCAAACCAGAATGCCGCTGCAGCAGTGACAGGCGCGATGCATGCAAGGGGTTGTAATATAAAACCTTGCTGAACAAACATTTTCTTAAGGTAACCCTCTAACTTTTTATCCATTGGATCTGAAAAAGCACAGCTATCCTCCACCGGGATAGTGGTGCGCTTAGCCAGAGTAGAAACTGCTCCCTCCACCTTAGGGACCGTCTGCCATAGGTCCCGTGTGGTGGCGTCTATTGGAAACATTTTTCTAAATATAGGAGGGGGTGAAAAGGGCACACCGGGTCACCAAATATGTTAAAACAACCAAATTTTAACAGAAAATGTATAAAGTTAGCAGAGGATTGCACCCACCAGCAAAAGGATGATTAACCCCTTAATACCCAAAACGGATAACAGTTGAAATAATAAACGTTTTTATCACAGTCAAACACACTGTCACAGGTCTGCTGTGACTGATTACCTCCCTCAAAACTAGTTTTGGAGACCCCTGGGCTCTGTAGAGACGTCCTGGATCATGGAGGAAGAAATAGGAAGACTGTGACAAAATTTTTACTGCGCAATAAAGCGCTAAAATAGGCCCCTCCCACTCATATTACAACAGTGGGGAAGCTCAGTAAACTGTTTTTATGCAGAAAAAAACGACAGCCATGTGGTAAAAATCATGCCCATAAAGTTTTATCACCAAGTACCTCAGAAAAAACGATTAACATGCCAGTAAACGTTTTAAAATTGAAAATTATGAAGTGTTATTAATAAGCCTGCTGCTAGTCGCTTTCACTGCAGTGCAGGCTCAAATATTACTTTAATATTGACAGTATTTTCTTAGTGAAATTCCATTCCCCAGAAATACCTCAGAGTATACATACATACATATCATATCAGCCTGATACCAGTCGCTACTACTGCATTTAAGGCTGCACTTACATTACATCGGTATTAGCAGTATTTTCTCAGTCAATTCCATTCCTTAGAAAATAATTTACTGCACATACCTCCTTGCAGGTGGGCCCTGCATGCTATCCCCTGTTCTGAAGTTACCTCACTCCTCAGAATGGCCGAGAACAGCAAGTGGATCTTAGTTACGACCGCTAAGATCATAGAAAACTCAGGCAGATTCTTCTTCTAATGCTGCCTGAGAACAAACAACACACTCCGGTGCCGTTTAAAATAACAAACTTTTGATTGAAGAAATAAAAACTAAGTTTAACACACCACAGTCCTCTCACACTTCCTATCTTTAGTTAGGTGAAAGAGAATGACTGGATATGACGTAGAGGGGAGGAGCTATATAGCAGCTCTGCTTGGGTGATCCTCTTGCACTTCCTGTTAGGGAGGAGTTATAATCCCATAAGTAATGGATGACCCGTGGACTGACTACACTTAACAGGAGAAAAAAGCCATGGAAAGGGCTTTAACACAGAGATACATACATACACATGAATAAATATGTATATGTATGTGTGTATATTTATATATATATATATATATATATATATATATATGTGTGTGTGTGTATATGTATTTATATGTGTATATATTTATTTACAGACATACATACACATATAAACACATAAATACATATGTATACACATATAGACATATAAATAAGTGCATTGGAGCCCTTTGCATTCAAGTAGCTGAAAATTTGTAAAAACATATTTATGCAATATTCATATTGAATAAAGTGTTTGTATATGTAATTACTATAAATATTTCACATTCCAATGTTCTTCAAAAAGGGAAATATGTTCTATGTAATTTTTAAACAGTTATTCCTATATAGCTGTATATATCTATAGCTATATATAATCATATTTATTTATAAGTACAGGTGGTCCTCGGTTTACAATGGTTCAATTTACACCGTTTCAGAATAACAACCTTTTTTTCCAGTCATGTGACTGCTATTGAAAAGCATTGAGAAGCAGTGCATTTATTAAAATAGCCAGCAGGTAGAGCTGTCCGCTTGTGTTGCAGCAAAGCCAAGCAAGCTGAAATTAATCAGTGTAACCAGACCTGAGCTATCGAGCAGATTTCAAAGGAACAAAATCTTCCTGTCTATAAATCAGTCCAGATTGGAATGGATAGAAAGAACTGTTTGCATAAAAATGAGAGTGAAGCCTGTGTTGTGTGATTATTTTATTAGGTTTATAATGCGGTTTAGCAAATGTTTTTGTTAATTTAACTTAGTTTAATTATATATTCTGTGTTGTGTGATTATTTTATTAGGTTTATAATGCTGTTTAGCATTTAAAGTCTTCATTTCAAAGCTTTTAAAATAATGTATTAGGTGTTACTTATGACAATTTTGAGAGGGGCCTGGAACCTAACTCCCTCACGTCCCGTTGACTTACATTATAAACTGGCTTTCAATTTACAACGGTTTCGATTTACAACCATTCCTTCTGGAACCTAACCCCAGCTTAAACTGAGGGCTACCTGTGTGTATATATATATATATATATATTACCAAAAAAACATCATATATAAAATTTATATATATATATACATATATTAATATGTATTTATGAATAAATAGAATATATTCTTCTATGTAAAGAACTTTAGAATGTGAAACATTAAAGGAATAGTCTAGTCAAAATGAAACTTTCATGTGTCAGTTAGAGCAGGCAATTTTAAGCAACTTTCTAATTTACTCTTATTATAATTTTTTCTTCGTTCTCTTGCTATCTTTATTTGAAAAAGTAAGAATGTAAGCATAGGTTCAGAACCTGGGTAGCACTTTCAGATTGGTGTCTAAATGTAGCCACTAATCAGCAAGTGCTACCTAGGTGCTGAACCAAAAATGGTCTGGCTCCTAAGCTTTACATTCAAATAAACATAGCAAGAGAACGATAATAGGAGTAAAGTAGAAAGTTGCTTGAAATTGCATGCTTTATCTGAATCATGAAAGTTTAATTTTTGACTAGACTATTAGTTTTTTTAGTTCCACTACAGTCTATTGGGGAAATACCTTAACACGGTTGAAATATTCAAAGTTCGGCTTTTTGTGCCAGTCGGGTTAGTGCGTGAGCGAAAACTCTTTACTTTCAACTTGTAATACACGCTCTACCCGACACACGCAAAAAGCTTACTTCTAGCTGAGTTAAAGTGGGAGAGCAAACTACAGCTCCACTCGTAATCTAGCCCCAAATGTTTAATATTAATATAAAGGGGCTAATTGACTGGGAACAAATCTGTACTATGTAAAACATTAAACAATGAAACAGCAAATTTAATGGCTAATGACTGCCAACTATTCTTTATCGCCAACTATGTAAACACAGCGTTAATCTATTAAAAAAGTGAAAAAAGGACGCATTGATCATATTCACATTCAGAATAATAAAGAGTGCATTGAGTGGAGAAAATGTTTTTGTTTTGTATGTAGTATGTAGATTAATTTAAAGGTGCTGCTACTGTAGACATTATCATGTACATTTAAATCAGACTCTTTAGCACAAGTATGTTATTTTTAAACACCTTCCACCTGTTATTTGAAGGCAGAGCTGAAAATGCTTCCCTTTTTTAGGGGGGGACAAAATTATAAATAAGAAAACAAGGCAGCATCCTATAGACACTTCATAAAGCCACCTGTCTGGTTGGTCACATGACACAGCTTCCCTTTATCTCATGCACTGTGTGTGCAAACATGGATGTCACTGTCTGCGACTGTTCTGGTATTTATAGTCTCTGCTTATGCATGCAGAGTTAAGTTTGTAGACTGGAGTTCACTCATGCAAGTAATAATGTCACTAGACAGAAGAGGTTAAAAGGGGTTGGGGGATGGGCTTTTGATTGGGCGACAGAATCTATCCAGGACTAAACCCTGTCCTCAAAATCCTTACGGCAATATTTGTATAGTATGTACAATTCCAAATACTTATTAAATTTATCTTAAGACTTACGAATTATATATGAAATAAAAATAAAAGATTGCAAACATACATCGATTTTATTTTTATTATTAAGAAAAGCTTAAACTTTATAACTTCCAGAATATATTTTCATCCTTTCAATCCTGTTTCTCATAAAAATTCCCAAAACGCTCCTAAATCAAGTTGCTCTCTTAAAAACAAAAAATAAAATTTAGATGCTTCTTATTCCAAAACATATTTATATAGAACCCTGCCCCCCTTGCTGTAGCTTCTTTCCATCTCTAGAGGTGTGTGTATTTGATGAGTTTTGTTTGTGGGATTTGAAATTTTCTCATCCATTTAGGAGCTATATCTGTCTGACCTTTCAACGAAGAATTCACTACATAAACTTTCTTAAAGAAACATAAGTGAGAAATGTTGCTATCAGAACTTGGGAAATAAAATTTTCAGAACATTGACTTAGAGACCAGTAGCTTTACTTTTTATTATGTTCTACATGACATGATTGGTAACGTTATACATTTATTCAAACATCCTTATTCAAAATATGTATGGGAATTTTATTTCTATTACATAAAAAGTACACAAGGCTCTGAAACTAGTATTCAAATATAGCTTATCTCTTCAAATATAGCTACTTTTATCTTTATAAGTGGGATTTCTTAGTTAACCACTGAAAACAGTGACTCACCTCGTGTTTCAAATCTATCTGTAAATAAATATATACTAGAATGTTTATTTTGGCTCTGTCAAAGCTACGAACAACAAATGAGTCAAATGTAGTGTAATAATTACGCAGATCATTTTCTGTGACAACTCACGTTTATTTTTGAATTTTGCATACATTGAAACGGCCATTGAACGCAACATAGAATAGGGTTAAATAGAACATGGGCACTTTGGCATACGTCCAAAATTCCAAATGAAAGCAATATACAATCCAAATTTTTTTTTCATGATTCAGATAGAACATAAAGGGTTAGACCTCTGGTTAATTAAATAAATGTCCCCCAGTTGCTCCCAAAATAAAGTGTACTGTTCAATATTAAATAACTTCACAAAGCAGTTATAAAGGGTTAAAGTGAAGGGATGTGGGGTTGCTAGAAAAGAAACGGCACTGAAAAATGCCTTTACATTGTGGTCTATGGGGACTGTGTTTTAACTGTTATATATATACTGTATATGTAAAGGCTTATACACATATATATTTAAACTTTGCTGCAAAACACTGCGTGACTAACCCCCTTCGCTGTACTAGGTTCTGTGCCATGTCTATCTGCATCAGAACGAGGCTCCATTTGAGCCTATGGAAACGCTCTTAACTTCTAATACCAGCGCACATTTGCATGCGCTGGTATTACGAGTTGTGCGCAAATATCACGCTTGCGAAAGTGCAATTTTGGGCTCCACTCGTAATCTGGCCCATATTTGATATCAATTTTTTTCTTGTTATCCTTGTTGAAAAGCAGGGGAAAAGTTCAGTAGTGTGCACGTGCCTGTAGCTCTATATGGCAGCAGTTTTGCAACTGCTATACATTAGCAAGAGCACTAGATGGCAGCATTATTTCCTGTCATGTAGGGCTCCACACATGTGCACGCTACATATCTAAATATGTCTTCAACAAAGAATAACATGAAAACGATGCAAATAAAAATTTGATAAAAGAAGTGAAAATTAAAGAAAAAATGTAGTTTCATGTCCCTTTAAAATTATATAGAAACCCCTAACAGGTCCTATGTTTCTCATGCAAACAAAACAAGCTTTGACATAGAGGCATATCTATCAAGCTCCGTATAGAACTTAAAGCATCGCTGCTCCATAACCTGTCCGGCTGCTCTGAGCAGGCGAACAGAGATCGCCGCAATTCAACCCTATCGAATATGATTGGGTTGATTAACACCCCCCCTGCTGCCAGCCCATTGGCCGGGAATCTGCAGGGGGCGGCGTTGCACCAGCAGTTCACAAGAGCTGCTGGTGCAATGCTGAATACGGAGAGCGTATTGCTCTCCGCATTCAACGAGGTCTGTCGGACATGATCCGCACTGTCGGGTCAGGTCCGACAGACCTTTGATAAATAGGCCCCATAGGCCTCTATTTATCAAGCTGTCAACCACAAATACGCTGGAATTCCGCAGCGTATTTGTGGCAAGCCTGATTCGCCGTAGTTATCAAACCCTATAGACTGGCAAAAGTAGAATATAGTGACGTAACATACGATCCGCCGGACTCAGTCCGACACAGATCGATGGTTACGTCACTACAGATGTTCCGAACGCAAGTTTGGCACAATCTGACTACTTTTGCTAGTTATCAAATATCTACCAGGTACGCTCGCCACTATTCCAGCCCAGCGTACCTGGTTTTCAATCCGCCACCCTGGAGGCGGCAGATACCATAGGAGTCAATGGGAGTCTGACAGCAGCAAAAGCTCATGTTCGCTGCTGCCCGATATCCTATTGATTCCTATGGGAAATGTATACACCTAACACCCTAACATGTACCCCGAGTTTAAACACCCCTAATCTGCCCCCCCTACACCGCCGCCACCTACATTATACTTATTAACCCCTAAACCACTGCTCCCGGACCCCGCCACAACTAAATAAAATGTTTAACCCCTAAACCGCCGCTCCCGGACCCCGCCGCCACCTACATTAAATTTATTAACCCCTAGTCTGACCCCCCTACACCGCTGCCACCTACATTAAATTTATTAACCCCTAATCTGACCCCCCTACACCGCCGCCACCTACATTAAATTTATTAACCCCTAATCTGCCCCCCCTACATTAAATTTATAAACCCCTAAACCTAAGTCTAACCCTAACCCTAACACCCCCTAACTTAAATATAATTTAAATTAATCTAAATAAATATTCCTATCATGAAATAAATTATTCCTATTTAAAACTAAATACTTACCTATAAAATAAACCCTAAGATAGCTACAATATAACAAATAGTTACATTGTATCTAGCTTAGGATTAATTTTTATTTTACAGGCTACTTTGTATTTATTTTAACTAGGTAGAATAGTTATTAAATAGTTATTAACTATTTAAGAACTACCTAGTTAAAATAAAGACAAAAGTACCTGTAAAATAAATCCTAACCTAAATTACAATTACAACTAACACTACACTATCATTAAATAAATTCCCTAAATTAAAATAAATTAATTACAATTAAATAAAATTAACTAAAGTACAAAAACCCCCACTAAATTACAGAAAATAATAAAATAATTACAAGAATTTAAAACTAATTACACCTAATCTAATCCCCCTAATAAAATAAAAAAGCCCCCCAAAATAATAAAAATCCCTACCCTATACTAAATTACAAATAGCCCTTAAAAGGGCCTTTTGCGGGGCATTGCCCTAAAGTAATCAGCTCTTTTACCTGTAAAAAAAAATACAATACCCCCCCAACATTAAAACCCACCCCCCACACACCCAACCCTACTCTAAAACCCACCCAATCCCCCCTTGAAGATCAGCCTACCTTGAGACGTCTTCACCCAACCGGGCAGAAGTGGTCCTCCAGACGGCCAGAAGTCTTCAACCGATCAGGGCAGAAGAGGACCTCCAGACGGCCAGAAGCCTTCATCCAGGCGGAATCTTCTATCTTCATCCATCCGGCGAGGAGCGGCTCCATCTTGAAGACATCCGACGCGGAGCATCCATCCAGACCTACGACTACCCGACGAATGAATATTCCTTTAAATGACGTCATCCAAGATGGCGTCCCTTGAATTCCGATTGGCTGATAGAATTCTATCAGCCAATCGGAATTAAGGTATTAAAAATCCTATTGGCTGATTGGATCAGCCAATAGGATTGAGCTCGCATTCTATTGGCTGTTCCAATCAGCCAATAGAATGCAAGCTCAATCCTATTGGATGATTGGATCAGCCCATAGGATTGAACTTCAATCCTATTGGCTGATGGCATCAGCCAATAGGATTTTTCCTACCTTAATTCCGATTGGCTGATAGAATTCTATCAGCCAATCGGAATTCAAGGGACGCCATCTTGGATGATGTCATTTAAAGGAATATTCATTCGTCGGGTAGTCGTCGGTCTGGATGGATGCTCCGCGTCGGATGTCTTTAAGATGGACCCGCTCCGGATGGATGAAGATAGAAGATGCCGCCTGGATGAAGACTTCTGCCCGTCTGGAGGTCCTCTTCTGCCCGGATCGGATGAAGACTTCTGCCCCTCTGGAGGACCACTTGTGCCCGGCTGGGTGAAGACTTCTCAAGGTAGGGTGATCTTCAAGGGGGTAGTGTTAGGTTTAGTGTAGTGTTTATTAAGGGGGGATTGGGTGGGTTTTAGAGTAGGGTTGGGAGTGTGGGTGGTGGGTTTTAATGTTGGGGGGGTATTGTATTTTTTTTTACAGGTAAAAGAGCTGATTAGTTTGGGGCAATGCCCCGCAAAAGGCCCTTTTAAGGGCTATTTGTAATTTAGTGTAGGGTAGGGATTTTTTTTATTTTGGGGGGCTTTTTTATTTTATTAGGGATTAAATTGGGTGTAATTAGTTTAAAAAACTTGTAATTATTTTATTATTTTCTGTAATTTAGTGGGTTTTTTTGTACTTTAGTTAATTTTATTTAATTGTATTTAATTGAAATTAATTTATTTTAATTTAGGGAATTAATTTAATGATAGTGAGTTGTTAGGTGTAATTGTAATTTAGGTTAGGTTTTATTTTACAGGTACTTTTGTCTTTATTTTAACTAGGAAGTTATTAAATAGTTAATAACTATTTAATAACTATTCTACCTAGTTAAAATAAATACAAACTTGCCTGTAAAATAAAAATAAACCCTAAGCTAGTTACAATATAACTATTAGTTATATTGTAGCTATCTTGGGGTTTATTTTATAGGTAATTACTTAGTTTTAAATAGGAATAATTTATTTCATGATAGGAATATTTATTTAGATTAATTTAAATTATATTTAAGTTAGTGGGTGTTAGGGTTAGGGTTAGACTTAGGTTTAGGGGTTAATAAATTTAATATAGTGGCGGCGACGTTGGGGCCGGGAGATTAGGGGTTAATAAATTTAATGTAGGTGGCGGCGGTGTAGGGGGGTCAGATTAGGGGTTAATAAATTTAATGTAGGTGGTGGAGGGGTCCGTGAGCGGCGGTTTAGGGGTTAAACACTTTATTAGAGTTGCGGTGGGCTCCGGGAGCGGCGATTTAGGGGTTAATAACTTTATTTAGGTGCGGTGGGCTCTGGGAGCGGTGGTATAGGGGGTAAACAGTTTAGTTTAGTGTGGGTGCTTAGTGACAGGGTACCAAGAAAGCTGCGAATAAGCCGAAGAGCAGCGAGATCGATGACTGTTAGTTAACAACAGTCCGCTGCTCATCGCACCATACTTGGTGCGCAGCTTTTTGACAGCTTTCTTGATAATTTTGGAGAACGTATTCAGGTCCGCGGCAGCGATGTTAGGCGATCTTAGGCGAGCGTATTGGTGCCAGCGAATGCAAGATAAGTAGGGGCCATAGTCTTCTCTTGATTTGTGAGTAAGCCTGGAAACACACAAATTGCTTGACTGGTATGAAAACATATTGTAGCAAAAACCCAACCCTAAACTACATACATAGATAAAAACATAATTTATGCTTACCTGATAAATTTATTTCTCTTGTAGTGTATCCAGTCCACGGATCATCCATTACTTATGGGATATTAACTCCTCCCCAACAGGAAGTGCAAGAGGATTCACCCAGCAGAGCTGCTATATAGCTCCTCCCCTAACTGCCATTACCAGTCATTCGACCGAAAACATGCAGAGAAAGGAAAACCATAGGGTGCAGTGGTGACTGTAGTTTAATGGAAAAATTACCTGCCTTAAAGTGACAGGGCGGGCCGTGGACTGGATACACTACAAGAGAAATAAATTTATCAGGTAAGCATAAATTATGTTTTCTCTTGTTAAGTGTATCCAGTCCACGGATCATCCATTACTTATGGGATACCAATACCAAAGCTAAAGTACACGGATGACGGGAGGGACAGGCAGGCTCTTTATACGGAAGGAACCACTGCCTGAAGAACCTTTCTCCCAAAAAAACAGCCTCCGAAGAAGCAAAAGTGTCAAATTTGTAAAATTTGGAAAAAGTATGAAGAGAAGACCAAGTTGCAGCCTTGCAAATCTGTTCAACAGAAGCCTCATTCTTAAAGGCCCAAGTGGAAGCCACAGCTCTAGTAGAATGTGCTGTAATTCTTTCAGGAGGCTGCTGTCCAGCAGTCTCATAGGCTAACCGTATTATGCTACGAAGCCAAAAGGAGAGAGAGGTAGCCGAAGCTTTTTGACCTCTCCTCTGACCAGAATAAACGACAAACAGGGAAGACGTTTGTCGAAAATCCTTAGTTGCCTGTAGATAAAATTTCAGGGCACGGACTACATCTAGATTGTGTAGCAGACGTTCCTTTTTCGAAGAAGGATTAGGACACAAAGATGGAACCACAATCTCTTGATTGATATTCCTGTTAGTGACCACCTTAGGTAGGAACCCAGGTTTAGTACGCAGAACTACCTTGTCTGAATGAAAAATCAGATAAGGAGAATCACAATGTAAGGCAGATAACTCAGAGACTCTTCGAGCCGAGGAAATCGCCATTAAAAACAGAACTTTCCAAGATAACAACTTGATATCAATGGAATGAAGGGGTTCAAACGGAACCCCCTGTAAAACATTAAGAACTAAGTTCAAACTCCATGGTGGAGCAACAGTTTTAAACACAGGCTTGATCCTAGCTAAAGCCTGACAAAAAGCTTGAACGTCCGGAACTTCTGACAGACGTTTGTGTAAAAGAATGGACAGAGCTGAAATCTGTCCCTTTAAGGAACTAGCGGATAAACCCTTTTCTAAACCTTCTTGTAGAAAAGACAATATCCTCGGAATCCTAACCTTACTCCATGAGTAACTCTTGGATTCGCACCAATATAAGTATTTGCGCCATATCTTATGGTAAATCTTTCTGGTAACAGGCTTCCTAGCCTGTATTAAGGTATCAATAACTGACTCAGAAAAACCACGTTTTGATAAAATCAAGCGTTCAAAGTCAGCTTCAGAGAAATTAGATTTTGATGTTTGAAGAGACCCTGGATCAGAAGGTCCTGTTTCAGAGGTAGCGACCAAGGTGGACAGGATGACATGTCCACTAGATCTGCATACCAAGTCCTGCGTGGCCACGCAGGCGCTATTAGAATCACTGATGCTCTCTCCTGTTTGATTCTGGCAATCAATCGAGGAAGCATCGGGAAGGGTGGAAACACATAAGCCATCCCGAAGGTCCAAGGTGCTGTCAAAGCATCTATCAGAACCGCTCCCGGATCCCTGGATCTGGACCCGTAACGAGGAAGCTTGGCGTTCTGTCGAGACGCCATGAGATCTATCTCTGGTTTGCCCCAACGTCGAAGTATTTGGGCAAAGACCTCCGGATGAAGTTCCCACTCCCCCGGATGAAAAGTCTGACGACTTAAGAAATCCGCCTCCCAGTTCTCCACTCCCGGGATGTGGATTGCTGACAGGTGGCAAGAGTGAGACTCTGCCCAGCGAATTATCTTTGATACTTCCATCATTGCTAGGGAGCTTCTTGTCCCTCCCTGATGGTTGATGTAAGCTACAGTCGTGATGTTGTCCGACTGAAACCTGATGAACCCCCGAGTTGTTAACTGGGGCCAAGCCAGAAGGGCATTGAGAACTGCTCTCAATTCCAGAATGTTTATTGGTAGGAGACTCTCCTCCTGATTCCATTGTCCCTGAGCCTTCAGAGAATTCCAGACAGCGCCCCAACCTAGTAGGCTGGCGTCTGTTGTTACAATTGTCCAGTCCGGCCTGCTGAATGGCATCCCCCTGGACAGATGTGGCCGAGAAAGCCACCATAGAAGAGAATTTCTGGTCTCTTGATCCAGATTCAGAGTAGGGGACAAGTCTGAGTAATCCCCATTCCACTCACTTAGCATGCACAATTGCAGCGGTCTGAGATGTAGGCGTGCAAAGGGTACTATGTCCATTGCTGCTACCATTAAGCCGATCACCTCCATGCATTGAGCTACTGACGGGTGTTGAATGGAATGAAGGACGCGGCATGCATTTTGAAGCTTTGTTAACCTGTCTTCTGTCAGGTAAATCTTCATTTCTACAGAATCTATAAGAGTCCCCAAGAAGGGAACTCTTGTGAGTGGAAAGAGAGAACTCTTCTTTTCGTTCACCTTCCATCCATGCGACCTTAGAAATGCCAGTACTAACTCTGTATGAGACTTGGCAGTTTGAAAGCTTGAAGCTTGTATCAGAATGTCGTCTAGGTACGGAGCTACCGCAATTCCTCGCGGTCTTAGTACCGCCAGAAGAGCACCCAGAACCTTTGTGAAGATTCTCGGAGCCGTAGCCAATCCGAATGGAAGAGCTACAAACTGGTAATGCCTGTCTAGAAAGGCAAACCTTAGATACCGGTAATGATCTTTGTGAATCGGTATGTGAAGGTAAGCATCCTTTAAATCCACTGTGGTCATGTACTGACCCTTTTGGATCATGGGTAAAATTGTCCGAATAGTTTCCATTTTGAACGATGGAACTCTTAGGAATTTGTTTAGGATCTTTAAATCCAAGATTGGCCTGAAAGTTCCCTCTTTTTTGGGAACCACAAACAGATTTGAGTAAAACCCTTGTCCTTGTTCCGACCGCGGAACCGGATGGATCACTCCCATTAATAAAAGATCTTGTACGCAGCGTAGAAACGCCTCTTTCTTTATTTGGTTTGTTGACAACCTTGACAGATGAAATCTCCCTCTTGGGGGAGAGAATTTGAAGTCTAGAAGGTATCCCTGAGATATGATCTCTAACGCCCAGGGATCCTGGACATCTCTTGCCCAAGCCTGTACGAAGAGAGAAAGTCTGCCCCCCACTAGATCCGTTCCCGGATCGGGGGCCCTCGATTCATGCTCTCTTAGGGGCAGCAGCAGGTTTCCTGGCCTGCTTGCCCTTGTTCCAGGACTGGTTAGGTCTCCAGCCTTGTCTGTAGCGAGCAACAGCTCCTTCCTGTTTTGGTGCAGAGGAAGTTGATGCTGCTCCTGCTTTGAAATTACGAAAGGAACGAAAATTAGACTGTCTAGCCTTAGGTTTGGCTCTGTCTTGAGGCAGGGCATGGCCTTTACCTCCTGTAATGTCAGCGATAATTTCTTTCAACCCGGGCCCGAATAAGGTCTGCCCTTTGAAAGGTATATTAAGCAATTTAGATTTAGAAGTAACGTCAGCTGACCAGGATTTTAGCCACAGTGCTCTGCGTGCCTGAATGGCGAATCCGGAATTCTTAGCCGTAAGTTTAGTTAAATGTACTACGGCATCTGAAATAAATGAGTTAGCTAACTTAAGGGCTTTAAGCTTGTGTGTAATCTCATCTAATGGAGCTGATTCAAGTGTCTCTTCCAGAGACTCAAACCAAAATGCTGCTGCAGCCGTGACAGGCGCAATGCATGCAAGAGGTTGCAATATAAAACCTTGTTGAACAAACATTTTCTTAAGGTAACCCTCTAACTTTTTATCCATTGGATCTGAAAAGGCACAGCTATCCTCCACCGGGATAGTGGTACGCTTAGCTAAAGTAGAAACTGCTCCCTCCACCTTAGGGACCGTTTGCCATAAGTCCCGTGTGGTGGCGTCTATTGGAAACATCTTTCTAAATATCGGAGGGGGTGAGAACGGCACACCGGGTCTATCCCACTCCTTAGTAACAATTTCAGTAAGTCTCTTAGGTATAGGAAAAACGTCAGTACTCGCTGGTACCGCAAAATATTTATCCAACCTACACATTTTCTCTGGTATTGCAACTGTGTTACAATCATTCAGAGCCGCTAACACCTCCCCTAGTAATACACGGAGGTTTTCCAGCTTAAATTTAAAATTTGAAATATCTGAATCCAGTTTGTTTGGATCAGAACCGTCACCCGCAGAATGAAGCTCTCCGTCCTCATGTTCTGCAAATTGTGACGCAGTGTCTGACATGGCCCTAATATTATCAGCGCACTCTGTTCTCACCCCAGAGTGATCACGCTTACCTCTTAGTTCTGGTAATTTAGCCAAAACTTCAGTCATAACAGTAGCCATATCCTGTAATGTGATTTGTAATGGCCGCCCAGATGTACTCGGCGCTACAATATCACGCACCTCCCGAGCGGGAGATGCAGGTACTGACACGTGAGGCGAGTTAGTGGGCATAACTCTCCCCTCGTTGTTTGGTGAAATATGTTCAATTTGTACAGATTGACTTTTATTTAAAGTAGCATCAATACAGTTAGTACATAAATTTCTATTGGGCTCCACTTTGGCTTTAGCACATATAGCACAGATATCTTCCTCTGAATCAGACATGTTTAACACACTAGCAAATAAACTAGCAACTTGGAAATACTTTTCAAGTAATTTACTATAATATGAAAACGTACTGTGCCTATAAGAAGCACAGAAAAAGTTATGACAGTTGAAAATTAATAAACTGAAAAGTTATAGCATCAAATCTTTGTAAAAAACACAATTTTAGCAAAGGATTGCTCCCATTAGCAAAGGATAACTAACCCTGATAGCAGAAAAAAAAAAAAAAAAAAAACAGAAATAAACGTTTTTTTATCACAGTCAACTACAATCTCACAGCTCTGCTGTGAGTGATTACCTCCCTCAAAACAAGTTTTGAAGACCCCTGAGTTCTGTAGAGATGAACCGGATCATGCAGGGAAGACAATAAACTTCTGACTGAATCTCCCCCTCACACATAACAGTGAGAGAGATCAGTAAACTGTCATAAATTAAATAAAACGACTGCCAAGTGGAAAAAAAATAGTGCCCAAAACATTTTTTCACCCAGTACCTCAGAAAATTAAACGATTTTACATGCCAGCAAAAAACGTTTAACATTAATAAATTGAGTGTTATTAAAAAGCCTGTTGCTAGTCCCTGCAAATTAGGCTAAAGTTTTATGCATACAGTATAATTCCAGTGAAGTGCCATTCCCCAGAATACTGAAGTGTAAAATATACATACATGACAGCCTGATACCAGTTGCTGCTACTGCATTTAAGGCTGAGTTTACATTATATCGGTATGGCAGAATTTTCTCATCAATTCCATTGTCAGAAAATAATAAGCTGCTACATACCTCTTTGCAGATTAATCTGCCCGCTGTCCCCTGATCTGAAGTTTACCTCTCCTCAGATGGCCGAGAAACAGCAATATGATCTTAACTACTCCGGCTAAAATCATAGAAAAACTCAGGTAGATTCTTCTTCAAATTCTACCAGAGAAGGAATAACACACTCCGGTGCTATTATAAAATAACAAACTTTTGATTGAAGGTATGAAACTAAGTATAATCACCACAGTCCTCTCACACATCCTATCTATTCGTTGGGTGCAAGAGAATGACTGGTAATGGCAGTTAGGGGAGGAGCTATATAGCAGCTCTGCTGGGTGAATCCTCTTGCACTTCCTGTTGGGGAGGAGTTAATATCCCATAAGTAATGGATGATCCGTGGACTGGATACACTTAACAAGAGAAATCTAAATCTTCCACAAACACTATGCAAAATCATAAATCTTTATAAATACAGATAAGCTAAATAATCTTAAAGGGACATTAAACTGCTGTACACAACTACAAAAAAGAGTAACTACTCACTAAGTTATTGCATTTCATCCTGTTCCTGCTGCTCTTTTAAAATCAGTCATCTTGTTTTAATAACTTAAAGGTGCCAGATACTGAAGTTACACCTCTTCACACTGGGCGCCGCCATCTTGGAGCTCAGGTACTCTCACAGCCTGTGACAGAAGCTGTGTACACTCACAGATTAGTAATACAATCTGCACACACAATTTGCACCACAGATATTTAGGTCCAGATTATGGGGTAGATTTAACAATAGTAGCGAATCATGTCCGCTCAACCTACACTGTCTGCATTTAACATTGCACAAGCATTTCTGGTTAAATGCCTGTGCAATGCCGCCCCCTGCTACAGGCAGCCGCTAACAGGGGCCGTCAATCATCAGGTGGACAAGTTAAGGAGCAGCAGTTTTACGATATATATATACACATATTAAGACATAAATATATATGTATATAAGCATATACATATATATTTACAGGGAACACACATAGACCACATTGTAAAGGCACACCCCACACCCGCCAACTTTAGCCCCAAAATACTGCCTTGTGCAGTTATTTTATTAAAAAATAAAAATGCTACAATTTTTTATTTTTTAATAAACTACACTGCAGTGTAATTTGGGGGCATTTGGAGCACATTTATAAAATTAACGAGAGAGATGATCTCTGGTTAATTTTATAAGAGCTAATTGCTACTGAGAGTTTGCAGTATCAATAACCAGCCACTTGTAATGGCTGGTTATTTATGGCGTGCCCACAAATGGCAAATTTGCCCAGTTGTGGGCGTGCAATAAAGTAGCGCTCCACTTGTAATCTAGCCCTAAGTTTTGTGTTCAGCATTTTGTTCCCCAAAATATTATGGTCTAGAACTACCCCTTTAAATCCACCATGTTCAGTAGTGAGACCCCACAAACAGTTATGTTACTCAGTTTTATTTATAGCTTATTCTAATCCATAGGGGCTTTCAATTTTGTAAGGGAAAGGTTTATGCAAAGCTCTGTATGGGAGTGATTAGATGCCTCTGGGTCTGGTCCAAACAGTTTATCTATCCATCTAAACTTGGCTTTTACCCTCATGGTCTTCACTGTGAGAACATTCCAGTCATAGAAAAAAAAATGTGACTTAATGTGACTTTAACCTCTTCCAGTCTCTCTCATACTATACTCCACCTACTGCTTTTTATTCTGCTATATTTATTTCTTTTCTTGCTTTGATATTCATTTTTCTTTTTTATCTCTGATTTGATGCCCAATTTCCTCCTCTACATTTTTTAAATTATTGCTAACCATTTTTTTTTTATTTTTTTTAAGTATTTTCTCCAGTCCTATCTTGCTGATCCCTTTACACCAGAGGGTTTTTAAAGTCTTAGGTGGTGGGCCTTCCCTCTGATTAAAGGGATATTCCAGACAAAACTGGAATCCACATGGATGCATTTCAGTTTTGAATAGATTGTTTGTAATATACCATGTACAGTATTAGCAAAAATACTTCTAACAAAAGCTATATCTGTTTTAAATGTGTTTTAAAGGGACAGAAAACCCCAACATTTTCTTTCATGATTTGAATAGAACATACAATTTTAAACAACTTTCTAATTTACTTCTATTATCAAATTTGCTTCATTCTCTTGTTATCCTTTTCTGAAGGAGCAGCATTGCACTACTGGCAGCTAGCTGAACACATCTAGTTAGCCAATCACAGGAGACAAATGTGTGCAGGCACCAATCAGCAGCTAGCTCCCACTAGTGTAGGATATGTGCGTATTCTTTTTCAACAAGGGATACCAAGAGAACGAAGCACGATTGAAAATAGAAGTGAATTTAAAAGGGTCTTAAAATTACATGCTCTATCTGAATCATACAAGTTTAATTTTGACTTTTATTTTTCCCTTTAAGTATGCACCATGCATCAGCATTTTAAACACAGCACTTTCTTATAGAGCCTAAAGTGATTGTATTATCTGGTAACTACTTAATTTGTTATTTTCTGACATGATACAAGCCCCACTGGTACTCTGAACAGCTGCATTTTTTCAAATGCTGGTGCACATATACAGCTATCCTTTACATCCTGCACAAGCAGCAAAAAATGTTAACACAAAAACAGTGATAACTATGATAACTAAAAGCATTTTTGCAAATACATGTAGATTGTAAATATGTTTTTATTCAAAAATGTAATTCATCTATGTGCATTTAAATTTTTCCTTTGGGGGATTTAAATTTGATCCAAGGTTCACACACAGCACTCAAGAGCTTATTCTGCTCAGCCAAAAGTGAGTTTCATTCACATTTCAATGAGTTTGTTACTCCTGTGTTAAACACAAAAAACTCTCTGAGCGATTTCGACCTCCTACATCTCTCCCTTTGCCTTATTCCACCACCATTGTCAGCTATTAAAAAATGTCCAATGTTTTGCCAAAGTTGTGGTTTCAAGCATAGTTTCATACTTTGAAAACCACTGCTTTAGAGTATTACCGTCTTCGCAGCTTTCTCACCACATTATATCCTAAACACAAACTTTTAGGGTATATTAATCGAAAGTTTTATAGTGCATTCCCAATATAGGGGCCTATTTAACAAAGGTCTGTCAGACCTGATCCGACAGTGCGGATCACGTCCAACAGACCTTGCTGAATGCGGAGAGCAATACGCTCTCCGTATTCAGCATTGCACCAGCAGCTCTTGTGAGCTGCTGATGCAACGCCGCCCCCTGCAGATTCGCGGCCAATCCAGCAGCCAGCAGGGGGTGTCAATCAACCCGATCGTACTCTATCGGGTTGAATTGCAGCGATATCTGTCCGCCTGCTCAGAGCAGGCGGACAGGTTATGGAGTTGCGGTCTTTAGAAACACGGGCCATCAAGCTTCATCCGGAGCTTGATAAATGGATCCCATAGTCTAGATCAGCAAAGGGTGTACAGTGGCCCACTGCAAGTGACCCTTAGAGGTAATCCTTGTAGCCCTGAACATTTCTATGAAAGCAGAAAAATGTATCATAATTACTTAAAGGGATAGTTTGGTCATAACTAAACTTTAATGATTCAGATAGAGCATGCAATTTTAAGCAACATTCTAATTTACTCCTATTATCAATTTTTCATAGTTCTCGTGGTATCTTTATTTGAAAAAGCTGGATGGTAAGCTTAAAAACCGGCCCATTTTTAGTTCAGAACACTGGGTAGCGCTTGCTGATTTAGACATTCTAGCTTTTTTTAAATAAAGATACCAAGAGAACGAAGAAAAATTGATAATAGAAGTAAATTAGAAAGTTGATTAAAATTGCATGCTCTATCTGAATCATGGAAGTTTAATTTTGACTAGACTATCCCTTTAAAGGGACATGATACCCAAATGTTGAATAATTTGAAAATGATGTAGCATAGCTGTAAAACACTGACTAGAAAATATCAGCTGAACATCTCTATGTAAAGAAAGGAAGATATTTACCTCTAAATTTCCTAAGTATTCACATCCCACTGTAAAGAATTCTAATCCCAGGACTTGCAAATCATGTTATTTTCCTATTCAGTTTAAAAAAGTTTACTGTGAAATCTCATGAGATCACAGTAAAGCAACGCATGACATCAGCACTGCTAATGTTGATTGGCTATTGTGTTGTTGTTTTTTTCAAACTTTTTTACAGCAGCTGAAGAATAACTCTTCACAGAAGCACTTACTCTGTTGAGCTGAAGACATTTTGAGGTGAAATATCTTCCCTTTTATATAGAGATGTTCAGGTGATATTTTGATGTCAGCTTTTAACAGTTATGCTTTATCACTTTCAAGTGATTTAGAATATGAGAATGATGTCCCTTTAATTTAAAAATAACATACGTACTCCCTCTCTACCTTCAGTTTTTCCCCTTAAAGGGACATCGTAGTGCAAAACTGACATGCTCTAATTTATTAGACTATGTTAGAGCCTGGACTTTTAGCACTACTGACCCTGCAATTCTATGTGTTTAACCCCTGTTAAAGTCCCGCTTGAGACAACTGCTGCTCAGTCGGTAATTGGTTGAGTCTGTGACTGACCCTACTGATTGTCTAACAGGCCATATCTTCTTGGGACTAGCAGTTCTCTGTGGATCCTAAGTGCCATTTTAACTATGTGTTTAACACCATCGTGTTGTGTAAAAATTACATTGCCTAACATATGACAGCATGTACATTTGCATTAAAATATCTTTTTTTAAGCTATTATCTCTAATGAAAACAAGTTAATGAAATATTTAAGTTAATTAAATAAGGGATACAAAATTTGGCATTTAAAGACTAGGTGACATTTAGTTAGCCATCAGTTTTTTCATTAATCAAAAGAACAATACCTACTACGCAGTGTTTTGCTACTTGGTTTTATATTGCTCATTTATATAAAATATGCTCGAACTTAAAGATAAATTATTTACTAGTTGTATAAAAATGGACATGCAGGAAATACTACTGAAAAAAAATGTATATTGCAATATAGTGCGCTACTGACCCAAAGTGGTCAGTATGTGTATAGCAGGCTTTATTTTGGAGTATGAACCACTAGACATGCATAGATAGGAATGAACATCTGATGATAGCATATGGCTGAGAAGTGCTGCGTGTAACCAGCAAAGGAAAGTGTCAGTGGTCACAACACCAAATCCCAGCATTTAATACATTTGCCTTAAGCACAGAGTATTTATATTAAATAAAAGATTGCAATATTTTACCTGTTTGTGTTGTAAATGGTAAAATGTGTTTGTTGCACTGCCTTACAGAGATACTGGATTGTTTCCATCATATTTAAAGGGACAGTATACACCAATTTTCGTTTAACTGCATGTAATAGACACTACTATAAAGAAGAACATGCACAGATTCTGATCTAAAAATCCAGTATAAAACCTTTTAAAAACTTACGTAGAAGCTCCCAGGTTAGCACTGTTGAGGTTAGGTTGGGACAGGCTGGTTAGGCTGGGACACCCACTGAAATGGACTGAGAAAGCAGGAAGAGCAGACCCTACCCTGCATATGTAAAGACTCATTACACAAAGAGGAGCAAGCAGGAATCTGTAGACTTGGGTCTACATCTAAAACTTAGAGGCTTGTTTAAGTGTCTGAAAATCAGCACAATGTTATTAAAAAATAAGCAAAACTATAAGTTGTTACAAAAACACTCCCAGATGGACTATATAAATGGATCATCTACAAAACATTTATGCAATGAAAAATCTAGTGTACAATTTCCCTTTAAAGGGACAGACTAGACTGAATACCTATTCTTTATAACTTATTGTTGTATACCAGACAAGAACCTTGCTACGGGTTCCACATCTATAGGTTTGTAAGAAGTACTGTATATGATACATTTTAAATAATCATTGTTTGTTAGCAGCCGAAAATGGCACCCAAGCTCTGCCGACAGCTGTCTTCTTGTCTAGTTAGCTGCTTTCTTGTATGACAGTTTAGCAGTGCACGTTTAATCATTTTCATTTAGCTATTTCAAATTGCACATGCACAAATAAAATTGTGAGAGTAGGGAAACTTATTTAAGAGTCGATTGTGATTGGGGAAATTTAACATTACAAAATATACACATAATAGTTAGGCAGAGCTTGGCAGCCATTTTTGTCTCCTAACAAACTATAAATATTTAAATGTTTCATGTACATCTTACAAGCTGATAAATGTGGGACCAGTTGCAGGATGCGTCTCTGGTATGTAACAATAAGTAATCAATATTATGTTCTGGGTCTAGACTGTACCTTTAAGTGTCCAGTATTTTTCTAAAGATTCTACTGCACAGCGTCCTAACATATTGGACTGCCCAGTTGAATACTGGACACATGGCAACCCTTCTCCAATTGGCCACAGCAAAGGAGATAAGATAAATAACATCAAAAAGCGGCTTTTCAATGCATTACAATTCAAAAATGCTTTTAAAACATTTATTTTTCATGCAGATCATTTGCAATGCAGTGAATAATTTCTGATGCGTGAATAAAAAAATTCACTTTCATTTAATATTGTTTCTGGCAAAAAAAGCAATGAATATTGCTTTTTCAAAAGCATGATTGGTGTTTGTAATTATTGTTTTTTTCAATTTGCAAGTAGTTTCTCATTTCATGAGCAACATATCATGTATTGTACACCTCAGGTAACTATAAATGTATATGACAGGAATGTCCCCTAATCAATCTGTGGAAAATATAGAAAAAGTGATGCTCAATGAATTTACCATATTTTACTCATCAGAAAGACCCCTTAGAAACCTCACAAGCATTTATGAATTTAGGCCAATATTTAAATGATCACTAATTTACTTGAAAGTCACTTGAACTTTTTTTTATTGTTTAATAAGATAGATAATCCCTTTATTACCCATTCCAAAGTTTTGCATAACCAACACAGTTATATTAATATATTTTTTACCTCTGTGATTACCTTGCATTTAAGCCTCTGCAGACTGTCCCCTTATCTCAGTTCTTTTTGACAGACTTGTTTTTTTAAACAATTAGTGCTGACTAATGAACTAGCAGTGTCTATCAGTGAAAAACTGTCAAAATGCACTGAGATAAGAGTCGGCATTCAACGACTTAGAAATCAGTTTGAGCCTACCAAAGTTTAGCTTTCAAAAAAAAATATGAAGAGTACAAAGCAAATTTGATGATAAACGTAAATGTAAAATATGTTTAAAATGGCATGCCCTATCTGAATCATGAAAATGTAATTCTGATGACTATCTCTTTAATTTCATTTTCATAATAGCACACACAAGTCATCTATCTCTGTAACAAATTTCAGGCAAAATTATGTAGACATTTATTGGAGGCAAATACAATAAAATTCATAGCACAATGTGGAGTTACCATAAAAAAGCCTTGTTCAGTTTTTGCTTGTAAAAAATTTAAATTGAAATTGAGCCTAATACAGCGGTATCAGCGTATACTTTAAAGTAATAGATGAGATGAAGGTAGAATCAGCCAATGACCATTAGCAGAAAGTATTTATCAGCCAATGAACAATAATAGGAAGTACCTATTAGCAAATGATCAGTAGAAGGCACAACTGCTATATCTGCAGACATCCCAACTATCCTAATTTAGAGAGAAAGGGATCTAAAGTCCCTATAGGAGGCACTATATATATATATATATATATATATATATATATATATATATATATATATCCTATGTGGATACACAGATACTCATATAAATATAATAATGTCCAAAAAGGGAAACGTAGAAAATAAAAAAACAGAATTTATGCTTACCTGATAAATTACTTTCTCCAACGGTGTGTCCAGTCCACGGCATCATCCTTACTTGTGGGATATTCTCTTCCCCAACAGGAAATGGCAAAGAGTCCCAGCAAAGCTGGTCACATGATCCCTCCTAGGCTCCGCCCACCCCAGTCATTCGACCGACGGACAGGAGGAAATATATATAGGAGAAACCATATGATACCGTGGTGACTGTAGTTAGAGAAAATAATTCATCAGACCTGATTAAAAAACCAGGGCGGGCCGTGGACCGGACACACCATTGGAGAAAGTAATTTATCAGGTAAGCATAAATTCTGTTTTCTCCAACATTGGTGTGTCCGGTCCACGGCGTCATCCTTACTTGTGGGAACCAATACCAAAGCTTTAGGACACGGATGAAGGGAGGGAGCAAATCAGGTCACCTAAATGGAAGGCACCACGGCTTGCAAAACCTTTCTCCCAAAAATAGCCTCCGAAGAAGCAAAAGTATCAAATTTGTAAAATTTGGCAAAAGTGTGCAGTGAAGACCAAGTCGCTGCCTTACATATATGGTCAACAGAAGCCTCGTTCTTGAAGGCCCATGTGGAAGCCACAGCCCTAGTGGAGTGAGCTGTGATTCTTTCAGGAGGCTGCCGTCCGGCAGTCTCATAAGCCAATCGGATAATGCTTTTAAGCCAAAAGGAAAGAGAGGTAGAAGTCGCTTTTTGACCTCTCCTTTTACCAGAATAAACAACAAACAAGGAAGATGTTTGTCTGAAATCTTTAGTAGCCTCTAAATAGAATTTTAGAGCACGGACTACGTCCAAATTGTGTAACAAACGTTCCTTCTTTGAAACTGGATTCGGACACAAAGAAGGTACAACTATCTCCTGGTTAATATTTTTGTTGGAAACAACTTTCGGAAGAAAACCAGGCTTAGTACGCAAAACCACCTTATCTGCATGGAACACCAGATAGGGCGGAGAACACTGCAGAGCAGATAACTCTGAAACTCTTCTAGCAGAAGAAATTGCAACCAAAAACAAAACTTTCCAAGATAATAACTTAATATCTATGGAATGTAAAGGTTCAAACGGAACCCCTTGAAGAACTTAAAGAACTAGATTTAAACTCCAGGGAGGAGTCAAAGGTCTATAAACAGGCTTGATCCTAACCAGAGCCTGAACAAATGCTTGAACATCTGGCATAGCTGCCAGTCGTTTGTGTAGTAAGACAGAGAAAGCAGAAATCTGTCCCTTAAGAGAACTTGCAGATAATCCTTTCTCCAAACCTTCTTGTAGAAAGGATAGAATCTTAGGAATCTTTATCTTGTTCCATGGCAATCCTTTGGATTCACACCAACAGATATATTTTTTCCATATTTTATGGTAAATTTTTCTAGTTACAGGCTTTCTAGCCTGAATCAGAGTATCTATTACAGAATCTGAAAACCCACGCTTTGATAAAATCAAGCGTTCAATCTCCAAGCCGTCAGCTGGAGGGAAACCAGATTCGGATGTTCGAATGGACCTTGAACAAGAAGGTCCTGTCTCAAAGGTAGCTTCCATGGTGGAGCCGATGACATATTCACCAGGTCTGCATACCAAGTCCTGCGTGGCCACGCAGGAGCTATCAAGATCACCGAAGCCCTCTCCTGATTGATCCTGGCTACCAGCCTGGGAATGAGAGGAAACGGTGGGAATACATAAGCTAGGTTGAAGGTCCAAGGTGCTACTAGTGCATCTACTAGAGTCGCCTTGGGATCCCTGGATCTGGACCCGTAGCAAGGAACCTTGAAGTTCTGATGAGACGCCATCAGATCCATGTCTGGAATGCCCCATAATTGAGTTATTTGGGCAAAGATTTCCGGATGGAGTTCCCACTCCCCCGGATGGAATGTCTGACGACTCAGAAAATCCGCTTCCCAATTTTCCACTCCTGGGATGTGGATTGCAGACAAGTGGCAGGAGTGATCCTCCGCCCATTGAATTATTTTGGTCACTTCTTCCATCTCCAGGGAACTCCTTGTTCCCCCCTGATGATTGATATATGCAACAGTCGTCATGTTGTCTGATTGAAACCTTATGAATTTGGCCTTTGCTAGTTGAGGCCAATCTTTGAGAGCATTGAATATCGCTCTCAGTTCCAGAATGTTTATCGGGAGAAGAGATTCTTCCCGAGACCATAGACCCTGAGCTTTCAGGGGTTCCCAGACCGCGCCCCAGCCCACCAGGCTGGCGTCGGTCGTGACAATGACCCACTCTGGTCTGCGGAAGCTCATTCCCTGTGACAGATTGTCCAGGGTCAGCCACCAACGGAGTGAATCTCTGGTCTTTTGATCTACTTGAATCGTCGGAGACAAGTCTGTATAATCCCCATTCCACTGTCTGAGCATGCACAGTTGTAATGGTCTTAGATGAATTCGTGCAAAAGGAACTATGTCCATTGCTGCAACCATCAATCCTATTACTTCCATGCACTGCGCTATGGAAGGACGAAGAACAGAATGAAGTACTTGACAAGAGCTTAGAAGTTTTGATTTTCTGACCTCTGTCAGAAAAATCCTCATTTCTAAGGAATCTATTATTGTTCCCAAGAAGGGAACTCTTGTTGACGGGGACAGAGAACTTTTTTCTTTGTTCACCTTCCATCCGTGAGATCTGAGAAAGGCTAGGACGATGTCCGTATGAGCCTTTGCTTTTGACAGAGACGACGCTTGAATCAGGATGTCGTCCAAGTAAGGTACTACTGCAATGCCCCTTGGTCTTAGAACCGCTAGAAGGGACCCTAGTACCTTTGTGAAAATCCTTGGAGCAGTGGCTAATCCGAATGGAAGTGCCACAAACTGGTAATGCTTGTCCAGAAAAGCGAACCTTAGGAACTGATGATGTTCCTTGTGGATAGGAATATGTAGGTACGCATCCTTTAAATCCACGGTAGTCATAAATTGATTTTCCTGGATAGTAGGTAGGATCATTCGAATAGTTTCCATTTTGAACGATGGAACCTTGAGAAATTTGTTTAGGATCTTGAGATCCAAAATTGGTCTGAATGTTCCCTCTTTTTTGGGAACTATGAACAGGTTGGAATAAAAACCCATCCCTTGTTCTCTTATTGGAACTGGATGAATCACTCCCATCTTTAACAGGTCTTCTACACAATGTAAGAATGCCTGTCTTTTTATTTGGTTTGAAGATAATTGAGACCTGTGGAACCTTCCCCTTGGGGGTAGTTCCTTGAATTCCAGGAGATAACCTTGAGAAACCATTTCAAGGATCCTGAACATCTCTTGCCCAAGCCTGAGCAAAGAGAGAAAGTCTGCCCCCCACCAGATCCGGTCCCGGATCGGGGGCCATCCCTTCATGCTGTTTTGGTAGCAGTAGTAGGCTTCTTGGCCTGCTTACCCTTGTTCCAGCCTTGCATTTGTCTCCAGGCTGGTTTGGGTTGTGAAGTATTACCCTCTTGCTTAGAGGATGTAGAATTAGAGGCTGGTCCGTTTCTGCGAAAGGGACGAAAATTAGGCTTATTTTTAGCCTTAAAAGACCTATCCTGTGGGAGGGCGTGGCCCTTTCCCCCAGTGATGTCTGAAATAATCTCTTTCAAATCAGGTCCAAATAATGTTTTACCCTTGAAAGGAATGTTAAGCAATTTTGTCTTGGAAGACACATCCGCTGACCAAGACTTTAGCCAAAGCGCTCTGCGCGCCACGATAGCAAACCCTGAATTTTTCGCCGCTAATCTAGCTAATTGCAAAGCGGCATCTAAAATAAAAGAGTTAGCCAATTTAAGTGCTTGAACTCTGTCCATAACCTCCTCATACGAAGATTCTTTATTGAGCGACTTTTCTAGTTCCTCGAACCAGAAACACGCTGCCGTAGTGACAGGAACAATGCATGAAATTGGTTGTAGAAGGTAACCTTGCTGAACAAAAATCTTTTTAAGCAAACCCTCTAATTTTTTATCCATAGGATCTTTGAAAGCACAACTATCTTCGATAGGAATAGTAGTGCGTTTGTTTAGAGTAGAAACCGCCCCCTCGACCTTGGGGACTGTCTGCCATAAGTCCTTTCTGGGGTCGACTATAGGAAATAATTTCTTAAATATAGGGGGGGGGACAAAAGGTATGCCGGGCCTTTCCCACTCTTTATTTACTATGTCCGCCACCCGCTTGGTTATAGGAAAAGCGTCGGGGGGCACCGGAACCTCTAGGAACTTGTCCATCTTACATAACTTCTCTGGAATGACCAAATTGTCACAATCATCCAGAGTAGATAATACCTCCTTAAGCAGTGAGCGGAGATGTTCTAATTTAAATTTAAATGTCACAACATCAGGTTCAGCTTGATGAGAAATCTTTCCTGAATCTGAAATTTCTCCCTCAGACAAAACCTCCCTCATGGCCCCTTCAGATTGGTGTGAGGGTATGACAGAACAATTATCATCAGCGTCCTCTTGCTCTTCAGTGTTTAAAACAGAGCAATCGTGCTTTCTCTGATAAGTAGGCATTTTGGATAAAATATTTGCTATAGAGTTATCCATTACAGCCGTTAATTGTTGCATGGTAATAAGTATTGGCGCACTAGATGTACTAGGGGCCTCCTGTGTGGGCAAAACTGGTGTAGACACAGAAGGGGATGATGTAGTATCATGTTTACTCCCCTTATTTGAGGAATCATCTTGGGCAATATCATTATCTGTGGCATTACTGTCCTTACTTTGTTTGGACACTATGGCACAATTATCACATAAATTTAAATGGGGAGACACATTGGCTATCATACATATAGAACATAGCTTATCTGATGGTACAGACATGTTAAACAGGCTTAAACTTGTCAACAAAGCACAAAAACGTTTTAAAATAAAACCGTTACTGTCACTTTAAATTTCAAACTGAAAACACTTTATTACTGAATATGTGAAAAAATATGAAGGAATTGTTCAATTGCATCTGCATGCCTTGCTCTCCAAAAACAACTGCGCATTAGTGGCGCGAAAATGAGGCTCTGTCTATAACTAGAAAAGGCCCCCATCTGAAAAAGGTGTCCAACACAGTGCCTGCCGTTTTTCTAAACAATCCCCAAGATTATAATAACCATTAATAGTTAGAATCTGCATAATATGCCTAGTAAAGGAATCGTTTTAGCCCAGAAAAAATGTCTACCAGTTCTTTAAGCCCTTTTGAAGCCCTTTATTCTTTTATGTTTAACTAAGAAAATGGCTTACCGGTCCCCATGAGGGGAAATGACAGCCTTCCAGCATTACATGGTCTTGTTAGAAATATGGCTAGTCATACCTTAAGCAGAAAAGTCTGCTAACTGTTTCCCCCAACTGAAGTTACTTCATCTCAACAGTCCTGTGTGGAAACAGCAATCGATTTTAGTAACTTCTGCTAAAATCATCTTCCTCTTACAAACAGAAATCTTCATCCTTTTTCTGTTTCAGAGTAAATAGTACATACCAGCACTATTTTAAAATAACAAACACTTGATAGAAGAATAAAAACTACATTTAAACACCAAAAAACTCTTAACCATCTCCGTGGAGATGTTGCCTGTGCAACGGCAAAGAGAATGACTGGGGTGGGCGGAGCCTAGGAGGGATCATGTGACCAGCTTTGCTGGGACTCTTTGCCATTTCCTGTTGGGGAAGAGAATATCCCACAAGTAAGGATGACGCCATGGACCGGACACACCAATGTTGGAGAAAAGAGTGTAATCGCTCTTGTAAAACAAAATGTCTCTTCATACAAAGCCAAATAGTTGATATAATAATATACCCAGTCCCAAAAAGAGGCTTCTTGTGGTGAAATATAGTTCTTGAGAAAATAGGAACTTCTAATGAATCCGTTCAAGTGCCTTTTGTTTGTTTAGACACATGCTCTATTTTTACTATAAGCTTAAACAACATGGCAACACTTATATTATTTATATATATGGAGATATACAGATAAATTTTAGTTTTATATCCTCACATGTTGTTATTAATATTATTTCACATATATATTCAACCGTTTATATCATGAATCATTTTCTCGTCACACTTTCCCCCCCCCCCCATTAGCATTAGTTTTCATACGGCTAGATTACGAGTTTTGCGGTATGAGTGAAAAAGCAGCGTTAAGGCTCTTTTTCACTACCGCTGGTATTACGGGTTTTGCAGGTTTAGGGGCACTGCACACTTTTCTGGCCGGAACGAAACGTAACTACCGCAGCTTTTAAAAAGTCCTTTTTCAATGGGACTTCCTTTGCGCTGATATTACGAGTCTGCCTGTCCGGCCAAAAAGTGAGCGGTACAGCTTAAAATTACAAGATCCATACCGTAAACTGAAAGTCAGTAGTTATGGGTTTTACGCTACAAAGCCGTAACATAAAACTCATAACTAAAGTGCTAAAAAGTAAACTAACACCCATAAACTACCTATTAACCCCTAAACCAAGGCCCACCTGCATCGCAAGCAATAAAATAAAATTATTAACCCCTAATCTGCCCCTCCGGAGATCGCCGCCACTATAATAAACATATTAAACGCTAAATAGCCGCACTCCTGCATTGCAAACACTAGTTAAATATTATTAACCCCTAATCTGCCGCCACCTACATTATACTTATTAACCCCTAATCTGCCGCCCCCAATGTCGCCGCCACCTACATTAGTTATTAACCCCTAATCTGCCACCACCGCCGCCACCTACAGTACACTTATTAACCCCTAATCTGCCGCCCCTAACATCGCCGCCACCTATCTACATTTATTAACCCCTAATCTTCCGCCCCCAACCTCACTGCCACTATACTAAAGTTATTAACCCCTAACCCTAAGTCTAACCCTAACACCCACTAACTTTAATGTAATTAAAATAAATCTAAATAAAAATTACTATCATTAACTAAATAATACCTATTTAAAACGAAATACTTACCTATAAAATAAACCCTAAGCTAGCTACAATATAACTAATAGTTACATTGTAGCTAGCTTAGGTTTTATTTTTATTTCACAGCTAAGTTTGTATTTATTTTAACTAGGTTGATTAGTTAGTAAATAGTTATTAACTATTTACTAACTACCTAGCTAAAATAAATACAAATTTACCTGTAAAATAAAACCTAACATGTCTTACACTAACACCTAACCTTACAATACAATTAAATAAATTACATAAATTAAATACAATTAACTAAATTACAAAAAAAACAAACACTAAATTACACAAAATAAAAAAAGAAATGATCAGATATTTAAACTAATTACACCTAATCTAATAGCCCTATCAAAATAAAAAAAGCCCCCCCAAAATAAAAAACCCTAGCCTAAACTAAACTACCAATAGCCATTAAAAGGGCCTTTTTGCGGGGCATTGCCCCAAAGAAATCAGCTCTTTTACCTGTAAAAAAAAATACAAACACCCCCCCAACAGTAAAACCCACCAACCACACAACTAACCCCCCCAAAGAAAAACCTAACTAAAAAACCTAAGCTCCCCATTGCCCTGAAAAGGGCATTTGGATGGGCATCGCCCTTAAAAGGGCATTTAGCTCTTTTTCTGCCCAAACCCTAATCTAAAAATAAAACCCACCAAATAAAGCCTTAAAAAAACCTAACACTAACCCCAGAAGATCCACTTACAGTTTTTGAAGACCCGACATCCATCCTCAACGAAGCTGGCAGAAGTCTTCATCCAACTGGGCAAAAGTCTTCATCCAGATGGCATCTTCTATCTTCATCCATCTGGCATGGAGCAGGTCCATCTTCAAGACATCCGGCGCAGAGCATCCTCTTCAATCGACGTCTTCTTGAACAATGAATTCTCCTTTAAATGACATCATCCAAGATGGCATCCCTTGAATTCCGATTGGCTGATAGAATTCTATCAGCCAATCGGAATTAAAGGTGAAAAAATCCTATTGGCTGATGCAATCAGCCAATAGGATTGAGCTCACATTCTATTGGTTAATTGGAACAGCTAATAGAATGCGAGCTCAATCCTTTTGGCTGATTGCATCAGCCAATAGGATTTTTTCACCTTTAATTCCGATTGGCTGATAGAATTCTATCAGCCAATCGGAATTCAAGGGACGCCATCTTGGATGACGTCATTTAAAGGAGAATTCATTGTTCAAGAAGACGTCGATTGAAGAGGATGCTCCGCACCGGATGTCTTGAAGATGGACCCTATCCGCGCGGGATGGATGAAGATAGAAGATGCCGTCTGGATGAAGACTTCTGCCCGGTTGGATGAAAACTTCTGCCAGGTTGGATGAAGACTTCTGCCGCTTCGTTGAGGACTTCTGCCGGCTTCGTTGAGGATGGATGTCGGGTCTTCAAAAACTGTAAGTGGATCTTCGGGGGTTAGTGTTAGTTTTTTTTAAGGGTTTATTGGGTGGGTTTTGTTTTTAGATTAGGGTTTGGGCGGAAAAAGAGCTAAATGCCTTTTTAAGGGCAATGCCCATTAAAATGCCCTTTTCAGGGCAATGGGGAACTTAGGTTTTTTTAGTTAGGATTTTATTTGGGGGGTTGGTTGTGTGGGTGGTGGGTTTTACTATTGGGGGGTTGTTTGTATTTTTTTTTACAGGTAAAAGAGCTGATTTCTTTGGGGCAATGCCCCACAAAAGGCCCTTTTAAGGGCTATTGGTAGTTTAGTTTAGGCTATTTTTTTTATATATATATATTTTTTTTATTGAGGTTATGCAATATACAGGAGTAACCAGGTTATACCATCTACAAATCCAATGTTGGCAATATTATAAAGGTCTCCCTGATGCATATAACATATATTAAAAGTTTGACCTAAATTGGGAAGTTGGTATAGAGTTTCAACGAAACATAGCAACAGCTAATAACACTTGTAAGCAATTAATATATAATTTAAAAAGTAAACATCTTATTTATCTATTTTTCAAATATGATCATATTTCCCCTTTGACTCATAATAGTCTGCTCACAAACTTTTACCCTCTTATAGTAAGCTAAGGTCACCTATGGGTCCTCAAAACAATGTCTTTGTCAAGGGAGGGATTTAAGGGGGATAGAGAAACAATAAAATAGAATTTCCATAAGATGCATTTTCTTATGCTTATCTATTAACCCGATGGGAGTAGGGGGGGGGAGCACAAATGACATTAGGAAATTGATATGCTCTGAGTGGTGAGAATAATAAGGTATACTACCAACTAGAATGACTACTGAGTATCACAAAGCTAACATTTAGGGCTGAATTATAACCTTATAATGACTTAAGACTAAAGACATATGGTACTATGCAACTCAAGTATAACAAAACTTGTATACCTTATCATAATTCAGCATACCCTTAGGGGCTACAACTATATAGAGCCTCAAACGAACTTGGGATTGTGTTTTTTGTAAAAAAAATTAGTTTGGCTCCTCTGTTAACCATTTAGGGACGGATTTATTAGGCTAGGTTGTTTTTTATTTGGGGGGGGGGCTTTTTTATTTTGATAGGGCTATTAGATTAGGTGTAATTAGTTTAAATATCTGATAATTTCTTTTTTTATTTTGTGTAAGATATTGTTTGTTTGTTTTTGTAATTTAGTTAATTGTATTTAATTTATGTAATTTATTTAATTGTAGTGTAAGGTTAGGTGTTAGTGTAAGACAGGTAAGGATTTATTTTACAGGTAAATTTGTATTTATTTTAGCTAGGTAGTTAGTAAATAGTTAATAACTATTTACTAACTATTCTACCTAGTTAAAATAAATAGAATGTAACTATTAGTTATATTGTAGCTAGCTTAAGGTTTATTTTATAGGTAAGTATTTAGTTTTAAATAGGAATTATTTAGTTATTAAAAGTAGGTTTTATTTAGATTAATTACATTAAAGTTAGTGGGTGCTAGGGTTAGGGTTAGGTTTAGGGGTTAATAAATTTAGTATAGTGGTGGCGACGTTGGGGCGGCAGATTAGGGGTTAATAAGTGTAGGTAGGTTGCGGCAACATTGGTGGCGGGAGATTAGGGGTTAATAACATTATGTAGGTGTCGGCGATGTTGGGGGCAGCAGATTAGGGGTTAATAAGTATAATGTAGGTGTCGGCAATGTTGGGGGCGGCAGATTAGGGGTTAATAAATATAATGTAGGTGTCGGCGATGTCGGGGGCAGCAGATTAGGGGTTAATAAGTGTAAGATTAGGGGTGTTTAGACTCAGGGTTCATGTTAGGGTGTTAGATGTAAACATAAATTTAGTTTCCCCATAGGAATCAATGAGGCTGCGTTACAGAGCTTTACCCTCCTTTATTGCAGGTGTTAGGCTTTTTTTCAGCCGGCTCTCCCCATTGATGTGTATGGGGAAATCATGCACGAGCACGTAAAACCAGCTTACCGCAGCGCTGGTATTGGAGCTCAATTATGCTCTACGCTCACTTCTTGCCTGCTAACGCCAGGTTTTTGTAAACCTGTAATACCAGCGCTGTAGGTAAGTGAGCGGTGCAAATAACTTGCAAGTTAGTACCGCACCGCTCATAACGCAAAACTCGTAATCTAACCGATAGTTAATTTTATATATAGATTAAGACTTTGGTACAAAAAAGCCAACATCGGTTAATACATCTCCTCGGCCACATTTAGTATTTACATCTGCAGTTTATTTTATTATGCTTGGCGATATTTGTGGGTTTGTTCCTTTGATTCCACTGTGGATTGGTTCACCCGTTTTGCTTGTCACGAGCATTGTCAGTGCTGCCCAATAGTTAGAATCTAGTTACCTTTGGAGCGTATTAGTTATTTGACATGAATAGTTGACATAGAAGGGTGGTGCCTCAAGCTCCGCTCAGGGATTGGCAGTAGTATTCTCACTAGCGATCCAATTGTGAGCTTAGCGTCCGTAACCGAGTGACGTAGTAACTTCGATACACTGATACAAAGTTTCCGTTGAGAACCTTCAGTAATATGACAATCTAAAAGGCATTTTAATGTGTGATCAACTTTTTAAGATTTTTATTCAAAAACTCTAATGCAGGTTTGTAAAGCACTTAGAGAAAATTATAGTCATAACCCCCAACATTAGTAGTGATAGTCACATACACATGGATGGCGTGTTTTGCCATGTAATTTATTTGAACAGTCAGGTTTAAGGTTTATTACATGTGTTTGCATCGAAATTTGGGAATGTATTAACAAGTAGAGTTAAAAATATAGGTGACAACTTACCACTAATGAGACAAATGGTGCTCTGATTGGTTCATACACTAAGTGTAGGGGGAGGGTAGATACTGTGTTGCAATATTGTGTTTAGGTAGCGTAGCCCTATTTAAGGTCTAAATGTATTCCATGTTTTTATGCCTGATGAAACGGTGGATACCGTGAAACGCGTTGCATTGTTTTATTTGTGCACAACTATAGCATGAGCTATTTTTAATTTTGTTTTTAAACTGCTATATTAAACAAGTTTTATACCATAGCTCGCATTGCTGTGTGCATATTCCTCTACGCTACCTTGGGAGGTTTTGGTACAGCCTCCCTCATGCTCCTCCGGTTGCTCCACTCTGGGAGCGAAGTTTCACCTGAGCCCAGCCATCCATATTGGGGGTCATCGGATACGTGTTTCCAGTATACTGACCTGATTCAGCTAGCTGGTCTGCTGCAAAAACCAGCCTGCCTCTATTGGCACAAGCGAGTGCCTTTACACCATGTGAGTACCCTGTGTCTTCTATGTGCTTATACCTGGTTGGTTATTGATTCACACATACGGCACATCTTTCCTGTCTTTGTTTTATCCACAACTATCCTAATTTGAAAGGGAGAGTCTCTAATTCTGAACTCTCTCTCGCTCTCCCTCTGAAACAGCCACATCTACTTAGCCCTGCACATGGACTACCAATGCACACCTAACTCCCTAGAAACGCCCACTATCCCCCCATGTTATTACTTTGCAGCCATAATATTTTAGTGTACTATATATACTATATATTTTACTTTGTTATTTTGTTACTATATCATAACCCCCCCCCAACATTTTAATTTTAAATAAGAGATAGACCATAAAAAGGTTGGTGTCTAGATATCCAGGTGATTAGTCTTAGGGGCCGATTTATTAAAGTGCAGACAGACATGATACGACGTAGTGTATTGTGTCCGCCGCACATCGATAAATCCGACAGCATACGCTGTCTGCATTTATCATTGCACAAGCAGTTCTTGTGAACTGCTTGCGCAATGCCGCCCCTTGCAGATTTGTGGCCAATTGGCCGCTAGCAGGGGGTGTCAATCAGCCCGATCATATAGGATCGGGCGGATTGATGTCTGCAGCCTCAGAGCAGGCGGACAACTTATGGAGCAGCGGTCTTTAGACCGCTGCTTCATAACTGCTGTTTCCGGTAAGCCTGAAGGCTCACACGGAAACAAGGGCATCAAGTTCCATTCGGAGCTTGATAATTCGGCCCCTTAGTCTAAAGGAACATGAAACCCAATGTTTTTCTTTCATAATTCAGATAGAGCAGAACATTTTAAACAACTTTCTAATTTACTCCTATTATCAATTTTCTTTGATCTTGGTAACTTTATCTGAAAAGCAGGAATGTAAAGCTTAGAATCCGGCCCATTTTTGGTTCAGCACCTGGGTAACACTTATTGGTGGCTAAATGTAGCCTAAGCCTAGCAAATTTTAAACAACTTTCCAATTTAAATGCATGGTTTTAACAAATAACAGAGATACAAACAAGGGTGACACAGGCCCTTTGTAATTTCTCTAGACACATACAAAAAACAGAAATAGACTGCACTCTCAAACCTGACTAGGTACACATCACATAACCATGCAAAACTCACAGCCCTGAATGCTCACCAGCACTCACAGCAAGCTGCACAGCTTTCAGTGACTCAAGCAGTTAATCCCAGACAAGCCTGGGTGCAAAGCCCATAGACAAAATTACACAACCAAATTATTAACACAACAAATAGAAAATCTGACACTCTCTTGCAAGTATACAGCTACAGTAGATTAAAAGCAATAAGAAAGTTAGTTACAGCATTTGGCTAAATGGTGATAGGCCCAAGATCCCATCAAGTTCTCTTCCTCCATGGGTCCCTAACCTACAGCCACACAAGACATGCCTTCACCCAAATAAACAGATACAAAAAAGGGTGAAACAGACCCTTTGTAATTTCCCTAGACATATACAAAATAAGGAAATGGACGGCACTCTCATCAACACTCACAGCATGCTGCACAGCTTTCAGTGACTCAGGCCTGAGTGCAAAGTCCATACAGAAAATTACAAAACATACACCTAGATTACGAGTTTTGCGGTACAGCTATACCGCTGAAAAATTGGTGATTGCGCGTGGAATGGCCAGGAACGCATATTACGAGTTGCGGCGGTACAGCTATACCACAAGCATTCTAGCCTTTAACGCAACATCTATTCCGCACTCAAAAAAATGACGTTTGAGTGCGGGATTTTCATAGCGCCGGTATTACAGGTTATGCATTCAGGCTAAAATACCTGCGTTATGCGCTATGCCGACACAATCCATACCGCAATCTGAGAGCAGTAGTTATGGATTTTGTGTAACCCATAAACTACCTATTAACCCCTAAACCGCCGCCCTCCCGCATTACAAACACTATTTAAAACTTATTAACCCCTAATCTGCTGCCCACCCACATTGCGACTATTTAATAAATGTATTAACCCCTAATCTGCCATCCACCCACATCGCCAACACTATTTAAATGTATTAACCCCATAACCGTCGTTCCCTGACATCGCTGCCATTATAATAAAGTTATTAACCCCTAAACCACCGCTCCCTGACATCCCCGCCACTAAATAAACCTATTAACCCCTAAACCTCTGGCCTCCCACATCGCCACCACTAAATAAATCTATTAACCCCTAAACCTCTGGCCTCCCACATCGCCGCCACTAAATAAACCTATTAACCCCTAATCGCAAAACACTACATTAAACTATTAACCCCTAAACCTAACACCCCCCTATAAATTAACCTAACCTTACTATTCTAATAAAATAAAAAAATACCAATTAAAAATCCTAAATTACAAATTAAAAAAAAATAATCCTACGAAAAAATTGAAAAAATCTAACCTTACAAAAAAAATAAACACTAAAATTACGAAAAATAAAAAACACTAAGATTACAAAAAATAATAAACAAAATTATCAAAAATAAAAACAATTACACCTAATCTAATAGCCCTAACAAAATAAACCCCAAAATAAAAACACCCCCTAGCCTACAATAATCTACTAATAGCCCTTAAAAGGGCCTTTTGTAGGGCATTGCCCTAGGTTAAACAGCTCTTTTACCTGGAAAAAAATACAAAGTCCCCCAACAGTAAAACCCACCACCCAACCAACCCCCCAAAATAAAAAAATCTATCTCTGAAAAAAACCTAAGCTGCCCATTGCCCCTAAAGGGGCATTTGTATGGGCACTACCCTTAATAGGGTATTCAGCTCTTTTGCACTGCCCTTATAAGGGCATTCAGCTCTTTTACAATTTGCCCAAAGCCCTAATCTGAAAAAAAAAACACCCACAAAAAAAACCTAACACTAACCCCAGAATATCTACTCACGGTTCCTAAAGTCCAGACATTCATCTCCATCCAGGCGGCGAGAAGTCTTCATCCAGGTGGCGACATCTTCATCCATCCCGGCGGCACGGAGCAGAATTATCTTCATCCCGGCGGCGGGGAGCAGAGCTATCCTGGAAGCCAATGCCATCCTGCACGGAGCGTCCTTTTCACACGGTCACCGCCGTACACTGAAACTTCAATGCAAGGTACCCGTTTCAAAATTGCATACCTTGCATTCCTATAGGCTGATTTGATTCTTCAAATTCAAATCAGCCAATCGGATGAAAGCTACTGAAATCGTAATGGCTGTATGAACAGCCAATAGGATGTCTATTGATTTCTACAGTTCAAATCAGCAAATAGGATTTCAGTAGCTCTCATCCAATTGGCTGATTTAAATTTGAAGAATCAAACCAGCCAATTGGAAAGCAAGTTACGCCATTTTGAAACGGGTACCTTGCATTATAGCTTCAGTGTACGGCAGTGACCGTATGAAGAGGACACTCCACGCAGGATGAAATCGGCTTCCCGCGCCGCCGGGATAAAGAAAAAAGAGCTATTAGATTAGATGTAATTGTTTTTATTTTATTATTTTTGTAATCTTAGTGTTTTATATTTTTCGTAATTTTAGTGTTTATTTTTTTTGTAATGTTAGATTTTTTTTTATTTTTTCGTATGATTACTTTTTTTTAAATTTGTAATTTAGGATTTTAATTGGTAGTTTTTTAAAATTTTATTTTAATAGTAAGGTTAGGTTAATTTATAGTTTAATGTTAGTTTTATTTTTATTTCACAGGTAAGTTTTTATTTATTGAAATATAGTTATATTGTAATTTTAATTTAAAGTTAGTGGGGTGTTAGGTTTAGGGGTTAATGGTTTAATTTAGTGTTTTGCGATGTGGGAGGCCAGAGGTTTAGGGGTTAATAGGTTTATTTAGTGGCGACGATGTGGGAGGCCAGAGGTTTAGGGGTTAATAGGTTTATTTAGTGGCGGCGATGTGGGAGGCCCAGAGGTTTAGTGGTTAATACGTTTATTTAGTGGCAGCAATGTAGGAGGCCGGAGGTTTAGGGGTTAATAATTTTATTTAGTGGCGGCGATGTCGGGGACCGGCGGTTTAGGAGTTAATAATTTTATTTACTGTTGGGGGCGGTGGGTGAAAGCGTGCACGAGCACGTCAACTCAGCCCTCGGCTTTTGTGCGGTATGGAGCATAACGCACCATAACGCACAGCAGAAGGAGGCTTTTCAGTAACTCGTAATGGCAGCGATATGGAGAGTGAAATAACACAACTTTTTTTAGCGTTATTTTCACACCCTGTTTAGTGCAAAACTAGTAGTCTAGGTGAAAATTATTAACACAACACACAGAAAGTCTGGCACTGTCTTGCAAGCGTTATGAGATGCTTGTTCATTTATACTGTACAAAAGAAGACCACATTTAGGACAGTCATTAAAGTGGTGCTGGGTTTTTCTTTGAAAAAATTATTCAGAACTTACAAAGCAGCTGCAGTATTTCCAACAAAAGAACAATAGGTTATTATTAACTGAAACAACTATATATATAAATGTGCACACCGTACTTCATATATAATCCACATTGCTAAGGAATTCTTTCATAATACTCTTATGTAGCATTGTATGACACAAAAACTGCCATGTGTGTGTGTGTGTATATATATATATATATATATATATATATATATATATATATATATATATATATATATATATAAAATATATATATATATAGGATCATTTTAGAGAGTGTTATATTTGTATCATATAGATCTGTAATACCAGTGGTGCTTCATATATAGGACCTCTTAAAGGGATAGGCAACCTCAAAATGTTCCTTTTATGATTTAAATAGAACATACAAATTTCAAATTCTGTTATAAAATTTGCTTCATTATCTTGTTATCCTTTGCTGTAGGAACAGCATTGCACTACTGGCAGCTAGCTAAACACAAAAACGCCTAGATTACGAGTTTTTGTCTGTAAGGCTTGCGGTGCTAACAAGCCTTTTTTTTCCCACCGCTCCCTTAAGACAACGCTGGTATTACAGAGTTTTTAAACCTGGCGTTAGCCGCAAAAAGGTGAGCGTAGAGCAGAATTTAGCTCCACATCTCACCTCAATACCAGCGTTGCTTAAGTCAGCGGTGAGCTGGCTAAACGTGCTTGTGCACGATTTCCCCATAGGAAACAATGGGGCTGAGCTGGCAGAAAAAAAACCTAACACCTGCAAAAAAGCAGCGTTCAGCTCCTAACGCAGCCCCATTGTTTCCTATGGGGAAATGAATTTTATGTCTGCACCTAACACCCTAACATGAACAACGAGTCTAAACACCCCTAATATTACACTTATTAACCCCTAATCTGCCGCCCCCGCTATCGCTGACAACTAAATTATATTATTAACCCCTAATCTGCCGCTCCGGACCCCGCCGCCACCTACATTATACTTATGAACCCCTAATCTACTGCCCCCAACATCGCCGACACCTACATTATATTTATTAACCCCTAATCTGCCCCCCCAACGTCACTGCAACTATTTTAAATTTATTAACCCCTAATCTGCCACTGCCGTCACCGCCACTATTATAAATGTATTAACCCCTAAGTCTAACCCTAACCCTAACACCCCCCTAACTTAAATATAATTTAAATACATCTAAATAAATTTACTAAAATTAAAAAAATTATTCCTATTTAAAACTAAATACTTACCGATAAAATAAAACCTAAACTAGCTACAATATAACTAATAGTTACATTCGCCTAGATTTAGAGTTTTGCGTTAGCCGTCAAAACCAGCGTTAGGGGGTCCTAACGCTGTTTTTGGCCTACCGCTGGTATTTAGAGTCTTGTAGGTAAGGGTCTAACGCTCACTTTCCAGCCGCAACTTTTCCATACCGCAGATCCCCTTACGTCAATTGCGTATCCTATCTTTTCAATGGGATCTTTCTAACGCCGGTATTTAGAGTCTTGGCTGAAGTAAGCATTAGAAATCTAATGACAAGACTCCAGCCGCAGAAAAAAGCCAGGAGTTAAGAGCTTTCTGGGCTAACGCCGGTTCATAATGCTCTTAACTACTGTGCTCTAAAGTACACTAACACCCATAAACTACCTATGTACCCCTAAACCAAGGCCCCCCCCACATCGCCGCCACTCTATTAAATTTTTTTAACCCTTAATCTGCCGACCGCACACCGCCGCAACCTACATTATCCCTATGTACCCCTAATCTGCTGCCCCTAACATCGCCGACCCCTACATAATATTTATTACCCCCTAATCTGCCCCCCCCAACGTCGCCACTACCTACCTACAATTATTAACCCCTAATCTGCCGACCGGACCTCACCGCTACTATAATAAATGTATTAACCCCTAATCCGCCTCACTTCCGCCTCAAAAACCCTATAATAAATAATATTAACCCCTAATCTGCCCTCCCTAACATCGCCGACACCTAACTTCACGTATTAACCCCTAATCTGCCGACCGGACCTCGCCTTTACTCTAATAAATGTATTAACCCCCTAAAGCTAAGTCTAACCCTAACACCAACACCCCCCTAAGTTAAATATAATTTAAATCTAACAAAATAAAATAAATCTTATTAAATAAATTATTCCTATTTAAAGCTAAATACTTACCTGTAAAATAAACCCTAATATAGCTACAATATAAATAATAATTATATTGTAGCTATTTTAGGATTAATATTTATTTTACAGGCAACTTTGTATTTATTTTAACCAGGTACAATAGCTATTAAATAGTTAATAACTATTTAATAGTTGCCTAGTTAAAATAATTACAAAATTACCAGTAAAATAAATCCTAACCTAAGTTACAATTAAACCTAACACTACACTATGAATAAATTAATTAAATAAACTATCTACAATTATCTACAATTAAATCAACTAAACTAAATTACAAAAAAAACAAACACTAAATTACAAAAAAAACACTAAATTACAAAAACAAACAAACACTAAATTACAAAAAATAAAAAAAAGATTACAAGAATTTTAAACTAATTACACCTACTCTAAGCCCCCTAAAAAAATAACAAAGCCCCCCAAAATAAAAAAATGCCCTACCCTATTCTAAAATAAAAATTTTACAGCTCTTTTACCTTACCAGCCCTTAAAAGGGCCTTTTGCGGGGCATGCCCCAAAGAATTCTGCTCTTTTGCCTGTAAAAAAAACCATACAATACCCTCCCAACATTACAACCCACCACACACATACCCCTAATCTAACCCAAACCCCCCTTAAAAAACCTAACACTAAGCCCCTGAAGATCTTCCTACCTTATCTTCACCACGCCGGGTATCACCGATCCGTCCAGAAGAGGGTCCGAAGTCTTCATCCTATCCGGCAAGAAGAGGGCATCCGGACCGGTAGACATATTCATCCAGGCGGCATCTTCTATCTTCTTCCATCCGGCGCGGAGCGGGACCATCTTGAAGCAGCCGACGCGGATCCATCCTCTTCTAACGATGTCATAAGTCCGAATGAAGGTTCCTTTAAATGACGTAATCCAAGATGGTGTCCCTCGAATTCCGATTGGCTGATAGGATTCTATCAGCCAATCGGAATTAAGGTAGGAAAAATCTGATTGGCTGATTGAATCACTACACTATAATTAAACTAATTACCTAAACTACCTACAATTAATTACAATTAAATTAAATAAACTAAATTACGGGGGGAAAAAACACTAAATTACAGAAGAAAAAAAAAAGAATTACATTTTTTTAAAACTAATTACACCTAATCTACTCTCCCTAATAAAATAAAAAAGCCCCCCAAAATAATAACATTCCCTACCCTATACTAAATTACAAATAGCCCTTAAAAGGACCTTTTGCGGGGCATTGCCCCAAAGTAATCAGCTCTTTCACCTGTAAAAAAATACACTACCCCCCCAACATTAAAACCCACCACCCACACAATTCCGATTGGCTGATAGGATTCTATCAGCCAATAGGATTTTTCCTACCTTAATTCCGATTGGCTGATAGAATCCTATCAGCCAATCGGAATTCAAGGGATGCCATCTTGGATGACGTCATTTAAAGGAACCTTCATTCAGTTTTAGGACGTTGTTTGAAGAGGATGGCTCCGCGTCGACTGGATTGAAGATGGACCCGCTCCGCTCCGGATGGATGAAGATAGAAGATGCCGCCTGGATGAAGACTTTTTCCGCTTGGAGGACCTCTTCTGCCCGGATTGGATGAAGACTTCTGCCCCTCTGGAGGTCCATTTGTGCCCGGCTGGGTGAAGACGGCTCAAGGTAGGGAGATCTTCAGGGGGGTAGTGTTAGGTTTTTTAAAGGGGGATTGGGTGGGTTTTAGAGTAGGGTTGGGTGTGTGGGTGGTGGGTTTTAATGTTGGGGGGGGTATTGTATTTTTTTTACCGGTGAAAGAGCTGATTACTTTGGGGCAATGCCCCGCAAAAGGCCATTTTAAGGGCTATTTGTAATTTAGTATGAAGTAGGGAATTTTATTATTTTGGTGTTTTTTTTATTTTATTAGGGGGATTAGAGTAGGTGTAATTAGTTTAAAAAATTGTCATTTTTTTTTATTTTCTGTAATTTAGTGTTTGTTGTTTTTCGTACTTTAGTTTATTTAATTTAATTGTAGTTAATTGTAGTTAGTTTATGTAATTAATTTAATGATAGTGTAGTGTTAGGTGTAATTGTAACTTAGGTTAGGGTTTATTTTACAGGTATATTTGTATTTATTTTAACTAGGTAGTTATTAAATAGTTAATAACTATTTAATAACTATTGTACCTAGTTAAAATAAATACAAAGTTGCCTGTAAAATAAAAATAAACCCTATTAGTTATATTGTAGCTAGCTTAGGGTTTATTTTATAGGTAAGTATTTAGTTTTAAATAGGATTAATTTATTTAATTGTAGTAATTTTATTTAGATTATTTTAAATTATATTTAAGTTAGGGGGGGTTAGGGTTAGGTTTAGACTTAGGTTTAGGGGTTAATACGTTTAATATAGTAGCGGCAACATTGGGGTGGCAGATTAGGGGTTAATAAATGTAGGTAGGTGTCGGCGATGTTAGGGACTGCAGATTAGGGGTTAATAAAATTAAACTAGTGTTTGCGAGGCAGGAGTGCGGCGATTTAGGGGTTAATATATTTATTAAAGTGGCGGCGATGTCCGGTCGGCAGATTAGGGGTTAATATATTTATTAAAGTGTTTCTGATGTGGGGGGGGGGCTCGGTTTAGGGGTTAATAGGTAGTTTATGGGTGTTAGTGTACTTTTTAGCACTTTAGTTAAGAGTTTTATGTTACGGCGTTAGCCCATTGACTTTTAAATGCAGTAGGAGTCTTGACAGGAGAGGGTCTACCGCTCACTTCTTCCAAGACTCGTAATACCGGCGTTAGGCAAATCCCATTGAAAAGATAGGATACGCAATTGACGAAAGGGGATTTGCGGTATGCTCGAGTCGCGGAAGAAAAGTGAGCGGTACACCTGTACCTGCCAGACTCGTAATACCAGCGGGCGTTAAAAAGCAGCGTTGGGACCTCTCAACGCTGCTTTTTAAGGCTAACGCCAAACTCGTAATCTAGCCGATAGTTAGCCAATCAAAAAAGACAAATGTGTACAGGCACCAATCAGCAGCTAGCTCCCACTAGTGTAGGATATGTGTATATTCTTTTTTCAACAAGGCATATCAAGAGAATGAAGCACATTTGCATGCTCTATCTGAATCATGCAAGTTAAATTTTGACTTTCCCAATCCGTTTAAGTCCCCATACAGTTAAAATTGACTAGAAATGGACTCCGCGATCGTTAAATCACCATCTATCTAATCATGCTATGAGATCAGATCTAAATGGGTTACATTACAGAACACATTGCATAAGATCAACTTCAATTATATGGCAAATTAAGCTAAAAGTCCCAAAACCAGCATAGCATTTAAGCCCTTAGGTTGTAATGTTTTCAATCTGTACCTCCTTCAAAAGTAACAATTTTTCCCTATCATCTCCTCTAGATGGCTTAGGTAAATTATCAGTAATAATGGTTTTCAATGAAGCAACAGTATGTTTTCTAAAAAATGGCGAGCCAAAGGTCGTTTGACTTGATCTGTTAGAATTGGCTGTAAAATATATCAGAACTATGATTGGCCATATACTCCATAAGAGTTAAATTAGTTTTACCCACATAATACTTAAACAGGGGCATATTAATAGGTATACAATATAGGTAATTGTGCATTCGTCTAAATTCTGGACTATTAGTCTGCATAATAAGTAAATGAATAGAAATGGCAAAGTAATGAGATTTTTCATATGTATTAGTCGCTTTAGTTTTGTTTTCGTTTGGACCTTTCGCCACCAAAAAATAGGGACAAAGAACACAGGAAAATGGAAAGGAGCTGAGACTTTGATTAATCAGCTCATTTGTTTGCAGTGATGCTGTCGGGGTTTTTTCCTGCTTTGTTTGCCATGTGCTGCTGGCAGCCATTTTACTCACCTCTCTTGCTGACTCTGGTGCATACTGTGTGATGCTGCTCAATTCCTGCACTTCCTTTTATGGCCAGACTGGTGTACATCATCAGTGTGAGACAGAATGCAGTCTCAGAATTGTGATGTCATCACTTACTATTTAAAGGGCCTCTGTTCAGTATGCTTTGCCCTTGCGTTGTCTCAGACCTGTTTGTGAGAGCTCCTGTGTATTACCTGGCTGTCTGACGTCCCTCCTGGTTCCTGATCCTTGGCTTGTTCTTGACTCTGCTGGTCTCCTTGTTCCTGACTCGGCTCGTCTGACTACTCGCTTTGGCTCCTGACTCGGCTCGTCTGACTACCAGCTCTGGTTTTGATTCCTGGCTTGTTATTTGACTTGTGGACTTTTTATTATTTTTTGCTATTAATAAAGGTGTGATTATTTTTGCACTTCCCGTCTCAGTCTGATTCCTGGCACCCTGACAGATGCACAGGGGGTCAGACCATACATGTGTACAACTTCCCCTGTCCAATCCGGACAGAGCATTATTAAATGATTGATGTTAGGGCTAGCAAGTAAGGAATCAAATGTCAGACAGGCTTGTCCAATCCAATTTTAAAAAAGTGGGTATCTAAGTGAACATCAGCCATCTTTGAATCACTTTCACTTTAGCTTTTAATCAGTGCAGTGATGTGTGTCTCTGTCGACTTGCTGTGCTATTTTTTTATTAGAAACTCTGTTCAGTATGCTTTGCCCTTGCGTTGTCTCTGTTTGTGAGAGCTCCTGTGTATTACCTGGCTGTCTGACATCCCCCCTGGTTCCTGATCCTTGGCTTGTCCTGACTCTGCGGTTCTCCTTGTTCCTGACTCGGCTCGTCTGACTACTCGCTTTGGCTCCTGACTCGGATCATCTGACTACCAGCTCTGGTTTTGATTCCTGGCTTGTTATTTGACTTGTGGACTTTATTATTTTTTGCTATTAATAAAGGTGTGATTATTTTTGCACTTCTCATCTCAGTCTGATTCCTGGCACCCTGACATTACGCAAGGGCCATGAACCCTGATGGTGCTAATAATCCACCTTTACCTGCCATAATTTCCAGGATGGATGAATAGGATCACCGCTTGGATCCATTTGCAATAGCCCTGCAAACCCTGCTGATTCGCACTGTACATTTGGACAAAAGTGTCCCGCAAGTTATGGCTGCTCCTGTTTCCGCTGCTGCACCTAGTCCTACAAGGATCATGTCCAGTTCTGCACCTCTACCTGTTAGGATTTAAATAAACTCTTGATAGTGGAACACAACTGCAGTTACAACCAAAATTGTTTGTTTGTTACACAATTCTGTCTAAATCCTTTATTGCAAAAAGGACTCTTTCAGATTTGTGAATTTTGCTCAAATTCAGAAAAAGAACATGGTTTGTATACAGCAGCAGGCTGCAATGAAAAACATATATAATCTGATGTATATCTTAGAGAGACAACAACAGAAATAGAGTATAGAACTGGTGAAATAACGGAACAAATGCAGCAGCAATAAAAAGTCTTTCCCAGCAAGCATGTGACTTAATTCAACATAGCAGTTTATGCAGGAGATATGCCTTATTACTTTCAAGGAAAAGCAGGATCTTTGCAGAGAATAAACAGTTAAGCAGATATTAGTTGATGCTTTAGTAATTATGTAGTTGCAGTAATAGCCACAAGTAATTTAGCAGTTTATAGGTTAGTAAAGCGGTAATGCGGATAAATAGTGTGGTACCTGAAACTCATACACAAATATCAAGTCTATTCGGTAGTAGTCCGTTCCAACCGCAAGCAGGGAGAAAGTTTGTTGGTGCCGGGCCCGGAGTGGAAGTGACGTCACGGTTTGAATCCTTTTGCGTGCTGCTGTTTAGCTGTGTTGAAGGTATGAGCTGCAAAAAGAATGAAGCAGCTAATTAAACAAAACGAAAGTTGTACAATTCCTCATTTGAATATAAGGCAGAAGACAATGATGTCTTTGAAGGTATAAACGGCAAACAAAGTCTTTTGAATCCTGCTATAATACCAGCAATTGATTATAGGTAAGCTGGAACATGCAGGACAGAGAAATTTTGTAATCCAATCTGTATGTAGAAACTTCAATACTAGGCACAGAGTGCAAGGGGAGCACCTGTCTTAAGGAGTAGTTAGCGAATCAGCAGTCAGTGGGAGTAACTGGGAGTGACAAGGAAAAGAAGAGAACAGAGTCTTACATGACCCCCTCCTCAAGGGAGCTGTTCCACAGCGATTGGCCGAGGCCTATCAGGATGGCGACGATGGAACATTGATAGAAGATGAGGGGAGTTGAGATTGGAAAGAGGTTCCCAGGAGTCCTCATCACTGGAATAGTTTTTCTATCTTACCAAATATTGAAGGATCCCATTGGAATATCTGGAATCTAGTATGGAGTCAACTTCATATTCATTATCATCCAAAGGCAAAGGCGAAGGAGGTAATAGAATCTGGTTATGTCTCGTAGGAATATATGGTTTCAAAAGGGAAACATGAAAAGTGGGATGAATTCTTAGCGAGTTAGGAAGCTCCAATCTGACAGCATTGGCATTAATAATCTTTTGAATGGGAAAAGGACCAATGAATAGACTGGCCATCTTCTTGGAAGGGATTTGTAGTCTTAAATTTTTTGTAGAAAGCCAGACTAAATCACCAACAGTATATTCAGGTGGTTTTCTTCTTCGAAGGTCATAAAAGTTTTTTTGTGACTTCTGGGCATCTTGAATATTCTCTTGTATAGTTTTGAAATTTTCTTGTAAAGAATTATGTATTTCATCGAGCAAAGGAGAATCTGAAGAAGTAAAGGATATAAAAGAAAACTTAGGATGGTAAGCATAATTTGCAAAGAAAGGAGTCATCTTTGTGGAAGAATTGGTTGAATTATTATAAGCTAATTCTGCCATTGAGAGATATTTAAACCAATCATTTTGATGATAAGAACAGTAGCACCTCAAATAATGTTCAAGCCACTGGTTTAATCTCTCTGATTGTCCGTTAGTCTGGGGGTGAAAAGCTGTGGAGTATCGATGGTCAATGTTAGTAATTTCACATAATTTGGTCCAGAATTTTGAGGTAAATTGCGATCCTCGGTCAGTTGTTATGATAGAAGGAAGTCCATGTAACTTAACAATATGATCAATGAATAAGTGAGCAGTCTCTGAAGAGGTTGGTAATTTGTGGAATGGTAGAAAATGAGCCATCTTAGTAAAAACATCAATGACAACAAGTATAGTGGTCTGGTTACTCGATGGAGGTAAATCGACAATAAAGTCCATTGAGACATGGTGCCAAGGTTTATCGGGAACTGGTAAAGGCATGAGTAAACCAAAAGGTGGTTTTCGTTCAGGCTTATAAGTGACACAAACCCTGCATGTGCTTATATAATCAGAAATAGATGATTTCATCTGAGGCCACCAATATGTTCGAGAAACAAGTTCATGTGTCTTTTTAACACCAGGGTGACCAGCAAGAGGGTTATCATGGCAAGTCTGAATGATAAGTGTTCTCATAGAATTAGGCACATATATCTTTTGACCTCGGAAATACAAGCCATGGTTTTTAAGCAAATCTGGTTCAGGAGGTGTTGGTTGTTTTTTACAGAAATTTCTTAATTCTGTTAAGATAGGAGTAGTGATACCAATGAAACATTCAGGAGAGACAATGTCTTTCCTGATAGGCAAGTCAATTGGAGGTTTAAGAATTCGGGACAAGGCGTCAGCTTTTGCGTTTTTGTTGGCAGGTCTGTAAATAATTGAGAAATTAAAACGGTCAAAATAAAGACTCCAGCGAACCTGTCTGGCAGAGAGTGTTTTGTTAGATTGTAAATACTGTAGATTCTTATGATCCGTATAAATGATAATTGGTAGAGTAGTACCCTCCAGGAGATGTCTCCAGTGTTCTAGGGATCGACGTATAGCCAACAATTCCTTATCTCCGATGGCATAATTACGTTCTGCAGGTGTCATAAGTTTGGAGAAATAAGAAATTGGATGAAGAGGTTCTGATAAGGATTTTTGTTGGGAAAGTACAGCACCAATAGCATAGTCAGAAGAATCAACCTCCAAAGTATACTGATAAGATGGGTTAGGAAATTGAAGAATAGGTGCAGATGTGAACCTGTTTTTTAAGTGAATAAAGGCGTTTCTAGCATCATTTCCCCAGGTGAAAGGAATGGAAGAACCAGTTAGAATCGTAAGAGGTTTTACGATTTTAGAAAACCCTTTTATGAATTTCCTGTAGTAGTTGGAGAATCCTAAGAAGCGTTGTAAATCTTTCCTGGATTTTGGTTCTGGCCAGTTCAGAACAGTGTCCACTTTTTCTTTTTGCATTTGAATTCCTGAAGGAGAGATGTTGTATCCCAAGAAAGAAACTTCAGTAGTATGGAATTTACATTTTTCTAATTTGGCGTAGAGTTTATGGGCTCTGAGTCGGGCGAGTACCTGTCGAACATGTTTCACATGATCCTCCATAGTTCTTGAGTACATGAGAATGTCATCTAGATAAATAACTAGACATACATCAAGAAGATCACAGAATACATCATTTATGAAGTATTGAAAAGTGGCAGGGGCATTACATAGGCCGAACGGCATTACAAGATATTCAAATAGGCCATATCTGGTCCTAAATGCCGTCAGCCATTCATGCCCCTCTTTTATTCTGATGAGATTGTATGCCCCTCTTAAATCAAGCGTAGTAAATATGGAAGCGTCAGAGAGCCTCTCAATCATCTCTGGAATTAATGGCAGAGGATAGCGATTTTTGATAGTACATTTATTCAACTCGCGATAATCAATGATGGGCCTAAGACTGCCATCTTTGTTGCGAACAAAAAAGAAACCAGCACCAGCTGGGGATGTGGAAGGTCTAATAAAACCTTTTTTTAGGTTTTCTTCAAGATACAATTTAAGTTCTTCGAGTTCTGGATTACTTAAGGGATAGAGATGTCCAAAAGGAATTTGAGCACCAGGTTGAAGATCAATAGGGCAATCATAAACCCTATGAGGGGGTAGGTTCTCAGCCTCAGTCTTACTGAAAACATCTTCAAACTCAATATATTGTATGGGTAAAGAGTCAGAGGGAACAGTTGAATGTAATAATGGACAAGGAAAACAGGTAGTTTTGCAATAAGCAGAAATAAACTTTATTTTGAAAGGAAACCAAGTAATTGTGGGGTTATGTACTTGTAACCACTTTAAACCCAAAACTAAAGAAAAATGGGGTGAAGGGAGAACGTCAAAAGATAACATTTCAAAATGTCCATCAATGTTAAGCTTTATAGGGATAGTCTCAAAAATTATAGGACCAGAAAGCATAAGTGAACCATCAATGACCCTAATAGGTATAGGAGTCTTCTTCTTGATGAGAGGGATTTTGTTTTTGATACAAAAATCATGATCTAAATAATTCCCAGTAGCCCCAGAATCAATGATGGCATCATTAATCATTACTTGACTTTGAAGCAGCTGTAAAGAAACAGATAAAGTACAATAAGTATTTTGTATAGATGATTGAAACGAAGTATACAGGTAATTAGACTTACTTTTCTTATTCTTTAATAGAAGTGAACAATCTTGAACAGTGTGAGATGCATTAGCGCAATACATACATAAATTTTTTATGCGCCTGCGTTGTTTTTCTTCTTGAGTCAGGGGACCTCTCATAAAACCTATCTCCATAGGTTCTGCAGTTGTTTTAGTAGGAGTAAGTGAGTTAGAAAGAGGAGTAAGAACTTTTGGGTTTGTATTCAATAGCGTATTTTTCAGCTTTTCTTTCTCTTAAACGGCGATCAATCTGAATAGCCATCTTTATAAATGTTTCTAGAGTCTGGGGAAGCTCAATTCTGGCGAATTCATCTTTTAGTGTCTCTGAAAAACCGAGACGGAATTGGTTGCAGAGAGCAACTGGGGTCCATAATGCATCTGTAGAGTACTGCTTAAAGTCTGTGATGTACTCTTCTACAGGTCTTTTCCCTTGTTTGAGACTCCTCAAAGTCATTTCTGCAGTGAGCTGTACATCTGTGTCCTGAAACATTTCATCCATAGCATTGAAAAAATCATCCAGAGAACCTAGAATAGGATCTTGGTTTTCAATAAATTTATCTGCCCAATTTCTGGGGTCCCCCCTGAGAAAGGAAATGGTAGTCAAAACTCTCACTCTCTCAGTGGGGTATGTTCTAGGTTTCATGGAAAAAAGAAGTTGGCAGGCATTTTTAAATGATCTGTATGTTTTTCTGTTACCAGAGAAAAGATCTGGAAGTGACAATTGTGGTTCAGTAATATTTCAGCCTGATTACCTTTAACAGCAATAGAGTCCTTTATTATGTTACGTAGAGCTTCATTTTCAATCTGTAATTCACGCATGCCTTGTGAGAGCTGGTCAACCTTTTGAGTAAGGTTTAAACAATTTGGCGCAAATCTGCTGGTTCCATAGTGTAGTGGCCTAGTATTATGTTAGGATTTAAATAAACTCTTGATAGTGGAACACAACTGCAGTTACAACCAAAATTGTTTGTTTGTTACACAATTCTGTCTAAATCCTTTATTGCAAAAAGGACTCTTTCAGATTTGTGAATTTTGCTCAAATTCAGAAAAAGAACATGGTTTGTATACAGCAGCAGGCTGCAATGAAAAACATATATAATCTGATGTATATCTTAGAGAGACAACAACAGAAATAGAGTATAGAACTGGTGAAATAATGGAACAAATGCAGCAGCAATAAAAAGTCTTTCCCAGCAAGCATGTGACTTAATTCAACATAGCAGTTTATGCAGGAGATATGCCTTATTACTTTCAAGGAAAAGCAGGATCTTTGCAGAGAATAAACAGTTAAGCAGATATTAGTTGATGCTTTAGTAATTATGTAGTTGCAGTAATAGCCACAAGTAATTTAGCAGTTTATAGGTTAGTAAAGCGGTAATGCGGATAAATAGTGTGGTACCTGAAACTCATACACAAATATCAAGTCTATTCGGTAGTAGTCCGTTCCAACCGCAAGCAGGGAGAAAGTTTGTTGGTGCCGGGCCCGGAGTGGAAGTGACGTCACAGTTTGAATCCTTTTGCGTGCTGCTGTTTAGCTGTGTTGAAGGTATGAGCTGCAAAAAGAATGAAGCAGCTAATTAAACAAAACGAAAGTTGTACAATTCCTCATTTGAATATAAGGCAGAAGACAATGATGTCTTTGAAGGTATAAACGGCAAACAAAGTCTTTTGAATCCTGCTATAATACCAGCAATTGATTATAGGTAAGCTGGAACATGCAGGACAGAGAAAGTTTGTAATCCAATCTGTATGTAGAAACTTCAATACTAGGCACAGAGTGCAAGGGGAGCACCTGTCTTAAGGAGTAGTTAGCGAATCAGCAGTCAGTGGGAGTAACTGGGAGTGACAAGGAAAAGAAGAGAACAGAGTCTTACACTACCTCAGCGTTATGGAGGCAATCCTAATCAGTGCAGAGGGTTTTTGAACCAGGTGGGCATTTAATTTGAGATGTTACCTCAGGCGTTTCCTTCTGACAGAGCTAAGGTGGGATTTCTCATCTCGTTACTCTCTGACACAACTCTTGCCTGGGCTAATCCCTTGTGGGAGACTAATAAACCTGTGATTTCAAATTACCCTGAATTTGTGGTCTCCTTTCGAAGGGTATTTGATGTTCTGGCTCACTCTTCCTCTGCTGCTAAATGACTCATGTCCATTCAGCAAGGTACAAGATCTGTTGCTCAGTATGCCATTGAGTTCTGTACGCTTGCCGCAGAGGTAGGTTGGAACAATGAAGCCTTTGTTGCCACCTTCTTTCATGGGCTCTCTGATGCGATTAAAGACAAAGTTGCTGCCAGAGATTTACCCGAAGATCTCGAGCATTGGTGTCTTTTTTTATCCTAATTGACATCAGACTAAGTGAGAGGCACTCTTTCAAGGAGGGCTTGCAGAAGCCTCCTGTTCTGTTGTCTCCTACGTATTCGTTCCCACCCATGCCTCCCTCTCCTCCCATGCCTCCTGGTCCACAGTCACCAGGTACTGCTGAGCCGATGCAGTTGGGATTCACGCGTCTCTCCGAGGCGGAGAGGGCCTTTAGGAGGAGGGAGGGGCTCTGCCTCTATTGTGGGTTACAGGGCCACCTTTTGAAGTCTTGTCCTACACGGCCGGGAAATGCTCACACCTAAGGTCCTGTTGGGGCAGACCTTGGGTGGTTTATCCTAGTCCCCGGAACCGCTAAAGGAGAAACCTTTGGTTACGGTTGTCCTTTCCTGGGTGGACTCCTCCATAGTCACCCAGGCTCTTGTTGACTCTGGTTCTGCGGGCTATTTCATTGACAGTGCTTTTGTATCAAAGCACTCCATTCCTGTTTTGCCTCGGTCCGTTCCGCTTGCTATTGAGGCCATTGATGGCAGGCCCCTTCAGCCCGCACTTGTTACTCACGAAACTGCTCCGTTGTCCATGGCTGTTGGGGCTCTCCATTTTGAAACCCTCCAGTTCCAGGTGATAAACTCTCCGCATTTTCCGGTTGTTCTGGGTTATCCCTGGCTCCAAAAGCACAATCTCAGTCTCGACTGGCGCAGGTCCGAAATTTTGTCGTGGTCCCTGCAATGTATTTCCACTTGTCTTCGGAAACCAGTTAAAGTCTTGTGCACTTCTTCGGTATCTCAATTGCCAGAGGAGTACTGAGAGTTCCTAGACGTGTTTGACAAGGTGCGTGCCGGTACGTTGCCTCCTCACCGGTCTTACGATTGTGCCATAGACCTGCAACCCGGAGCCATTCCTCCTCGGGGCCGGGTGTACCCTCTGTCTGTTGCAGAGAATTGTGCTATGGAGGAGTATGTTGCCGATGCTCTGTCGCGGGGGATCATCCGCAAATCCTGCTCTCCTGCAGGGGCTGGCTTCTTCTTTGTGAAGAAAAAGGGTGGCGAGTTAAGACCATGTATCGATTATAGGGATCTTAATCGTCTTACCATTAAGAATGCTTACCCTATTCTGCTTATTACGGAACTCTTTGACCGCCTCAAGGGAGCTACGGTCTTTACTAAACTTGATTTGAGAGGAGCGTACAATCTCGTTAGGATTAAGGAGGTCCACGAATGGAAAACAGCATTTAACACCAGGAGCGGGCATTATGAGTATCTTGTAATGCCCTTTGGCCTATGTAATGCTCCTGCTGTTTTTCAGGAATTTATTAATGATGTCCTACGAGATATGTTGCAATAGTGTGTTGTGGTGTACTTAGACGACATCCTCATACACTCACCCACACTTGAGGCTCATCGTTCTGATGTTACACAGGTTCTTCAGAGACTACGTGAGAACGGCCTGTTTTGTAAACTCGAGAAATGTGAGTTCCATCAGACTCAAGTAACCTTCCTAGGTTATGTTATCTCCGTTGCAGGGTTCTCCATGGATCCTGACAAGTTATCTGCAGTTCTGCAGTGGCCTCGCCCTGTTGGCCTTCGGTCTATTCAACGTTTTTTGGGGTTCGCCAATTACTATAGAAAGTTTATTAAAAACTTTTCTTCCTTGGTCAAACCTATCACAGACATGACCCGTAAAGAGAATGATCCACTCCATTGGTCACCTACTGCCATTAAGGCCTTTGCTAGTCTTAAGACTGCCTTTGCTGCCGCTCCAGTTTTGGCTCATCCTAACCCTGTCCTGCCTTTAGTTCTTGAGGTCGATGCGTCTGAGACTGGAGTAGGTGCCCTCTTGTCTCAACGTCCTACGCCTGACGGTTCCTTGCATTCGTGTGGTTTCTTCTCTAAGAAATTGTCTCCAGCGGAGAGAAATTATGAAATTGGCGACAGGGAATTACTGGCCATAATTTTGGCACTTAAGGAATGGAGGCATCTTCTCGAGGGTACTAGCATGCCAGTGCTCATTCTTACTGACCACAAGAATTTAACTTATCTATCTGAAGCAAAACGTTTGTCACCCAGACAGGCCAGATGGGCGCTATTTTTGTCTCGGTTTAATTATGTGGTCTCCTACCTGTCTGGTAGTAGGAATGTTAGGGCTGATGCCCTCTCTCGACAATTTTCACCTCTGTCCAAGGAGGAGTCTGTACCTACTCCTGTTATACCTCCTGACCATATTTTGGCTACCATACGTACTAATTTGACTTCTCCCTTGGGGGAGGAGATCCTGGCTGCACAAACCAATGCACCTCCTGAGAAACCTAGTTCAAACTAAACTTTTGCACACTTACCACTATCCTAAAGCCGCAGGTCACCCAGGCAAGAACCAAATGATTTGGTCTGTCACTCGACAATTCTGGTGGCCAGGTTTTCGTTCTGATGTTGGTGCGTATGTTGCCTCCTGCTCAGTTTGTGCACAGAATAAGACTCCTTGACGTCTTCTTGTGGGTCTTCTTCAACCTATTGCTAATGGTGAGCGTCCTTGACACATCTTTCCATGGACTTCATTGTCGAGCTCCCTGTTTCCAATGGCAATACTGTTATCCTTATGGTGGTTGACCGTTTTTCTAAAATGTCACATTGCATTCCCTTGATGAAGCTGCTTACCGCTCAGGAGCTTGCTTCAATTTTTGCCCGGGAGGTCTTTTGTTTACATGGGTTACCCAAGGAGATAGTGTCGGACCGGGGTAGCCAGTTTGTCTCCAGATTTTGGCGTTCCTTTTGTGCTCAAATGGAGATCCAGCTTTCCTTCTCCTCGGCATATCACCCTCAATCCAATGGGGCTGCGGAACGGTCTAATCAAGCTCTGGAACAGTTCCTCTGTTGCTATGTCTCAGGTCACCACAATAATTGGTCTGAACTGTTACCTTGGGCAGAGTTTGCTTGTAATAGTGCTATTAATGCTTCCTCCAAGTTATCCCCGTTCATGGCGAATTATGGGTTTCAACCATCCTTGATGCCCGATTCATTCATGTCTCAGGGTATTCTGGCTTTGGAGGAGCATCTCCGGCAACTCCGCTCCCCGTGGGTGCAGATTCAGGATTGCCTTCATCGTTCTATGCAGCGCCAAAAGTTCCAGGCTGATCGTAGGCGTCTGCCCGCACCTTCCTACCAGGTTGGTGAGAGAGTTTGGCTGTCCTCCCGCAACTTGAACCTTCGTGTGCCTTCCAATAAATTGGCTCCCCGTTATGTTGGTCCTTTTCGAATACTCCGACGGGTTAATCCAGTGGCCTACGCTCTTGACCTTCCTCCTGCTATGCGCATCTCCAATGTTTTTCATGTATCCCTCTTGAAACCATTGGTTTGTAATGGGTTTACCACTGTGTTGCCTCGTCCCCGTCCTATATTTGTTGACAACCATGAGGAGTATGAGGTCAGCAGCATTATTGACTCTCGTATGTCCAGGGGCTGTGTACAGTATTTGGTTCACTGGAGGGGCTACGGTCCGGAGGAGCGTTCTTGTGTTCCCTCCTCTGATGTTCATGCTCCCGCCCTCCTCCGTGCCTTCCATGCCCGTTTCCCCAATAAGCCTTTTGTCCTCACGCGGGGGAGGGGTCGTTGAGGGGAGGGTACTGTCAGGGTTTTTTCCCTGTTGTGTTTGCCATGTGCTGCTGGCAGCCATTTTACTCACCTCTCTTCCTGACTATGGTGCATTGTGGGGGATGCTGCTCATTTCCTGCACTTCCTTTTATGGCCAGACTGGTGTGCATCATCCATGTGAGATAGGATGCAGTTTCAGAATTGTGATGTCATCACTTATTATTATTTAAAGAGCCTCTGTTCAGTAT